>NC_058096.1:82471796-82779531 GCF_020171115.1 Neogale vison | reverse complement strand
TGTTGGACCTCCAAATTTGTCCTGGAACTTCTCAGAGTTCCCATTTCTCTTTTAAAACCTTCTGCATGGACAGTGGTCTTTGGATCAAGGGCGCATTATAGCAGGGCTAGGTGGAAGGTTCAGGGAGTAAGGATCTCATTGCTGGAGTGTCATAGGGAAGGGGAAGGATTAAAATGGAGAAAGCGCTAGGACAGACTCAAGACCACTTTGTAATAACAATAACCAATAAAAGGGTTGTGTCTTATTTCTGGTTGCAGTTTTGCTCAATGAGAAAACCATCAGGAAGCATAAGGTTAGGCCTCAGACATACCTATTAATAAGATCCCATAGCTATACTGTCAATAAATGCCTGAATTCAGTATCTTTTGAGCCCTCTGGATGATGTTACTTGGAAGAGTGAAATAAATGTTTATGCATGTTTAAAAGGCCTAAATATTTGCATAATAGAATCTTTTGGCAGGAACAGCAGGATGCCATCAGTTTGTGGGGATTAGGCGACCAAGAAACCATTTCCAGAAATTCAGGTTCTGAAGGGTATGCATACATGCAAGTCTGTCTGATGATTTTACATTGGGATTTAGGATTTTTATCTTTTTAAAATTAAAGTAAGTATATAATTGATAGAAGGAAGCTTTTACTTTCACCCACTTACATATAATACAGTTTCCTATAAGATAGATATAAAATTGTACAACTCTTAAAAGGGAATTCACGGTTCATCAAGTTCAGTCCCTTAATTCTAAAAACTAGATAAATTGAGTGACTTACCCAAACTAACACTGGGTCAGTTGGTGACCCAGCTGGAGTTAGATCTTTGTTATCCTTGGCACTCTTTTCAAAGTTTGTCTTAGAATGCACCTTTGGTTCTGTTTTATTTTATTTCTGCTGAGATTTGCAGATAGCCTAGTGAATGAGAGGCTTCTTTCTGGTGGAGGGACTTTCTCTAGCTTCCCAGAAAAAGGTGGGAGAGAAGAGTGGTCAAGCAGCTTGTAACTGTCAACATGAGGAGGGGATCTTGTAAAAGGATTACTTTGGTGCGGACATGCTGCTTAATATAATCCTGTCCTATCCACTGCTGTTGGGAATGTCTCACACCTGCCATGATCTGCTTTCTGGTAACACTTTGCCGTGCCTGTCACCTTTGCTGCCAGAGGAACCCACTGGTGTGCCCAAGTGCTTTTAGAACAACTTCAGCTGACAGCTGTTCAACTGAATCTGCTGACCTTGCAGATTTTTGTAGGTACCAAAAAATTCAACCTCTGATGTGTGAGGCCCTGGAATCTTTAAAACTCGTCCTGCACTTTAATGGTAGTTGTTTTCATCACAAATACACTTATGATTCATTAATGTGTTATAATACACACTAGAAGTGAATGAACTTCCCATAGAAAATGTAATCTGGTTTAAAAAAAAAAAAAAAAACTAGCCACATACAGTTAGTCACTGTAGGTTTATCTGAACTAAGGCTAACCTGACAGAGTTGCCTGTTATGGTGACATTTGTGTGACTCTGGGTGGGTGCAGAGAAAAGGTGAGGAGAACCAAAGAGCCTGAAGAATCACTTATTTCAGAATTCAGAGTATCAAAATATTTGTCCCTCCCACTCTTCTTGATCTCACATTCTCATATGTTCATGAAGGCATCTGTGTTTGAGGGAGAAAATTTTTTTCTGGTGGTTCTGACTCACCTTGCCAGCAAAGAACAATTCCAGATCAAATACCTTCCAAATATACCTAGATATCAGGATTGCATGGGGAGTTTTTAAATGATATAAGTTCATGAGACTCATAGAAAATCTAATAAATCAGAATCTCCAGGAAGGGGACCCAGGAATCTGGATTTGTAGGAGTAATTCTGATGCAGCTGTCAGGATCAGTATTTGAGATCCCCTGATATAAAATATTTAAAGCATATTGCATCTTAGATTTAGAATTAGGTCTTCTCCATCACTCTTTCTCTTTCCTCCATCAAGCTTTGTCAATCAATTAAAACTTCCCCAGACTACTGATATAAGCAGTTTAGATTAGGTATGGTTGAGAGTAACACAAAAATTCAACACAATAGTGGCTTAAACAAAGACAGTCATTTATTTCACTCACACTTAAAGAAGTCTTGGAAGCAGTCTGTCTAGAAATTCATGTTTCAGAGAATTTGAGTATACCAGAGAACACTTAACTTCTGTGTCACAGTCTAAGGTGGTTATTTATCCTTACCCATCAGGTCAGTATTTCAGCCATCAAGGAGGTGAAAGGAAAGAAAGAAGACTATCTTCCAGATAGTCAAATACAACCTACTATTCATATTCCACTGGCTACATAGAACAAAGTTACATGTGACCACACCTAGCTGCAAGGGAGGCTGGAACATGTAGTCTGAATTCAGGCGGTTACATATCAAGAGAGAAGGGCAGAAATAATGATAGAGGGCAAATAATTCCTCTGTTGCAGCTTGTCAAGTCCGTTTGTTTTCTCTCCTCAAAAATAACATCCTTACACAGGTTTACCTCCCTTCTGCTCCGATAGTCTTCATTTCATTATTGTATTTCACTTAAGGTCTGCCTGACCAAATCGCCTATAAATGTCAGTATGGCTCCTTTACTGAGAAATAATGCTCTTTTTATTTGTTTCTAACCCCTAAAATATCACCATTAGAAACTCTTTCTTTTGACTTTAAAGAATGATAAAGTTTGGATGTCCCAAGAACACGTGTAGTAGTCTAAGCAGCTCTTAATGGGTTCATTTGGTGAACCTGTTCAACTTTCTGAAAATCTCATGGAACCATTTCCCAAAGACCAAAACCAGCAAGGAAGATATATATGTATGTGTATTTCTACCCAACTCATTCTAAAAGGAAACATGAACTTACTGAAGTACATTGCCAGGTGGGCCTGAGGGCAGAAGTTAGAGTCCTGGACACCTGTGGAGAAGGGAATTGCAGTAAGGAGGGAGCAGCGGGAATTTTGCCTCAAAAAAAAAAAAAAAAAAAAAACCCACAAAAAACAAAAAACCCACCATTTTCTGAATGGAGAACTTGTTCTATAGTGAGATAAAGAGACATGGGAATATATGAGACATGGAAATATTTAGAATATTAAGGATAAGACAGCCATGGGACCCTAGTAACCTCAGTTCGTGGTCCTCTCTCTCATCCTGTCCTGTCTAAAAATTAACTTCATTTAGAAATTTTTCTTCTTGCACGAAAATAGGATTTTCAGATGTATTCAGGGTTTTCAAATGTCAGATGATGACATTGCTAGGATTTAAATGATTTTAGAAATACAGAAAAACAAATCCAACTTTGAGGATCTTCCTCCAACGTTGAAATGCATAATCTGTGACTGACTGGAGCATACTGTTCCATCCCTCCCTTATTGCCTGGTCTCCAGAAAACTGAACTGTTAGATCCTTAAGAGAAATAGGTGAGACTCCTGGGAGCATGCAGTCCTCAGGCCAGGGAGAGTCTTGGAGTAGAGCTAGCCTGGAATCAATTGCATGAATTATTAATCAACTTATGCCTCAACTTCTATGCTTGCATGAGGCCAGGAATGAGAACTGCAAGGCCTGGATACAGAGAACCAGACCAGATGTGCCTGTCTTTCACATCAGGGCCAGGTGGGTGGACACACTGTTATCAGCACCTTGAGAGCAATGTAACAGTGTTTCCATCTGCATTGCCAACAGCAGGGAGAGTTGTGTATATAAACCAAAAACTAAAACCCTACAGATTGTTATTATCTCTATCTCTCAAATGACCTCAGGGATCTTTTTTTCACCCAAACTTAAAGGAAACTGAACTTAATAGCTGTATGGTGCCTATATCACTATAGGAGGCAACAGAGTGCCTCATGAACCATTTTCAGGTTTGTGCTTACACCCAAAGCACATCTACTAGATAGAGAATAAAAAGGAAGGACCATAGGCCAGGGAAACATGCTTCTGGGGCAATGAAGCATTCTTGTCCCTGAGGTGCTCTTTCCTTGGCACTATCAAGTAAGGGACACAAATTGTTTCCATCATGCCAGGATTCACCCCAATTATGTGGGATGCTCAGTTGAAGCAGATGCACAAGTAAGAAATAATACTATATTAGATGTGTCTTCACATTAGCCAAAATGCACAGGTACTTTTGTCTTTCTCCAATGAGAAGATTGCAATGGAGACCTTAGGAGACAATAGCAGCTCCTAAGAATCCAACCTCAAAGTGTCTAGCAGTTTGGTGCCAGCTACCACATCTCTGGACAACACTTGATTAACTCAATGCAAAACCAAGGAGGCCCTAACCTGACCTAATAACCACACAGGGACCAAACCCTGCCCACAACAGGAAAAAAGAGCCATTACAAATCACTGGGCTTAAAGCAAAGGTGGCTCAGGCACAACAGTAGGGCACACACAGGAGGCAATTTTAAAGCACGGGTTCTGGTGAACAGGGGACAGTGCCCTGCAGGGCACTACAGAAACTCTTCTTCATAAGGCCACTACTTCCAAGAACAAGAGATATAGCTGACTTTCCTAACACAGAGAAACAGGCACAGAGAGTTAGACAAAATGAAGAAATAGAGGAATATGTCCCAAATGAAAGAACAGGACTAAATCAAAGCAAGAGAACTAAACAAAACAGAGGTAAGCTATATGCCTGAGAAAGAATTTAAAGTAATGATTGTAATGATACTCAATGGACCAGAGAAGAGAGTGGAGGACCTCACTGAGATGCTTAACAGAGAGATGGAATATGTAAAAAAGAACTAATTACAGATGAAGAACTAAGTAACTGAAATTTTTAAAAATACAAGAGGAAATAAATACTAGACTAGAGGAAGCATAAGAATGGATCAGTGACCTGGAGGAGAGAGTAATGGAAAGCAATCAAGCTGAACAGGAGAGAGAGAGAAAACACAATATAGACTGAAAGACTTAGGGAACACAGTTTCAGCATCAGGGATAATAACAGTCACATTATAAAGATTCCAGAAGGAGAAGAAAGAGAAAAGGGGGCAGAATAGTTGACAAGTTCCTGAATCTACGGAACAGAATCCACATCCAAGAGGCACAGAGAGCCCCTGACAAAATCACCCCAAAGAGGCCCACATCAAGACACATAGTAAGTAATTAAAATGATAAAAAGTAGTGATAAAGAGAGAATCTTAAAAGTAACAAGAGAAAATAAAAGAGTTACATACAAGAGAAACCCCATAAGGCTATCATTGGATGTCTCAGCAGAAATTCTGCAGACTAGGGGCACCTGAGTGGCTCAGTGGGTTAAAGCCTCTGCCTTCGGCTCAGGTCATGATCCCAGGTCCTGGGATCGAGCCCCGCATCGGGCTCTCTGCTCAGCAGGGAGCCTGCTTCCCCCTCTCTCTCTGCCTGCCTCTCTGCCTACTTGTGATCTCTGTCTGTCAAATAAATAAATAAAATATTAAAAAAAAAAAAAAAAAGAAAAGAAAAGAAAAAAAGAAATTCTGCAGACCAGAAGGGGGTGGCATGATATACTCAAAGTGCTGAAAGGGAAAAAATCTGCAGCCAAGAGTACTTTATTCAGCAAACCTATCATTCAGAGTAGAGGAAGAGATAAAGAGCTTCCCAGACAAAGAAGGTTAAAGGAATTCATGACCACTAAACCAGCCCTACAGGAAATGTTAAAAGGCAGTTTGAGTGGAAAGGAAAGACCATAAACAGGAGTAAGAAAAGTAGAAAGCACAAAAGCAATAAAATTAAGTATATCTATAAAAATCAGTCAAGGGATTCACAAAAAGATGCATGGTATGTCAGATACCTAAAACATTGGCGAGGGAGAGAGAAATAAAGAATGAGTTCAAACTTCAGTGACCATCAAGGTAATATAGACTGCTCTACACAGAGGATGTTATATATAAATCTAATAGTTACCACAAATCAAAAACCAGTAATGGATATGCAAAAAATAAAGAGCAAGGAACCCACATATATCACTAAAGAAAGCCAGCAAACCATGAGAGAAGAGAACAGGAGAAAAAAGGAACAGAGAAGAATTACAAAAACAACCATAAAGCAAGCAACAAAATGGCAGTAACTATATACTTATCAATAATAACTTGAATGTAAATGGACTAAAGCCTCCAATCAAAAGACATAGAGTGATAGAATATATAAAAAAGCAAGACTCATCTATATGCTGCCTGTAAGTGACTCATTTCAGAACTCAAGACACAAGCAGATTGAAGGTGAAGGGACGAAAAAACACTTACTATGCAAATGGAAGTTAAAAAAAAAAGCCAGGGTAGCAATACTTATATCAGAAAAAATAGACCTTAAGACAAAGATTATAACAAAAGATGAAGAAAGATACTGTAAAGTCATAACTGGAACATTCCAACAAGAAGATATAACAATTATAAATATTTATTCACCCAACATGGGAGGACTCAAATTCATAAAGCAGCTATTAATAAACATGAAGGAGATAATAGAAAAAAACACAATAATAGTAGGGGACTTTGACACCCTACTTACATCAATGGACAGATCATCCAAACGGAAAATCAACAAGGGACAGTGGCTTTTAATGAAAAGCTTCCAAATTCATTTTATGAGGCTGGCATTACCCTGATACCAAACCCAGAAAAAGACACTACAAAAAAAAAACAAAAAAAAACAAAAAAAAGAAAGAAAGAAAACAAAAGGCCAATATCTCTGATGAATATAGATGCAAAATCCTCAACAGAATGCTAACAAACTGAATCCAACAACACATTAAAAAAAAATAATGCACCACTATCAAGTGGGGTTTATTCCTGGGATCCAAGGGTGGTTCAATATTCATAAATCAATCAAAGTGGTTTCATATCATCAAGAGAACAAATAAAAACTTTAGGATCATTTCAGTAGATGCAAAAAAAAAACATTTGACAAGGTACAACATCCCTTCATGATAAAAACTTTCAATCAGGTAGGTTTAGAGGGAACATACCTCAAAATAATCAAGGCCATGTATGAAGAGTCCACAGCAAACATCATCATACTCAATGATACTCAACATGGAGAGCTTTCCCCCTCAGATCAGGAACAAGACAAGAATCTCCACTCCCACCACCTTCATTTTTTTTTCTTTAATTTTAAGATTTTTATTTATTTACTTGACAGACAGAGATCACAAGAAGGCAGAGAGGCAGGCAGAGAGAGAGGGGGAAGCAGGCTCCCTGCTGAGCAGAGAGCCCGATGCGGGGCTCAATCCCAGGACCTGGGATCATGACCTGAGCAGAAGGCAGAGGCTTTAACCCACTGAGCCACCCAGGCGCCCCCACCATCTTCATTTAACGAGGTACTGGAAGTCATAGTTACAGCCATCAGACAAGGAATAGAAAGAAAATGGGGCATCTGGGTGGCTCAGTTGGCTGAGCATTTTATTTTTAGTTTCAGCTTAGGTCGTGTTATCAAGGTTGTGAGATCAAGCCCCACATCAGGCTCCGTGCTCAGTAGGGAGTCTGCTTGAGATTCTCTTCTCCCTCTCCCTCTGCCCCTCCCCACTCTCTAAATTAAATAAATAAATCTTTTTTTAAAAAAGAAAAAGAAGTGAAAGACACCTAATTTGGTTAAAAAAAAGTAAAACTTTCACTATTGCAGATGACATGATATTATATATAAAAAATCTTGAAGTCTTCAGCAAAAAAATGCTGGAACTGATAAA
Organism: Neogale vison; assembly: GCF_020171115.1. Classification (NCBI taxonomy): domain Eukaryota; kingdom Metazoa; phylum Chordata; class Mammalia; order Carnivora; family Mustelidae; genus Neogale; species Neogale vison. The sequence goes on along the minus strand of NC_058096.1, from coordinate 82,771,870 downwards.
TGAATTCAATAGTCATAGGATACAAAATCAATGTGTAGAACTCGGTTGCATTTCTGTACACTAATAGTGAAGTGGTAGAGAAATTGCAAAAATAATTCCATTTACAGTTGCTTGAAAAATAATAAAATACATGGAAATAAACTTAACCAAGGAGGTGAAAGACCTGTACTCTAAAAACTATGACACACTGATGAAAGAAATTAAAGATGAGACAAAGACATGGAAAGTATTCTACATTCATGGATTATAAGAACAAATATTGTTAAAAAGTCCATACCACTCAAAGTAGTCTACAGAATTAATGTCATTCCTATCAAAATATCAATATCATTTTTCTCATAACTAGAACAAATAATCCTGAAATTGGTATGGAGCCACAAAAGGCCCTGAATAGAGAAAGCAATCTTCAAAAAGAAGAACAAAACTGAAGATATTGTAATCCCAGGCTTCAAGATACACTACAAGACTACGGTAATCAAAACAGTATGTTACTGGCACAGAAATAGAGGCATAAATCAATAGAAAAGAATACAGAGCCCAGATAGAAACCTACATTTATATGGTCAATTAGTCTTTAACAAAGGAGGCAAGAAGATGCAATGGGGAAAAAGACAGTCTCATCAATAAATGGGAAAACCAGACATCTACATGGAAAAGAATGAAACTGGACCATTTTCTAAAACTATACACAAAAAAATTCAAAATGTTTTCAGGACCTAAATGTGAGAACTGAAATCATAAAATCCTAAAAGAGAGCACAAGCAGTAATTTCTTTGGCATTGGCTGTAGCAACATTTTTCTAGGTATGTCTCCTGAGACCAGGAAAACAAAAGCAAAGATAAACTATTGGGATTACATCAAAATAAAAAGCTTCTGCACAGCAAGGAAAACCATGAATGAAACTGAAGGGCAAACTACTGAATGGGAGAAGATATTTATAAATGACATATTTGATAAAAGTTAGTACCCAAAATATATAAAGAACTTGGCACAACTCAACACCCCAAACCAAGTAATCCAATAAAAATGGGAAGAAGATATAAGCAGACATTTCTCCAGATATCCAGATGGCCAACAGACACATGAAAAGATGCTCAACATCTCTCTTTATCAGGGAAAAGCAAATCAAACCACAATGAGACACCACCTCACATCTATCAGTATGGCTAAAATCAATACCCCCAAAACAACAAGTGTTGACAAAAATGTAGAGGAAGGGGAACCCTTATGTACTGTTGTAAGAAAGCAAACTGGTACAGCTGCTGTGGAAAACAATTTGGAGGTTTCTCAAAAAGTTAAAAACAGAACTACTATGTTATCCAGTAACAGGTATTTGCCCAAAGGTAAGAAAACATGGATTCAAAGATACATGCCCCCCTATGGTTATTGCAGCATTATTTATAATAGCCGTATTATAGAAGCAGCTCAAGTATCCACCCATAGATGAGTGGCTAGAGAATAAATAGGATGATAGAATGTTACTTAGCCATAAAAAAGAATGAAATCTTGTGATTTGCAGCAACACAGATGGATCTAAAGAGTATAATGCTGAGTGAAATAAGTCAGTCAGAGAAAGACCAATACCGTGATTTCACTTATAGGATGAATTTAAGAAATAAAACCAAAGAAGAAAGGAAAAAGGAGACAAACCAAAAAACAGATATTTAACTACAGAGAACAAACTGATGGTTACCAGAGGGGAGGTGGGTGGGGGGATGGGGGAAAGAGTACACTTATCTTAATAAGCACTGATTAATATATGGAAGTGTTGAATCACTATTTTGTACACCAAATATTTGCAACTAATATAACTCTGTATGCTAACTATACTGAAATTAAAACTTAATAATAAAATAAAAAATATAAAATTTTTCTGTCTATAAATAAATAAAAAGTCCAATGAACCCTCTCAAGATGAAAATCTTGTGACTGGGTGTTTATTTTCTATCCCTGTTAGTCCACGTCTAGTCACCAAACAAGTATTTCTCTGATTCCCTGGAACTTAATCATATTTCAAAAATGAAAGATACCTATACTTTTGAACTTTATTTCAGAAATTTCTATTGCTGGGATTATTGAAACTTAAAAATATGTAAGGTAAGGTACAGAGTACATCCCAATATCCGTTTATCAGACATGGAGCATTTCACAAATTTTTAAATCTCAAAATATATGACTGTTAGAGGAATGCTTTCTCACCATTTCACTGTTGGGTTTTTTTTTTTTTTCTTCCTACAAAAAGCTCTGGGTTATAACAACAGTAAGGTAATAACATTTTTTAAAAGATCTTTTATTTATTTATTTGAGAGAGAGAGCATGAACAGCAGAGGGAGAAGCTGACTCCCCACTGAGCAGGGAGACTGAGGCAGGATTCGATCCCAGAACCCTGAGATCATGACCGAAGCCAAAGGCAGATGCTTAACTGACTGAGCCACTCAGGCACCCCAAAGTAATAACATTTTCTTCCCAAAACTTCAAATTTCATGATTATAGTACATCTTGCTAGATAGTTTTATTGGATAAGTTTCTGAATCTTTAAACAATTTTTTTGACTTAGAGTTACTTTTTTTTTTTTTTTTGGTACTCTTTATATCAATTTCCCTATCTATAAAATGGGGGAAATAACTGTACTTAACTCATAGTGCTGTTGTAAAGATGAAATGACAGAATCAGTGTGAAGCAGTGCTCCTAGCACATAACCGTGCCTGGGGATTAATGAGTACACTTATTGTGATGAGCACTGAATAGTGTACAGAATTACTGAATCGTTATATTATACACCTGAAGCTACTAATATAACAACGTATGTTAACTATACTGGAATTAAAATTAACACATACACCCAGATCATTCATACAAAGCCTTTAGCACAGTGCCTGGCATATAGAAAGTGCTTGATGATACATTTCTCTTTTTTTTTTTTTTTTTAAGATTTTATCTATTTATTCGACAGGCAGAGATCACAAGTAGGCAGAGAGGCAGGCAGAGAGAGAGAGGAGGAAGCAGGCTCCCTGCTGAGCAGAGAGCCCGATGTGGGGGGCTCGATCCCAGGACTCTGTGATCATGACGTCAGCTGAAGGCAGAGGCTTTAACCCACTGAGCCACCCATGCGCCCCTTAATGATACATTTCAACGAATCATATTAATAGCAGCAATTTCGATCACCTCTCTTGGCTCGGTTTCCTCATCTGTAAAATGAGAAGAGCACTATTATTCACCTCATAGTTTTTTGTGTGGATTTAATGAATTAGGCTGTATGGAACAGTGTCTGGCAAATGGTGAACAGTCAATAAATACAAGCAATCTAATTAATGTATTACTTCTTCAGTGTTGCTCAAGACTTTCATTTATTTGGAGATACTGAAGCTTAAGCCTAACAGACTGAAAGTAGGGAAGACAGCAACCAGGGAAATGATTTGTCTCTTCCCTGCTTCTCCAATGAAAGAGGCTGAATGTTTGTGTATCCATGGAACAAGCCCAAATAAGGACAGACAGGAAAGGAATGATTTACCATCAGTGACTGCACGTATCTGAAAGGTGCAAAGCAGGATTGACTGTATCTTTTCTTTTTTAGAGAATAGCTGGTCTATGTAGATTTTGTTTTCTAAGCAGAATGTATATCTGCTTTATATTTATTGTGCAGACGACTATTCCTGAGGGGAATAAGAGTAACAAAAACAATAATAGAACCACATTTTGTAAAAATTTTCTAATTTAAGATAGGTCTTGTATTCTTGGGGGCTCTGGAAGTAAACCGCTTTCCATAAAGGGCAGGTCGTCCCCAGGTCCTCACCTATAAAAACAGCGAAAATAATTGCAGTTTTATTTTTAAAGTTCTTATGAACTAAATATGAAGTGGTTTAAATTAAACCCAGGCCAGACTTACTGGTTTTTTTTTGTTTTGTTTTGTTTGTTTTCATTTGTTTGGTTTTTTTCGGTCCATGGAGAACTGAAATAGAATGTTTCGATTCCAGAGGCTTTTATTTTTTCCATCATTTTCTTGACTCACTGGACTGTGTCAGCCATGCACATGGCCTCAGCCCACTGGGTTGGGTACAGCATTTATTATAGACCTCTTTGCTAATGTGGGTCAACAAGGAAAAGAGACTCCATTGTAATGGCTTTGATTTTTTTTTTTTTTTTTTTGAGAAGCTGAATTGAAACCATGTGTTCTGTCTATTTACTTAAGGCTCAAGTAAACAAACTGAAAACAATTTTAGTTTAATAGTCAAATCCTAATGGGGACCAGCATCATTAGAAGGCACACACCAGTATAAAGCAAATGCTCCACAGCCATGTTTTTTTCCCCATGCCAGAGCCACAAGGAAGCAGACCAGTGTGCTGGAAACAGAGACGGGATGCCTTAAAATGCTCTTTAAAATGATCGAGCACATGGAAGGATGCTATGGCGGCTGGTTGTTTTCCTTAGCTGGAGACCAACACTCCGCACCTGTGGAGAGTCAAATGGCATGCCCTCCCAGGGCAGCCGCTGCCATGGTGGGTGTTAAATCCTGTGTCTTCTGCCTTGTTTTTTAACTGGCTGGAATATGCTGGCCAAGCACCATGGTGTGTTTATTACATCCTCTCTAGGCTCAGAGTCCTGGACACTTTTCAAGTAAAGAAGTGACACACATCTTGCCCAGGTCACCTTTCTGTGACATCCGGCAGGGTTTCCACAAAAACACTTTCAGGAGGAAAAGGAAAAGAATGACAAAGGCAACTGACAACCCCATTACTGTCCTCATCCTGACTGTGGAAAAACATCCTGGGAAATAGGAACTGGATCAATGATTTGCTCATTTAACTTGCAAATCAAGACTAAAGGATCTGGGAGTGGGGGCACTCTACGAAAGGAAGAACCCGTGACTTAAAACTACACTTTCCTCAAAGATGGAGAATTTAGTCAAAACTTTGGTAGTCTCAGTTACTTTGGAGATTCATTTTCTTAAGCCTTGGCTGGTGCCAGCCAGATGCTCCTGAATATTGCAGAGCTGTCATCAACTGGGGAAGACATTTCCCTCAAAATACGCAAAGAGCTTTCTTGTTATTTACATTGTGAGAAGACTGCATGTTCATTGTAAATAGTATCAATAATAAACCTCTTCCAAAGTGTAAGGAAAACGAAATCAAAACAGACTTTGAGTATATATAGAGTATGCTTTCAAATAATGGTGCTGCTATTCCAAATCCTCCCTACCTCCAGGATACGGGTGTTGGTTGCTAAGTCTTTCTGGGTACAAGCCCCAGTGCTGATGACGGGGACACAGAGAAGAGAAAAATGTGGTCCTTGTTCTAGAAGTGTTCTCAGAGAATGTGGGCCAAGGGAGATGTACAAACAGATGATTTGAATTTAATTCGGTGTGTGTTACTACTTCATCCTGAACTGGATCAATAAGGACACAAGGACCTGCATGAGGGAGTCCGGGAGAGTGTTATGTAAGCTTGGTTTGTCAGATGACAGGATCGTGTCATGGGAAGAAGAGGAAGGTATCCATGGGTGGACACAACACATACAATAGCAAGCAGCTGGGGAAAGAACTTGAGTCTCCTGGAAACCAGGAAGAATTTCAAGTGCCTGGAGCATTGAATGAATAATGGAGGAGAGCGTGAGGCTGGTCGGTAGACTGGGGCTAGATTCCGAAAACTCCTCATTGATGAGCAGACAGTTCCTGTCTTCTACCTTGTCTCTTCGAAATTATTCATCCCTGAAGCTCAGATGACCTTATTTTGTTTCCCTCCGCATTGCCCACAAGTAAATGAATACCGTATACCTCAGCGTTCCCAAGAAACTAAAGAGCCTGTAAAAGGACAAACAGTCCCCACAAATAGTTGCAAATGCAGAGCAGTAAATAATGGTTACAAAAGTTACATGTTGCAACAATTTTCAACAATGTCTTGTAATTATCAACTGTAATTTAGGCCAACTGACCATATCCACAAATGGCTTTCAGTTCCTCGGTGTGAGCCGGGAAGCTTGACGAAACTTATGATGCAGCAGCAGCACCCAGAAGGTACCTCTTCCTGACCAGTCTCCCCTTAGGGTTGAACCCCAAGAATGGCAGCCTGTTCCCCACAGAGTTGATCTCCTTTCTTCCAAGAGGAACTGTTTGACTTTCTTGCAAAGATGTCTGTGCGGAAATAGGTGAGGGTATTTGCCCCAGGAAAGTAGGAAGCTCCTACTCAGTGACTCTCCCCTTAGCCTGCAACTCAAGAAGTAACCGAATCCTGAATCCTCGTTCACCAGAAGGACAAATGAGCCTTGGCAGCAGGGGGGTTGAGAGAATAAAGTAGTTGTTAATTCCAGCTCAAATCCTGCTGCTCTCTTAAGAAGCCAGCAGCAGTCCCGACCTCATCCATTTCCTCCCTCAGACGTTAATCACTTAGGCTTAAGCAGGCTACTTCACCTGCAAGCATCTGCATTTCTTTGCCAATGGCTTTCCTCACTTTCACAAGCCACTGTGCTAATATGCATGACAGGATCGAGATGTGAGGAATCAACACTCCCCCAGCAGCCCTCAACCAATGATGGGAGTTGAGGTATATACCTCAAATGAGAGCCCCTTTCCCCAGAATTCTCAGGTATCCTTTGTGGCTACTTCCCTTCTGTACCTCCCTTCTACTCCCCTGCTGATTCCCTGCAGTTTCCAAATAAGTGATTGGCACTTCAGTCATCTCAAGGATCCTGATCCAAGGAAAAGACATTTCCATGCCTCCCCAAGCCACTATGATCTCCCCTGTTCTGAACATGTCTGTAATGTGGAGGTTAGCATTTGATTTTCATCTGGTTGCATTGGCTTTTCATTCATTGAGTCTGGAGCTTGACTAAGTAAGCATCAGTATGTTGTGCTAGTGAATGACAGCTGATGACAGGGCAGGTTATATGTAAGGGGGAGGGGCAGGCAGGAGATCTATAGGCATTGGGTTCCAGTCATGGCTGGTGGCTACCGGTTTCCAGAAGCTGTCGGTCTTCTTCCTGTGTGGTGGCCAAAGCATAGTCCCCAGACTAGGAGCATTGGGCATCACCTAGGAATCAGAATCCACAGTTTAACAAGATCCCCAGGTAATGTGGATGCATGTGAAAGTTTAAGATGCACTGGCCTCAAGGAGCTAGGCCCTGCAGGATTTATCTGCTGTAGTATAAACCCCCTGAGATTTATTTATCAAAAAATTTAAGCCTGGGTTTATTTTGTAGTGAGTAGGAGTTGCCAGCTTGATATTGGTTCATATGGACTGAGCTAAAGTGGCTGAGAAAAGATACATCTGACAGCTGACTGACCAATGGACTGTCACACTGAAATGTTCTGTTAGAGTTCCTAGCTTTCACCAGAATGATACTAGTTATCTACATGAATACATGAGCACTTGAAGATAACACATAAAAAATGACACTGAGAAGGGTGGCTTGACATCAGTTTATTTCTTGTTAAGTCATAAATAAGTCTAAAGTAGACAAATACATAGTTGCTATATAAGATTAGTGCATTTGAGATGACTGGAAAATAAGTGTTCCTAGACAGGAGTGAATGGAAATGATCAACCATCAAGGTTCTGTAGATCCCACAGAATTTCAGATATCTGGCAGTTCACCTGGAAAGGTGGAAGACAAACTTTCCTAACTATCTCAAACCATTGAAATCTTTATTTACTAAATGTGGTTGATTTTAGAAATCCCAGAATTAATTCTAAACTCCTACTGCACTTTCCATTCTCTCAGAATATTTCTTGTACTGACTTCTGCTTTGGAGGGCAAACTCCTTCAGCTGCAGATAGCATTCTTTGTGATGAGGGTCCCTATCTCATGCAAAAATCCCCTTCTTCCTTCAAAACCTTTCCAGAGCTGGCTTTCTGTATGACAGCTCTGCATTCCTGAAGCACTATTTGGTTACAAACTTTCTCTCCTTGGTTGTCTCCTAGGTACAAATTCAATTGGAAGAGGAGGAGGGTAATGAAACAGAAGAAGTTACAAAGATTTTCTGAAGGAAATATTCTCCTTTCCTTTACCTTGGAGAGTGAGAATGACCTTGAAGGCAAGATGCATGGATTTTAGTATCCCATATAGTAGATAAAACGGACACTGTAGATACAATGAGGTGACCCTTCTGTTCTGCTGTTGAGAAATGACAAGATTAAACCATGCTATGATCTGAATGTGCACCCCTCACCCCACCCAATTCATATGTTGAAACCTAACTGCCAAAGTGATGGTATTAGGAGGTGGAGCCTTGGGGAGGTGATTAGATCATGAGGGTGGAGACCTCATGAATGGGATTAGTTCCCTTATAAAAGAGGCCCAAGGGAGCTCTCTTGCCCCCATACTCCTGGAACCAAATACCACATCGAAAAATCTTAAAAGGCTGTTTTACTCTTTTGCCACTGTTACTAGAAGTCAGCTCACAAATAAGTGGAAAGCAATTTGGAACATAATTCTTTACTTCCAGTCAGTGTATTTCAAACTTTTGAACATACCATCGCCAGACATATCTTCAAAACCCCATCCTAGTCACTGCAATTTGTTTGCATATTTTTATTTACTTGTTTATTTATGCCAGTTAAGTTTAAATAAATTTGTTTATGTCAATGAGAAGTTGAGACTGTTCCCAATGAAAGCATATTTGCTATGAGACCAAAAATAATGAACCCAAGGCAAAATCCAATATTGAGAGGTAAGCAGTGGGAGGATGGGGAACAGGGTACCAGAAAAACAGTATCAAACTCGCCTATCCAATCTCAGGCAAGATTTACACTTTTGCAAATTGCATTTTTCCGTTTATTCTCTGCCATAAGTAATGAAATAATACCCAAATATTTCCATCTAACTGTGCTTTAGGAGTTAAATCTCAGCTACCATGAATAAAACATCCTGGCTATTTCTTATGAAAATAAGTAGGTACAAAGAAAGATAGTTAGCTAGTGTTTAATTATATAATGAGCAAATTATGTAATGTAATGAGTAAATTATGGAGAGTTCAATTGTAGCTGATGTATAGTTCAACTGAGTTAAATCTTACCATAATGTTCCTTTTCTAGTGAACAAAAGCATTTTTTTTTCCTGGCAAAAGGCTCAAACACAATTTCTTTCTCTCTCTTTCTCTCTTTTTTTTTTTCTTTTCTTTTCCTTTCCTTTTCTCCTTTCCTTCTCTTCTCTTGTTTCTTTTCTTTTCAGGCCCATAATAATCATTTTTCTCCAAAATGGTTTCCATGATTGGGCCAGGTCTGTGGTTACTTTTTTTTTAAAATCATTTTGTGATTATGCCACATTTGCTAAACAGATATTGTGTAATCAAAGATGGGGTGCTTCTTGAGGTCTCTAGAAATGTTTCAATGTTAAAGGCCCCAGTGGTCTTTCAAAATGTTTGCTTAATTAAAGGAAAAGAAATAGTGGAACCATTTTTCAGGATAATCAATGAAAGATCATTTACATGAAGGAACCATGGTGTAGTGAGAGAAGAAATCCTGGCTCAGTATAATTTATTCTGGGTCCCTTGAGTCCACACAAAAGATTTACCTTTAAGAGGCTAAGTTCACAAGCCCCCAGTTTTTAGGGAGTAAATCCAAACTATAGAACCTCTACATCTTTTATCAACCCACCAAATAACACTATGTTAGAAGCTCAAATTAGAAGAGACTTCTGCACGCTTTCATATCTGTATTAGGGGGTCAGTGCAAAGAAAAGATGCTGGAAAAAACCCTCAGGACAAAGGTAGACCGATTTATCTTTTCCAAATATAATTGTGGCCACGCTGAATACTATTTTGGGGAAAAAAATCATTTTTAAATTGGAACACATTATTTGACAGCAGATCATGTTCAGTGCTTTGCCCTTTAAAAAAATCAATCATACTAAAAACATAATTTATTTGGGTATATTATTATCTCAAAAAGCAAGGTATAAAGGTAAGCTACCTTTCACATTCTCTGATTTCTATTTTAAATCCTAAGTCTTTCTGAGGAAGACAAAGTAAGTTCCACATTTAAATAAAAGCCATAATTGGTTTATAAATACAAAAATTATACTTTTTTAGAAGAAGGGTGGGGTTTACTTGAGCATTCTGTGCCAAATGCATGCTGTTGAACTGTGTCCAATTGGTCCTTAATTTTTGCCATGTTACAAAATTCGAGGTTCTTTCCGAACAAAGGATACATCTGTTTTTATCAGCTGTTTCTTGACTTTTGTTACTGGGACTTATTTTTTAAAATTGTTTTGCCTGGATGGCATTGTTTTACTTGGCATGATTTATTACTCTCCCATGTCCCCACAGAAACTATGTATTCCGGAAATAATGCAAACTAAATCAAAAATAAGAAGAAAAAGATGGGAACTCATTTCATTTACATTGGATTAAATGATCATTTATAATATGTGAATACATTTACATTGTAATAGAATTTTTATTTATCAATGGGAACAAAAATATGTTCAATTACTCTAAGCCAATATACGGAAAAATTGAGGCATGATCAGAGGTCAAAAGGAAGAATTGAAGAATGTGACTTTTTGGAATGTTATTTAAAAAATCAGCTCAAAATTGGAGGATTTTCCGCCTAACTGAACATTAATAATGTTTTTATTTATTTATTCTCTACTTTGTTTCACAAAAGATTTCAAGCAGTTTGCCTTTTCAATGTTCTGTTAAAAAATGTATTGAATCTTAGCTTTTGATATTTATGAACTAAAGACATTTGATGCCTACTTACTGTGCAAGCATTTTGCATATATTTTATGCTAATTTTTAAGGCTAGAAGAACATATCTTTGAATAACATAACATTTAAAGAGTAAATTTATTAGTTGTACTGTTATCTTGGCATGTATAGATTACTGGATAGCTTGACAATTACTGCCTTGCCAGCTTCAATAACTAACTTTTTGTGGGGTTGAAAATGTTAAAATAATAGGATAGTTTTACTTTAGACAGGAAAATATTGAAAAAGACTGGGGAATAATTGCAAAGAGCAAAATATCTAGATATCTATAGATAATGAGATAAACTTGGCTCAAATCACTAAGAAAATCTTAAATTGTATGGTGCTTTTATTTAATCATGTAACATTTTAAATTTTTAAGCATTTTAAATTTTATTAAATTTAAATTAAAACATTTTAAAATTTTAAACATTTTAAAATGTTTAAAAAATTAAAAAGTGTTTTAAAAAATTTAAAAATTTTTCAGGAAAATGTAGAGCCTATTTCACTTCTAGGTAAACTTTTTTTGTAGTTGGCCCATATTTGCTGATATTGGGGTTTGGGACATTTCTAGATCTTCTAAAACTTTGTCAATTCACAAGATAAGTTAACCAGGAAAATTTGAGGAGATATATTGCTTTTGAGACAGCTTGTTTTAGTTTTGTGATAATTCAAATATCCCTGAATTTGCATTTACCATTTTTGTTACTCAAACAGCAATAGCTAACATTTATTTAGCATTCCACCTGCCAAGCATTGTTCTGAATGCTTTGTTTTTTTAACTGATTGAATCCTCAGAGCTGCTGGATAGAGCAGGCACTGCTTATTCATGTTTTATAAGCCAAGACATAGAGAGTTACGTAACTTACCCAAGGTCCATGACTGGCCATCACAGTGCCAAAATTCAAACTCAGGAAGGAGCCTCCGAGCCCAGTTTGTGACCACCATGCCTGCTCAGAAAATGAGGCATCGTTGTGTGAGCTTTACGTGCTACTGCCACCATTCTGTTCTCTGAGAGCGGAGTTTTCTCTGTGAATATTTATCCAAAGAAAATCTCTCACATTTATTGACAATTTGAATAGCCAATACTCTTCTTATTTTTGCCTCGCTAGTCTCTTACTTATCATTTCTATTTTACATGAGGAAAGAAAGATTTCAAGAGATTTTATGCAGTGGAACAATTTAGGTTGTTGCTTGAAGATATCTCAGAAAGAGCTACGAATCTCCAGGATCGGTCTGAGCAAAGGCTAGAATGGGGAAATTTCACCCATTGCTCAGGCAGAGCAGCTGAATCCAACAGAAATGCAACGCAAGCAGGTCTCTTATGACTCGGACTCAGTCGCCATTTTGGATTTTCTAAAAAGAGTGATTATAAACCCACCAGGGAATAGAATTTTGGAATTTTATCTTAAAGGTTAATACCTCAAATTCCAAATAGAAAACAGAGTTGAAGATGCCAAAAATCTTCTAGTTAATAGGACAAAGAACCATAGACCATCAGCAAGTGCAACTTTACCTGCTCCAAGGTGATTCCTGCCAATTAAAATTTTTTTCTCATAAAAGAGTTGCAATTCTCATTCAGGGAGGGCTGCATAGTGTGGTATCCCAAACCAGATGGATCCCTTATTTTTGTGGCATTTTTCTAACATCTTTTTTTCCCTTTTATATGGAGAACCAAGAAAGAAAGAGAAAAGGATTTCAGAATGTCAATGTTACCCATATTTTCATCTTCTTCTATAAAGAATTGAGTTGTAAGCAAAAAGCAAATGACTATGCCCAGTCTTCAATCTACACACCCGAGTTGGGTCACATAAACAAAAAAATCTATAATGGGGAGAAGAATTAATATGTGGTGAAAAATGCAGTTCAAATGGATTTAGATGTGTAGTAACCTCCCACTTAAAGAAAATTTCAATTAGTTTAAAGACAATAAGAGAACCTGCTGATGATGGAAAGTACAGGAAAAGACAAACTGGGAGATGTGCTGGAAACCATACTCCATCTGACCTTAGTAAAGGTGAACTAACATTTCTCTGTGCATGATTGCAATGGTTTATGCAAAGTCATGTGTTAACAACTTAGAATGTCTTTCAATTCAGGCCAACCAAGGTAAAAGCAGGTATTTCCTTTTATAGGAGATCCACAAAGATCTGAGATTAATCAATAGATCCTCCTACCAACCTACCGACCCATTTTCTTTCCTACCTTCCTTTCTTCCTTCTTCCTCCCATCTTTCTATCTTCCTCACTGATTTTGTGTTTGTGGATTCACCCACCAGTAAAATGTGTTTGTAATCCCAGATCAATACTCAAGGTGCTTCTGAGATCATCCACAGACCTGCACAGAACAGCAAAAAATTTGAGTCACCTAATTGAAGTGGAACAAGGTGCTATTTTGCCTTCTTATTTCAGCTCTCATAAAAATGTCTGTTCTTTTCATGGTCGATTTAGTGTCACATTTTTCTCGTCTTTGTCTTTTTTCCTGGTGATTTTGCTGTTTAAAACGTCCCACAAGTGTAGCACTGAAGTGCTGTCTAGTGTTTCCAAGTATAAGAAGGCTGTGATGTGCCTTATGGAGAAAATGTATGTGTTACAACAAGCTTCGTCCAGGCATGAGTTACAGTACTGTTGGCTGTGAGTTCATTTTAAATGAATTAACAATATATATTAAGATGTCTTTAAAACAAGGCTATGTACTCCTCAGTTGATGAAGATGTATGACCAGAGGCTTGTGAAAACCTAGCCCTGTATTTCCCTAGAAACAATACTTCTGCATTTGCTAGTTCAGTGTTCACACAGATACACATACAGAGAGGGGAATATATGTATCATCATATCACCAACAATGTGAGTCTATGGAGCAGAATCCTCTGAGCTGCAATAATTTCCCACCTTCTCACAAACTGCCAAATAAGTGACCAACTGTCTCAATTTGCCCATATGCCTTTGATTAAGGGATTTCCCAGGATGAGGGACTTTCAAGTGTGACAGCTGGGAAAATCCCAGGGCAAACTGGAAAGAGTTAGTCCCCTACTCTAGAATTTCTCGAAGCCAAAGAATTACGGTGGGGTTGGGGCCCATACAGACCCTTCAGATCTTGCTCTGGAGCTAGTAATCCCACCATCATTAGGAAAAAGACTTATGAAACATATACCTCAAGCCATTAAGCCCCCCTGGCCCCACTCATACTTCTAAGGGTTCATGAGCAAAACCTAAGGCCTCTCTGGCAACACTTGATTGAGAAAGCATTAACCATAAGTTCATTTGATTTACATTTCTAATGTCCCTGTGTCTCTTTGGTGTGAAGAGACTTCAGAGTTGAGCTGTGAAGAAATATAATGACTTAACCCAATAAAAAAGCAAAAATAGCAGATGCCCAAGAAATTAAATATTTCCATTCAGGCAGCTAAATATACTCTTTTCCATTATTTTTCTGTACATTGACAAATAATAGAGGAGAAAAAGTGTGGACTTTAAGATTTATCCACATTTCCTAAATCAACAAATCCTCAACTTCTCTGAGATTTGTGGCTCTGTACAGAAGAGTGATTCTCAACCCTGTCTGCACATGAGAATTATCTGGGAGGTTTAAAAAAGTCCTATGCCTTGACTCCACCTATTATAATGAGATTAAATAAGAATGGGGGTGGGGTGTTACTGGGCATTAGAATTGTTCTAGAAGCTTCTCAGGTATTCTAATGTGAACCCTCAGCTAAGTAGCACTCACAGGGGAGACGGTGTTGAGGAAAGGTCTCAGGAAGCTTCTAGGTTCAGCAGAGAAGAGCATTATATCAACTGGTGATGCCTGCAGAGGGCGGAAGGCAGGGAAGCTTTCAGCACACAGGGCTGCACTACACACCAGAAGTAGAAACATTCAAACTCTGTAATCGGGCAACTCTTGATTCTCTCTTGGCTCAGCTGTTAGGACTGTCTCACCTGTGTGACGTTGGTCAAGTGATTCGCCCCTTTGTCATCAGTACCGTCCCCCGATAGCCATTTTGCGAGATTTGTAGTAAGGATTGAGGAACCACATGCCAAGTACCTGGCACACAGTGAATGCTTAAGAAAGAGAAACTATTATCCTCATGACAGGCTCACACATTCTCATTTTTGACCGCTTTCTGAGCTGCATTCTGTGATCCTGACAAAGAATACCAGGGGAGGTTTATGAGGTGGGAGTAGAGTTATTTTAAAAACAAAATGAATAACACTGATAAAAATGAATGGTACGGCCAAGGCAATTTTGTAAGCACATAATCTAGTTCAGGGGTCGCAAATGACTGCCTGTGGGCCAAATCTAATCATACCCACTCATTTACTTATTGTCTGGAGCTGTTTTCCCACCACAGAGATCATATGGCCCCTAAAGTTAGAAATATTTACTATCAGGTCCATTACAGAAAAAGTTTCTGACCCTTGATTCTCGTTCATCAATTCTCAGTGTGGTTCCTGGACCCTTGAGACCCCGTCAGGGGATCCGTGAGGTCAAAGTTATTTTCACAGTAACACTCATACATCATTGGCCGTTTGCACTGTGTTGACATTTTTGCTGGAAGGACAAGAACCATGGTGGGTAAAACCGCTAATGCCTCAGCATCCATGCAGGCAAGGGCACCAACAGGCTTTTTAAGTTCTTTAGCACCACACCTTCACAGGAAAAAGCAAACAAAAAGCCAGTTTCACTTAACTCAGGGTTTCTTAGCTTTGGCACTATTGACATTTTGAGCCAGATAATTCTTGGTGGCGGGGAGCTGTCCTGCCTGATGTATGATGTTTATCAACATCTCTTGGCTCCATCCCCTATGGACTGACTGGACAACCAGCCCTTCCTCCCATTCCTCAGGGTTGACAACCCAAAGTGCCACCAGCCATGTTCTTTTTTGTTTTTTGTTTTGTTTTATTTTTGATTTCTCAGTTTTAACTTAATACATGTGACAATATAGGGCACATAGGAATAGGTAAAACTCAGATCAACAAAAACTCTCTGGGGTCGCCTGTGATGTTTAACAGAGTAAGGAGATTCAGAAACCAAAAAATTTTAGATCTGCTGCTCTCTCTTGTATTCACGGTGCATTTACGATTTATATATCACAAAATCAAGGACCATATAACTGACAATAAGCAATATGTAGAAACAAAAAGTAGAAAAATATGTGTGTGAGCGGGCTGGGGTCTCTGGACGGGAGGGACTGTGGGTATCCCCAGCAAGTACACAACTTTAGAGGCAGAAAAGGCATATGTGACCCTGAGCAAGTTAGTCTTCTGTTTGTGCCTTAGTTTCCTCCTTATAAAATTAAAGTGATCACAGTTCTCCTCTCAGAGTATTATTGGGAGGATTTCATGAATAAACACATAAAAAGTGTGCCAAATAGGCTTGGCACTTAGATTAAGTATACCCTGTGGGTCAGCTATTATTATTTTTATACTAAGTAGTTTGTCAGAAGGGATGAAGTCAGGCCTGCAATTAAGGCGTACAGGTGCTGCTGACCTTACCCCCAGTGGAATGACTGAAAACAGAAAAAATGAAGTCACTGGCTCCCCAGAGACAAAATATCATGGAGTTGAGAAAGAAATCAGAATCTTCAAACCCCCTTCCTACCCTAACACTACACTTTCTAATCCAAAATCACATCTGTTACCCCTGTAAGGTACATGGACATTCTCCAAGGTTTCAAACAAACGATGTGAGGTTGGCTTGGTTTCATATGTTAGTTCCAGAGCAGTTATAATTTTTCTTGTTCCTGCACTGTGATTAATTTTCCCTTCAGCTCAATTTGGCTGCCAGAAGACCATACAGAATTGTATTGGTTTCCGAAAATACCCACACAGTCCCTTTCACCTTTAGGAAGACACATCCTTTAAAGAAAGGGCTTGCTAGGGACACCTGGATGGCTCCGTCAGTTAAACATGTGCCTTTGGCTCTGTTCATGATCCCAGGGTCCTGGGTCCTGGGACCCAGCTCTGAGTCAGGCTCCTTTCTCAGCAAGGAGTCTGCTTCTCCCTCTGCCTGCTGCCTCCCACCCCCTGGCTTGTGCTCCATCTTTTTCTCTCTCTGACAAATAAATAAAATCTTTAAAAAAAATAATAAAGGGCTTGCTAATTTTTATAGTAAGAAGAATTCTTAATAAAACCATAAGGACACTTCTTGGATAAGCAAATGAAATGTTTGCGCCATGGTTTTAAAAAGTGCTGAAAGAAGAATCTGATTCTGAAGGTGAAGAGAGAAGTTACTTGAAATTTGAAATTACATTCTCTGTAGTAAAGTGCCCCACATGCCGAATTTCATATCTTCCTAACTTCCCTGTATCGAGCACGGCAAGTGTTACTATAGTTATTTTCTGTGGCTACTGAGAATGTTGAGTTTAGATTCTAAAATTCAGTTAAATCCAAATGTCACCTTCTTTGTGAGATCTGACTGCCTTATACTATTTTTTTATTTTATTTTTTCAATGTTCCAAGATTCATTGTTTATGCACCACACCCAGAGCCCTCCTCCACCAGGCTCACCTATCCCATCATCCCCCTCCCTTCCAAAACCTTCAATTTGTTTCTCAGAGTCCACAGTCTCTCATGGTTCATTTCCCCCTCTGATTTCCCCCAATTCACTTTTCCTTTCCTTCTCCTAATGTCCACCATGTTATTCCTTATTCTGCGTGAATAAGTGAAACCATATGATAATTGACTCTCTCTGCTTGACTTACTTCACTCAGCATAATCTCCTCCATCCCATCCATGTTGATACAAAAGTTGGATATTCATCCTTTCCAATGGAGGTGTAATATTCCATTGTATATATGGACCATATCTTCTTACACTATTTAACATTGACTCCCTTCCCTGCAACTCCCCATCCTGCTTCATTTTTCTTTGACGCATATTTCTTTTTCCAACACATGATATATTTTACAAAAGTATTTTGTTTATTGTCTGCTTGCCTCATTGTGATGGCAGGGGCTTTTAACCTTTTCCTTCACTAATGTTTTCCTAGCTCCTGAAACTGAAACTGGCACATGGTAGGGACCCCCAAATTCAGGTTTTGCCTTTAAATGGGGAGTGCAAAATGTCCCTGTGATGCATTGCATACTGTGAATTCACATATGGAGACCTTGCATGAATGAAAGCATCTATGTTTTGCAAAATAACCTATTAGACTCAAGAGCATTCAACTGTCACTCTGCAACCTGGCAATTGTATGAGCCAAGGTATCAAATGGGCTGTCAGGAACTTGTTCCAACAACCTCTACTTTTTAGTCATCTAACATTCTTATCCTTTAATGAATAAATGTCTCTTCATTAGATGTCCAGCTCATGAAATCTTCCCATACACCCAGACAGAGCACTGTGACTGACTGGCTCTTAAGAAATAATTATTAAGGGATTGATTGGCAGCTGTACTCCACATCCCCAAGAGATGTGTTCCAGTGCAGTTGTACAAGAAATCCTTGAAAACCTAATTAAGTATTAAAGACTAGGGAACTTAACTACTTAAATCTGTTCTGTAATAAATACTTCTTGTAAAGCACGAAATTCCTTTGCAACTATATATTTTATTTATAAAGTCATATTTTGGCATATAGGTTTTGCTTAAATGAGTGAAACAAGACTTATACACTGGGTGTAGGCTCTACAGGCTCAATTCTGTGCCAGGCTGATGATTGATGTTGAGAAAGAGCCCCTTTAGGAGACCTGACTGGTATATACAACCATTAGTGAATTATAAATGGAAGGGGGAATTGCAAGTCCCTCCAAGGCAGAGTCCACCTCTTCACCTTTGTCATCTAGAATCTAGCGCAGGCATATTTAAAGCATGCAATACCTACCTGGTGATTAAATTAAACATGAATACACAAATAATCAAATGCAATCAAGTACTAATTAGATTTTTTAAAAAGTCTGTAATGCAGTGAAAATTCAGACAGAAAAGGTCACTAGGAATGGCTTCATGGAGGAGATAGGGTAGAAGTTATTTCTGGAAAGAAATTAAGGCTTAAGTGCTGGAAAAAAGGGTAGAAGGGAATATCAAGATAGAAAAGTAATTTAGACCTATACACCCATCACTCAAAAGAATTTGGAACATCAATTTCCAGCATATGTTTATTTATAATTATATATATTTTCTACTAGAGTAACATAATAAACAGTTTTTTAATACATTAAAAAGGGATTTTAAAGGAGGAATTAAAGATGAAATAAACCATAATAAACCATATATTTAAAATTATCTTTATTAATTGTATATCATCATTTATATTGGGTACAAATATATGGTTCAACTATCCTTTGATAATTTTGAATTTCTTGGCCAACTTCCATTCATGTTGGATTAATCATGGTACCTCATGGTTCAGGAAGAGATAGATATAGGAGACCTATCAGCTAAGATATTTTGCCTGTTTTGTACTCATGCCTGCATTATTCATATTGTCTTTCATCTTCTGTTTCTCTAAAGGAACTGATTTTACTCATTTGTGAGCATTAACTTGATTACAGGTAGATAATATGATCTGGTCACTTGACCAGGCACATAGAATTCATAACATGTTAAAAGAGGCTTAAAATGAACAAATGAGTGAAAATACCCTGGGGAGAGGAGGTAAACGTTGCACACCATGGCACCACCTGACAGAAGGATGGATCAAGGGTGCCACTGACCAGCCTTCCCCTTGCAGGCAATTACTGAATCACAGACATGGACACTGCCCTGAGGAGGACACAAAGTTGGGAAGAGTAGATGCATGGAGTGAGGTCTTCAGTGGTAGTCAAGAGGTTTTGACTTGACAAGATAGGCAAATGAGTCTACTGATGTATTTTTAAAATTATTTTTATTAACATATAATGTATTATTTGTCCCAGGGGTACAGGTCTGTGAATCGTCAGGTATATATATTTCACAGCACTCACCACAGCATATACCTTCCCCAATGTCCATAATTTCAACCACCCTACCCCCTTACCCCCCAGCAACCCTCAGTTTGTTTTGTGAGATTGAGTCTCATGGCTTATCTCCCTCCCAATTCCATCTTGTTTCATTTTTTCCTTCCCTACCCCAACAATCCCCTACCCTGGCTCTCAAAATCCTCATATCAGAGAGATCATATGATAATTGCCTTTCTCTGATTGACTTATTTCGCTCAACATATTACCTTCTAGTTCCATCCATATCATTGCAAATAGCAAGATTTCATTTCTTTTGATGGCTGCATAGTATTCCATTGTGTGTGTGCGCGCGCGCGTGTGTGTGTGTGTGTATACACACCATATCTTCTTTAGCCAGTTATCTGTTGATAGACATCTAGGTTCTTCCCATAGTTTGGCTATTGTGGACATTGCTGCTATAAACATTTGGGTGCACATGCTCCTTTGGATCACTACATTTGTATCCTTAGGGTAAATACCCAGCAGTGTGATTGCTGGGTCATAGGGTACCTCTATTTTCAACTCTTTGAGGAAACTCCATGCTGTTTTCCAGAGTGGTTGCACCGGCTTGCATTCGCACCAACAGTGTAGAGAGTTCCACTTTCTCTGCATCCTTGCCAACATTTGTCATTTCCTGACTTGTCAATTTTAGACATTGTGACTGGTGTGAGGTGGTATCTCATTGTGGTTTTGATTTGTATTTCCCTGATACCAAGTGATGTGAAGCATTTTTTCATGAGTCTGTTGGCCACTGGATGTCTTCTTTGCAGAAATGTCTGTTCATGTCTTCTGCCCATTTCTTGGTTGGATTATTTGTTCTTTGGGTATTGAGTTTGGTAAGTTCTTTATAGATTTTCAATACTGGCCCTTTATCTGATATGTCATTTGTGAATGTCTTCTCCCAGTCTCTCAGTTGTCTTATGGTTTTGTTGACTTTTACTTTGGTGTGCAAAAGCTTTTGATCTTGATGAAGTCCCAATAGTTCATTTTTGCCCTTGCTTCCCTTGCCTTTGGCGATGTTTTTAGGAAGAAGTTGCTGTGGCTGAGGTCGAAGAGGTTGCTTCCTGTGTTCTCCTCAAGGATTTTGATGGATTCCTGTCTCACATTGAGGTCTCTCATCCATTTTGACTCTGCTTTTGTGTGTTGTGTTGAGAAAATGGTCCAATTTCATTTTTCTGCATGTGGCTGTCCAATTTTCCCAACACCATTTGTTGAAGAGACTGTCTTTTTTCCACAGGACATTCTTTCCTGCTTTGTTAAATATTAGTTGACCATAAAGTTGAGGGTCTATTTCTGGGCTCTCTATTCTGTTCCATTGATCTATGTGTCTGTTTTTGTGCCAGTACCATACTGCCTTGATGATGACAGCTTTGTAATAGAGCTTGAAGTCCGGAATTATGATGCCACCAACTTTGGCTTTCTTTTTCAACTATCCTCTGGCTATTCATGGGTCTTTTCTGGTTCCATATAAATTTTAGGATTATTTGTTCCATTTCTTTGAAAAAAATGGATGGTATTTTGGGAGGGATTGCATTAAATGTGTAGATTGCTTTTAGACATTTTCACAATATTTGTCCTTCCAATCCATGAGCATGGAACATTTTTCCATTTCTTTGTGTCTTCCTCAATTTCTTTCATGAGTACTTTATAGTTTTCTGAGTACAGATTCTTTGCCTATTTGATTAGGTTTATTCATAGGTATCTTATGGTTTTTGGTGCAATTGTAAATGGGATCGACTTCTTAATTTTGCTTTGTTCTCCATTGCTCTTGGTGTATAGAAATGCAACTGATTTCTGTGCATTGATTTTATATCCTGACACTTTACTGAATTCCTGTATGAGTTAATAGCAGTTTTGGAGTGGAGTCTTTTGGGTTTTCCACATAAAGTATCATATCATCTGCAAAGAGTGAGAGTTTGATTTCTTCTTTGCTGATTCATATGCCTTTAATTTCCTTTTGTTTCTGATCGCCAAGGCTAAGACTTTTTTAGTACTATGTTGAATAGTACTATGCTGCTGTGTTCCTGACCTTAGTGGAAAAACTTGCAGTTTTCCCCCATTGAGAATTATATTCACTGTGGGTTTTTCATAGATGGCTTTGATAATATTGGGTATGTATCCTCTGTCCTTACACTTTGAAGAGTTTTGATCAAGAAAGGATGCTGTACTTTGCCAAGTGTTTTTTCAGCATCTATTGAGAGTATCACATGGTTCTTGTTCTTTCTTTTATTAATGTATTGTATCACATTGATTTGTGGATATTGAACCAACCTTGCAGCCCAGGAATAAATCCCACTTTGTTGTGGTGAATAATTCTATTAATGTACTGTTGGATCCTATTGGCTAGTATTTTGGTGAGAATTTTTGCATCTGTGTTCATTGAGGATATTGGTCTGTAATTCTCCTTTTTGATGGGGTCTTTGTCTGGTTTGGGATTAAGGTAATGCTGGCCTCTTAAAATGAATTTGGAAGTTTCCTTCCATTTCTATTTTTTTTTTAACAGTTTCAGGAGAATAGGTATTAATTCTTCTTTAAATGTTTGGTAGAATTTCCCTGGAAACCCATCTGGCCCTGAGCTCTTATTTGTTGGGAGATTTTTGATGACTGCTTCAATCTTCTTACTGGGTACAGGTCTGTTCAGGTTTTCTATTTCTTCTTGGTTTAGTTTTGGTAGTTTATATGGCTCTATGAATGCATCCATTTCTTCCAGATTGTCAAATTTGCTGGCACATAGTTGTTCATGATATGTTCTTATAATTGTATTTCTTTGGTGCTGGTTGTGAGCTCTCCTCTTTCACTCATGATTTTATTAATTTGGGTCCTTTCTCTTTTCTTATTGATGAGTCTGGCCAGGGGTTTATCAATCTTATTAATTCTTTCAAGGAACTAGCTCCTAGTTTCGTTGATTTGTTCTACTGTTCTTTTGGTTCATTGATTTCTGCTCTGATCTTTATTATTTCTCTTCTCTTGCTGGGTTTAGGCTTTCTTTGCTGTTCTTTCTCCAGCTCCTTTAGGTGTAGGACTAACTTGTGTACTTGAGACCTTTCTTGTTTCTTGAGAAAAACTTGTATCACTATATACTTTTCTCTCAGAACCACCTTTTCTGTACCCCACATATTTTGAACAGTTGTGTTTTCATTTTCATTTGTTTCCATGAATTTTTAAATTCTTCTTTAATTTCCTGGTTGACCCATTCATTCTTTAGTAGAAAGAATTCTTTAGCTTCCATGTATTTGAGTTCTTGCCAACTTTCTTATGGTTGAGTTTTAGCTTCAGAGCATTGTGGTCTGAAAATATGCAGGGAATGATCCCAATCTTTTGGTACTGGTTGAGACTTGATTTGTGACCCAGGATGTGATCTATTCTGGAGAATGTTCTATGTGTACTAGAGAAGAATGTGTATTCTGTTGCTTTGGGATGGAATGTTCTGAATATATCTGTGATGTCCATCTGGTCAAGTGTGTCATCTAAAGCCTTTATTTTTTTGTTGATCTTTTGCTTAGATGATCTGTCCATTTCAGTGAGGGGGGTGTTAAAGTCCCCTACTATTATTGTATTATTGTCAATGTGTTTCTTTGATTTTGTTATTAATTGGTTTATATAGTTGGCTGGTCCCATGTTAGGGGCATAGATATTTAAAATTGTAGATCTTCTTGTTGGTCAGACCCTTTAAGTATGATATGGTTTCCTTCCTTATCTCTTATTATAGTCTTGGTTTAAAATCTAATTTATCTGATATAAAGATTGTCCTCCCCAGCCTTCTTTTGATGTCCGTTAATGGTAATCTTGTAGACAGCATATCAATGGATCTTGGTTTTTTATCCATTCTGATTCCCTGTGTCTTTTGATTGGGGCATTTAACCCATTTACATTCAGGGTAACTATTGAAAGATATGAATTTAGTGCCATTATAATGCCTGTAAGATGACTGTTACTGTGCATTGTCTCTGTTCCTTTCTGTTCTATTACTTTTAGGATCTCTCTTTGCTTAGAGGACCCTTTTTAATATTTCCTGTAGGGCTGGTTTGGTGTTTGCAAATTATTTTAATTTTTGTTTGTCCTGGAAGCTTTTTATCTCTCCTGCTATTTTCAGTGAAAACCTAGCTGGATATAGTATTTTTGGCTGCATATTTGTCTCATTTATTGCTCTGAATGTATCATGCTAGTCCTTTCTGGCCTGTCAGGTCTTGGTAGTTAAGTCTGTTGCCAATCTAGTATTTCTACTGGTGTATGTTTCAGAACACTTGTCCTGAGCTGCTTTCAGGATTTTCTCTTTGTCACTAAGACTTCTAAGTTTTACTACTAGATGACAGGGTGTGGACCTATTTTTATTGATCTTGAGGGGGGTTTCTCTGTGCCTCCTGGATTTTGATGCTTGTTCCTTTTGCCATATTTGGGAAATTCTCTACTATAATTCGGTCCAATATACCTTCTGCCCCCCTCTCTCTTTTGTCTTTTTCTGGGATCCCAATTATTCTAATAGTGTTTTGTCTTATGGTATCCCTTATCTCTTGAATTCTGCCCTTGTGGTCCAGTAGTTGTTTGTCTCTCTCTTGCTCAGCTTCTTTATTCTCTGTCATTTGGTCTTCTATATCACTAATTCTCTCTTCTGTCTCAGTCATCCTAGCAGTAGGAGCCTCCATTTTTTTATTGTACCTCATTAATAGCTTTTTAAATTTCAACTTGGTTAGATTTTAGTTATTTTATTTCTCCAGAAAGGGATTGTATTTTTCCAGAAAGGGATTCTCTAATATCTTCCGTGTATATACGTATATATAACTGGTGAATAGAACAGCGCCCCTACTTGTTTTGGAGTGTATTCTGGTCTCTTAGATGAAGAGACTTCCCAACATTTTAAAGAAAGAAAACATATATATACAAAAATAATGGTAAACATAATGAATAGATGGAATATGACTGTGAAGATGAAAACTTAAAAAGATTCTAAAAAAGAATTGATAAGATAATTTGGTTAGAAAAGAAAAAAAAAAGAGGAGAATGTGATCAGGCTGAAGACTAGAACAAAGCCATGTGCTAGATTTAGGGTGTATTTTGATCTATTAGAAGAAATTGTACCCCAAAATTTTAAAGAAAGAAATGTATATGTGTACAAAAAAGTAAGGTTAAATACAATGAAAGGATAAAATATGACTATAACAATGAAAATTTAAAAAGATTTTTTAAAGGTATTGATAAGATAAAATAGTTAAAAAATGTTAAAAGAAGAAAGAGGAAAAGTTAAAAATATAGAATAAGAAAAATATAAAATTAAAAAAATTTAATTGCAAGACAAAAGGATCATGGGGAAAAAAAAGCCATGAATTCTGTGCGTTGCTTTCCTCTAGCTCTGGAGTTCAGCTGTTCTCCTTGATTAGTGAGCTTGGTCTTGGCTGGATGTTCTTGCTGATCTTCTGGGGAAGGGGCCTGCAGTGAGCATCAACTATCTTTGCCTAAGGCCGAACTGCACTGCCCTTGCTGGGAGCCAGGCAAAGTAATCTGCTCGGGTTTGCTCTCAGGAGCTTTTGTTCCCTAATCACTTTTCATAGAGTTCTGGAGGACAGGAATGTAGATGACGGCCTCCCATTCTTCGGTCCAGAGGAGCCAAGAGCTCAGGGCCCCACTTCTCAGTGTGCCTTCAGAGAAAAGCTGTCAAAACTTTCCCATCTCACTGGTCTCCAGCCACATTCCAAGCTCATCCATCCTGTGACTGAGCGTTTCTGTCTCTGGTGCATGGCCCCTTTTGGAGTCTCCAAACTCAGCAGATTCCTGCTGTGCATTCCTGTACCACTCCTCCTGGAGGAGGAAGGAGGTGTCTCTCTGGATCTGCCACTTGTGGGGTCCCTGCTCAAAGAGCAGCAGCCCGAATGTGCCTCAGATCATGGTTCAAGGTTACCCTGAGCTGAGAGCTCACTCCTCGGCTCTGTCTCTATAACCGGCTTCCCCACTCCAACACCTGGCAGCTCTGTCACACTCATACACCCCTGGTCTTTCTGTGACCCCATGGGACCTGAGACCACACTGTCCCCATGAGGTCTCCATTCCTGCTTAGCCTCTGGAATGATGTCCAGACTTCAAAAAGTTCTGATATTGTGCTCTGCTGCTTCACCACTTGTTGGGAGCCAGCCCCTCTGCCACCATGGTCTATCTTCCCATTGGTTCGGATTCACTTCTCCACATGTCCTACCTTTCAGAAAGTGGTTGATTTTCTGTTCCTAGAATTGCTGCTCTTCTTCTCTTCAATCTCCTGTTGAGTTTGTAGGTGTTCAGAATGGTTTGATAAATATCTAGCTGAACTACTGGGACCTAATGATATTTCAGTCTCCTAATCCTCTGCCATCTTGCTTCCTCTCCCCTTTTGATGTATTTTTAAGAAAGGAATAACGTTTGTTACTCATCATCAGGACAAAGGTTAAAATCTCAAAGAAGCCAATTCAGAGGCACTGTGAATGAGACATTATTTAGCTTTAGCTAGCTCTCTCAGCTCCCTGTAGAAACATTATCTGCTGGTCAGGGAACTGTGGTTTTCTTTTAAAATACAGATTTTTTTTTTCATTGTTCTTTAGTTCCCCTCCAGCCTTAACTGATGTATAATTGACTAGTACAATTGCAAGATATTTAATAAGTACAATGTGATGATTTGATATACATATTCATTATGAGATGATTCCCCCATATAGAGTCAATTAATGCATCCATCACCACACGTATTTACCTTTTTTGGGGGGGGATAAATGAGAACATTTAAGTTCTCTCTTAGTATATTTTAATTATACAATATGGTGTTATCAACTATAGTCACCATGTTATACATGACCTTATTCAACTTATAGCTAAAAGTAAGTTTGCACCCTTTGAACAACCTCTCCCTATTTCTCCCACCTACCCAAGTTCCCTCAGAGTTCTCTCAGTTAAAGTTCAACATTTTATGTTTGTTTGTTTTTTCATTTCTGCATATAGATGATACCACATGGTATTTATCCTTTTCCATGTGGCTTATTTTGCTTAGCATAATGCTCTCTAGGTTCATCCATGTTGTTGTGAATGGTAGGATTTCCTTCTTTTTTTAATGACATGATTATGGATAAATAGTATTCCATTGTGTATATATATTACATTTTCCTTTGTCCATTGATCCTTTTATGGACACATTGGTGGTTTCCATGTCCTGACTATTATGAATAAATAATGCTACTATGAACATGGGAGTGCAGAAATCTCTTTGGGATAATGATTTTGTTTCCTTTGGATAAATACCTAGAAGTGGGATTGCTGGCCATATGGTAATTATATATTTTCATTTCTTGAGGAACGTCCATACTGTTTTCCATTGTAACTGTACCAGTTTATGTTCCCACCAACAGTGCACACTGTTTTTCATTGTTTTTGGCAG
The DNA here is from genome assembly GCF_020171115.1 of Neogale vison. Taxonomy (NCBI): domain Eukaryota; kingdom Metazoa; phylum Chordata; class Mammalia; order Carnivora; family Mustelidae; genus Neogale; species Neogale vison. Next base: position 82,744,883 of record NC_058096.1, on the reverse strand, counting down.
GAGAGAGCCAGGAGCTGTCTGCCTTTCCTGGTGAGTCAGTTGGCCAACATGGAACATTCGTTTCATCATATTCTCCTGCTGGAGATTAAGAGTATCACTGATGCTTTCTCCTCCATCCTGGGCCCTCAGAGCAGAGATATCTTCCGCATGAGCAACAGCTTCACCACGATTGCCAGGCTCCTTACCCAACAACTGGAAACTGCCAAGGCCAAAAGCAGCAGGTGAGCAAGAGCTCCTGTGTACATCAGGGACATGTCATAAACCTATGGAGGTATAGCACAGACAGTAGGCACTCAATCTCCCAAAGAAAACCAAATCTACTATTTCAATGCAGAATAGCTTCTGAGTAAATTATAGCATTTGCCAGAATTTTTTCTAAATTTGTGAAAACCAGAGTGCAACAACAACAAAAATATTTCTAAAAAGTGCACAAAATGTGACAAAGGAATAAGAATATAGTACAAATAATGCTTATATCACTCATTTAGTCAAGAAGTACTTAGCAATTGCTTGCTCTAACCAGGAATTCTGCTAGAAGCTAGACATATAGAGAGAGATAAAACATATTCCTTGTACCCATAGATCTCACTGTCTAGTAGAGGAAATAAATATTTAAGTGGTAACTAGAGAATAGTGGGAAGGTCATGCTTAATCAAGATGTGGTCATGGAGTCTGGGAACACAAGGATAGGGATATCTACTTCTGCATGGAATGAAGAGAAATAGAAAACTTAGGTCAGGAAAGGCTTCCCGGAAGAGATGATATTTTGAACCAAGCCTAAAAGATGACCAGATTGCACCAGGCTGTTTTTTGGGCGGCATGTGAAAGAGCACAACACTTTCTAGAAACAGAAGTAATTTTGTATGGGTAGGGTATGTGTTAGGAGGGTAACATTAGGTAATGCAAATGAAGTGGTAGGCAGAGACTGCAGGATGGTGGGCTTGACACCTTCCTAAGGAGTTTGAATTTTACTCTGTAGGCTAAGAAGTATCATTGTGGGGTTTTATACATGGCAGGATATTATCAGAATCCATGTTTCAGGAATCCACTGATTCCAATGAAGAGAATGTCTCAGGGAGAGGTGGACTGAAGTCAAGTCCAGTGAGGGAAGGACAGAAGAGTGTCCATGGGAAATTACTGAAAATTGTGATGAATGAACTGCCAGTGATATGGGTGTAAAGAAAACAGAATCCCTGGGGTTGAAGAGAGAGAGTAGATACAATGCATCAAACTGGCCAAAGTTTGTGGGAAAATTTTTGGAAAAAAATAAAGATCATGTAAGATTAAAGGAGGTGTTACATTTTATTTTGCTATATTTTGAATAGGGAAGCACTTGGAAAGTTTTATAATCCTTAGAAGTTAAAAAACAGTTTCCAACATGTACTCTTATTTGATCCTCATGACTGCTCCACAAGGTAAGAAAAGCAGATATAATTATTCCTATTTTACAAAAGAAAAAATACTTCTATTTTTGAGGTGAGAGGTGTTAAATGTCTTCCCAAGGTTAAACAGTGACTAGGTAATAGAGGACAGACTCAGACCTTATCTTCACACCATGGACTGGAGGGTATTCAGTTCTAGAGCAGGGCCAGGGCTCATTGGAGACCAATGTCAAATTTTGTGAGTTTCGGGGATATCAAATGATGCATACCATTTCCAGTGTGAATTAAGGATTCCAAAAACATAAGAAGTGAGTATTTAATCATCAGGGTCACTTTACGTCCACTTTGGCACAGTCTTGTGGTTCCAAGAGACCTAAGACACCATCCCTTCCCTCAAAGGATTCACAGTCAGGTATGCGACAGGATTTTGGTAGAAGTGCATACAGCGGGTTGTGGAGCATGAGAGATGTACTGACTAACAGCCTGGAAATTATAGAATGTTTTAGAGAGAAGGTGAAATTTAACTTCATTCCATATTTATTGAACAGCTTCACGGGCCAGGCATTTCTCTAGGTACTAGATGAAGTTGCACAGGATGAATGAGAGTTTTTCAGAAAAGGGTAGAAAGGATATTTTAAATACAGGGAACAGCATGGGCAAAGTTAGAGGTTTAAGAGTGTGTGACCCAAATTAAGGAAAAGCCATTGATTCATTGTGGTTGGAGCAAGTACATCAGGGCAGGGTGAGAGAGAAAGCTGAAATGTCAGGTGAAACAGATTATCAGAAGCTTTTACATGCTGTGGCAAGAAGCGAGGCGTTCATCCCTTCAGCAATGGAGGCTTGGAAAGGTTTTAAGCCAGAGAATGATCACAGCTCCTAACAGAGTAATTAGCAGATAGGCACTTGATAAATGTCTATTCCCTGTAGGACCAGGGAAATGAGGAAGTGGCTAAAACTGTGGAGCACTGAATGGATTTGGCTGGAGCAGCAAGATGGCAAGAGAGTGACCGGGATGGGATCACTGGAACCTTAATAAACGGGCTCTTTCAGCTGTGAGGGGAGCCTGAACTAAAGTGGTAGTGGAGGACCTAAGAAGGCAGGGAGTATCATTATAATGAGGAGAGCAGAATTATGAGGAACTGATTACTAACAAGAGGTAGGGTGAGGAGAAGGGGAAGATTATGGATAAAGCCTAGAGAAACATAGTTTGAGTGATTGCATACTCATGGAAGATGACGCTAACAACCATGAAAAGAGGAACAGGAGGGAAGCCCAAATGGAAGGATCTCTTAGTCCACTCTACACAGAGAGTATTATCCGACCAATAGGGTCATCAAAGTCAGCAATAGCTATTCATCTAAAAAAGACTGCTTTCTTCTAAGTGCCCTTTTGCCCTCAAAGCCATAGTTCTGATCTGTTGTTGGTTGGTTCAATACATAAATGCCTACAAACCAGGGTTTCTAATCTTGGTACTATTGAAATTTAGGCTCATTAATCCTTGGTTATGGGGTTGTCCTGTGCCTTATATAATATCTGCTGGTATCCCTGGACTCTACCCAGTAGATGCTGGTAGGAGTCCTCCCCCTCAGCTGTGGCAACCAAAAATGTATCCAGACATTGCTAAGTGTCCCCTGAGAGACAAAAATTGCTTACACTTGAGAACTGCTCTTATATATATATATTCTATTCAAAAATAGTATTTTTACAGACCCATGACTGGCCTAGCAACAGCCTAAACACAGCGGTATCCAAGAAATCCAAGGCCAGCATCATGAAGGGGTGATTTGTCATTTGTATGCAAGCACAAAGTCACTGCTGGCCAATTTTCATGATGATGTGGTTTTAGAAATTTGGTTTAGATCCTGGAGACATTTTGAATTCTGTGCATAGCCAGCCTGCTTATTTCTTCGTCCAGTGATGAGCGATGTGTATATCAGATGTGAAAGCTTAGGCACACATTCTGGCCAGTGTTCTATATGCTCTCTATTGCCTCTGCAGATTCAAAGTTGCAAGAAGCTAGTTGGCATCTGCAAGAGTATATATGTGAAAAATATTGACATAAAGGAAAACACATTACACAAGGGTGTTACCTTGGGCATTCTAACAAGAAAATTGATCCTTAATAAGTAGGCCCAAACCAGTTAGCAATAAAAAATTTCCCCATGAAAAGAAGATTTTAAGATACACACACACACACACACGCATATATATAGCAGATTTTAATCTGCTAATGTAATATATACATTAGATTTTACTATTAAAATATGAATCTATAGGTATGAGAATGCATTTAAGTTTCTCCTCCTTTTATTATTTTTCTGGGGGAAAAACACACAGAGAGAAATTAAATGCAAAGAAATAAAAATGTCACCACTCATCCCATGTACCACCACCACCACCATCCCCACTGCCTCTACATTTCTCGATTCAAAATACTCACTTTGCCAGTGTTCAGCGCTCACTATCAATCTCCTTCTAATTGATTGTAATTATTCAGTGGGAACCTCAAAACGCTGGTGTGTACAGCCAGCCTTTTATATTAGCTGCTCATCCTCCATGGGATGGTTGCTAAGCCTTCTCTCCCAACATCTTTTTCCTGAATAGATTTCACTGTGACCACTTAGCTTTAGTAATTTTAATCTGTGTCCCCAAAGAGGAAGTGTCTACACTTTTGTCTCAAGCACCCAGCAAAGTGTGATCCTTACAATTTAAGAGGAAATGAATAAGTGAGGAGAATTTGAAAGAAAATAAGAGATGATAATATTCAAAACAGATGTCATTTAATTTACAAATCTGACACAGAGCCCAGCAGGCCAGATTTTAGATTTCAGGCCAAAAATACAAGATTATCAGAAGAAAAACAATTAACATCCTAGGGAGAATGAAAAACTGAAGCAGACAGGAGCCTTCTTTGTGCCAAGTCATTCTGAATTAATTGGGTGAGTTTTATTAGATGCACTAGGTAACACACTTGCACTTTTCTTATTTGTATGTTTTAGAGAGAACGTTTATATCTAAACAATAAACCAATAGGAGCTAAACACCAGGAGAGCCAAGCAAAGCATTTAGATTTTGAAACTAATTCTGGGGAAGCAAAAAGAGGTAAGAGCAATTACGGATTAAAAAGGAAAGTGACAAGATAAGAGAAAGGAACTAAACCTTTCAGAATCTTGGGAGCCCTGGGTAGCCTTCTGGGCAGCCACTAACCATTGAACCTTATGCCAGCCAGGACCCAGGGGATGCGTAGAAGGAAAGTGTGAGCTGGCCGAGCATTCAGGTGGTCATTGGACTAGAAGACACCTTTGCCCAGTGCATGTGGTTCCAGGGAGACTGCTCTAATCAGGCACCAACAGATTTGGGGACAGTTTGTCACAAGTTCTCTTAGTAGGTGGTTAGGCTCAGGCACCAGTTGGGGATGGAAACTTAGAGGGATGGAAATTATGAAAAGAAACAGGGGTTGGCAGGGGGTCAATAGGCAAATTGAGAAAAGACAGGATGAAAGGATGGCAGTGGGAAAAGACCTAGGGAAAGCAGAGGACAAGGAGGAAGGGCACCTGCACACAGCCCCAAATCCCTGGCCTGGGTGGTGTGTGTGTGTGCGTGTGTGTGTGAGAGAGAGAGAGAGAGAGTCAGGGGATTTACAATTCGCTCCAATCCAGTTTTCAAACCCTAGCCAAAGCTTTCAAGTTGTGGGGGGAAAAGAGCTGCTTATAAGAAAAGTTTTAATGTGAAGCATGTGGCTAAAGCTTTCCCAGACCTCTGGCTTGGTTCAGTGGGTGGTATGTTGTTTTGTTGTTTGGGTGGTAATGATGGCAGTAGTGGTGAGATTTTTTTTTTTTTTTAAGATTTTATTTATTATTGGACAGAGAGAGAGATCACAAGGAGGCAGAGAGGCAGGCACAGAGAGAGGAGGAAGCAGGCTCCCCGCTGAGCAGAGAGCCTGATGCAGGGCTCGATGCCAGCACCCTGGGATCATGACCTGAGCCGAAGGCAGAGGCTTAACCCACTGAGCTACCCAGGCGCCCCAGTAGTGGTGAGATTTTGCGTTGATTCTTTGTTTTTAAGAATCAAGTCCAGGGGCTAGGGGGAAGGGGAATGAAAGGTAAATTATGGCCAAAACAAAAGTATAAATCTGATTTTGATACAAATAGAAAGAGATGACACAATGGAGAGAAGGCAAAACAAACAAACAAACAAGCAAACACACAACAGTGTGTCAGGGAGAATGAAGAGAAAACAGAATAAGGAGATGATGTCCTTAAGGAATGACTCCAGGAAATCTATCCTTCTTGGCGTGTCCCCAAAGTTTTGGTTTATCCTAAATTTCATGCAATAAACATCAAAGAAATGGATTACAGGGGAAAACCAGGGATTTGAGTCGGTGCGTGGCCTGAATGTGTAACCAAGCAACATGGCCTGCAAAGACCCTTTTCAAAATGTGAGACCTTTTGCCACCTGTGTTCCAGAGTTCCCATCTTGATACCCTGGGGATCACGTCAGAGCCTACCCCCGGTGTACTATACAGTCCCCAAAGACATTGCTCAAGAGGTTGAGAGTGGTGGCTTTTTACTGGGTCCACAACAGAAATCACAGAGAGCGGGGGCCAGGTTCTTTCCAACTTTGCAAAAGAGGATGTTATCCGTAGGTGTGACCATGCCTTTAACTAGCTCCTACCACATGACAGATTTTGTGCTAAGGGCTTTCAACTATGTTATACTGTTTAATCCTCACAACCGCAAAGTGGTATGTATTAGGATGACAGAGGCTTCCCGTTCAAATGTAATGGAGTGAATCTTGTGGGCAGGCAAAAATACAGGAGCGATCTCTATCCAATCCTTACTCCCCTCTAGGTCCTTGGTAGTTCTTGCAGGTGCAATAGTGCAAATGCCCAGACATCAGCTCATAGAATTTCCTGCCATAGTCCAGTAGATCTCAAGTGTCAGCATGGATGAGATTTACAGTGCTCACAGAACTTCATGGATAATTCAGAAAATTGTTAAAGGATTGTCAAGGGTGACTTTTGCCTATTCCTCCCTAAAGTGATGCTTTCCTAACCTTTATCATTATCTTCTAGAATGCTCACTTCCTCCTTCCTTTCCCTTTGAAGGTTTCCCTTCTCTAAGACTCCATTTTGGTACCACTTCCCCAGGAGGTGTTCCCCACCCATCCCTGCCCACTCTGACCTTCTCTCCTCTGAGCCACTACAGTTCATACCACCATTCCACACCCCTGCACCCAAGGTCATGCCCTGAAGTGTTAGCTATCTTTCTGCGGGCCCCTCCAGTCTCCCCCCCCCATACCTGAGAGAGCTGATATTCACAGCCTGTGCTCTATAGAAGGAAAACAGAGTCTTAAAAATGCTTATAAGAGTTCCTACCTTTTTTAGGCAAGACATGTTTTTACAAAGAGAAATTGATTCTTTGAGAGCAACTGTTGGCGCAGGGAATATGAGGAGGTTCAGGATCATAATTAAAAACATCTGATATTCTGGTCAGCATTGCCCCCTGCTTAGGAAAAGCTGAATGTAATTTCGCCCCACCAAGGTAACCAGAGTTTTAATTAAAAAACAGTATATCTTTTCAATCCAGAGAGTTCTACACTGGCCATTGTCTAAAAAAGTGAATTTTAACAGCTATTTGTGGCAGTAGCTGTGGCTGTTTTGCTCCATGCATAAGGAAGGCTTTGGGGTTTTTCGCCCCTCTTCTCACCGAGGAGATTAAGTCTGACATGTGGTACCATTTATGTTCCATGTGTTGTTCATTTACTCCACCATTTGTCCTTCCTTAAAGCAGCATTTATGGTAATGTGAAGGTCCGTAAAGGTATTTCAGGAATTCGTTTATCAGCAAGAGATGGAGGTGGGAGACATCATTATCAGCTTTGGAGACAATGAAGCAGGCCCAAGGAGGGTGAGGCCCCAGAGGGGCTGGCTCTGGAAGTGTGGACAAAGAGAGGTGGAGATGGGAGGCGGGGCAGCCCTGCTAAGGAGTGGGAGCCTGGGCAATTGCAGCTTAGGCAGGGGATCCTGGCCTGTAACACAGAAGTGTTTAAAAACACAAGATACACCAAAAAGGGAAAGAGCTTTTCATCAAGCTCCTACGGCGTGGCTTCCTATTTCAAACAAGACAGGAAACACCAAAGCTTTAGCCTGGAGAAAAGGAAAAAGTGCACTTGTGGAAGAAAAAGTAGGAAGGACTTGACCCTCTATAGCTTCTTATAGGAGAGGTAACCCTCTCCAGCTCCTCTTTGGGATCAACCAAAATTGAACTCTGAGTTTGCTATTCACATCCCATTTCCTGAGTTTTGAACACCTTTTCAGTTTTGGTTATAGGTGATGCCAAAATTCATTTTTCAGGTCCCTGTGAAGAGTTTGTTCAATGATTATATGTCAACTCTGTTCTGATATCTACTCCCATAGAATGTTACTCAGAGATGTGAGGGTACAATGACTTCTGTTGGGGACTGCATTATCACCAATGCCGTTATATGTATTATTTACCCCTGGGGTAGATTCAGATGCAATTTGAACCAAACAGCTTCATAGAGGCAGTGGGAGAGCAATGTCACATGGGTGTGCTCTGGAGAAAGATACTTCTGGCTGGATTTACTTGTCGACCTTCAGTAAGTTCCTGAACTCCTCTGTGCTTAAGCTTCTCCATCTGTAAACCGAGACATTAATAGGACTTGCCTCACCGGATTATGTAAGAAGTCATACGTGCAACGAACTTGAACGATGAGTGGCTCATTCATAGAAAGCCCTCACTAAGTATTAACTGTTAGCGTTAATAGTCTGTCCAAGTGGGCATTATCGTAGGTGCTTTCCCTTAGCATGTCCGTTATGCCGGAGGTACTGAAATCATAGCTCATGAACCAATACCAGTCTGCAAACTGTTCCTTACTAACCTGTGACAAGGTTACTACAGAGATTGAAAACAAGAGTTTAGAACTTTTACAGCAATATGACATTGGTGCAACCTCCAATGCATGATCAGCAGGCTATACTCTGCATGTCTTTGTTTTCTTCCTTTTATTTCTCTGGTGATTTACTTTAATTGTATTTCACAAAAATATTGGTCTGTGACATCTGAAAATTAAATTATCAAACAGCTTGTTCTGTGCCACAGGTAGTTTGAGAATCATTGCTTTAGATCTTCAATGCAACTGAACCCAGGCAAAGCTTAGAACTCTCTTCAGTTACTGGTATTTTGCTCTCCAAACCTTCCTTTGGGACCTAAAGAAAGAGCTTTAATAAATGAGAGGAGAGAGTGAAAACAACACTTCAGCCATGATGGAGATCAACTATTGTGGGAAAAATAGTTCTTAATGGTATTCAGTTTTACCATGAGGCAAAAGGTGGATTTTGTATTAGGGTGAAGGCTGTTGGCTAGACTTGGCTATAGGCAAATGCTGAATTCTACCTAGACAGCGTTTGAATCACAGCATTTTGTGTAGTGTTCTGACCCCCGCTCAGGCAGTAGTGTGTTTTGACTGACTGTATCGCCCCATTTCTAGGTAGCTATCCATTTCAACCAATTAAAAATGGGATAAGAGATCATATTTGTGGTGGAACCTCTGAGAGGGTGTATCAAAAAGGAATACTTAGTCATTTTCCTGTTCTTCCAGTGTCAAAAGCTGGCAAGTGACAGTGTCTCCACTTTTTTCCTCTGCAGGCCCCATGACTCCGTTTTCATGGTGGATGCCCTCACTTCAACCCCGTTACCCGCTTACATCCCCAAGACAGTAATGTTACCCTAGAAAAAGATGAGCATGTTGTTCTTACAGTTCTTACTCCTGATTCAAAGTGTTGTAGTGACATTACCTCTTCACATCTTTATGTTTCTTTATAGTTAACAAAGTGCTTTTGTAACTTGTGTCACATCCAGATGACAATGTGTTAGGACCCAGTAGCCTTCTGTTAAGGCTGGCCTGCCCACTCTAGTCCTGGGAATCCCGACTAAAGACTTTGGGCACATCTGAACCTCCCACAATGGCCAAACTGACAAGGTACATTTACCTTAGAATCGATAAAGACCTCCAGCGGCTTGAGGAAGACAAAGCTATGAGATGGGAACCACATGCAGTTTACCATACACCAACTCCAAGTAATGCATGGGTTAATTCAAGTAATGAATGGGTTAATTCTGCTGCAGAATTAGTGAAACCCTTCTCAGCATTTTCAAGGGGAATGCCCGGATCCTGGTCTCATTCAGATTCTGTTCTTTCATTGTCTGGGCCATTTGCTTCTCAAACTTTAATGTGCCAGTGGGGTACCCGGGGATTGTGTTAAAATGCACATTCTGATTCAGTGGGTCTGGGGTGGCTCTTGAATTTCTGCCTCTTGACAGCTTGCAAGGTGATACTGACACTGCTGGCCCTGTAAGCCCACTTTGAGGGCAGGGGCTTTGTGTTTTTTGCTCATCCTTTTTCCATATTCCATTCTCTCTCCTGTGGGCTGAATGAAAACTAAGCAATTGGCTGAGCATCTGTGTTAGAACAGTCACTTCCTCATATCAGAGCTTTCAGTTTTTCTTCTAACTGCAAGAAATCCTCTGTCTACAATTGCTCAGAATTTATGCTTATTGTACAGAGTTGTTGTTGTTGTTTTTAACCAACTATTTCTGCATCCCAGTAGCAAGGTTCACTATCCTTTTGTCCGTACTCTTTAAGATGCTGTGGGAGTAAGAGCATTGTATGGTCCCCCCAGCTGTGAGCAAGAGAAGCTCATCTTCCAGGTTTGGTATCACCTACACAAGCCACCTTCTTTTGGTGTCACATGTCCACACAGCCTAGCAGCCACCCAGGGCTTTGCCATTTGACTTTTTCATGCCCATTCTGTGTGCGCTACACTGTCAAATCCATCATATAATGCTTTCAACAATCTGATGGTACTCTATCATTAACCCCATTTTTATAGGACAAAAATGAGACTTAGATTTATAAAGGGATTGACCACATCACAAATAAACAGGAAATTGGAGTCATAAACCTTCCCTGTAAGACTATGTTCAGTTCATTTCCACACAACCATCTCTTTTTGAGAACTCTTTAAAAATATCTTGTGTGAATCAAATAAACCATAGAGTTGTTTCATTTGAAGCAAAGTTGTGCTAGTGGAGTGACTGGACCCCATATAACCGGGCATCTCCTGGTCTCTGGTCTTACCCATGAAGCAGGTCAGAAGCAGACTAGAGTACCAAGACCCAGACTTCTCATTGTCCTTTCCCGTAGTATTGGAGTGTGGCTGTTCTAGCACTGTTTACTTCTTACAGTCCCAGAACAGAAGAGAGCTATAGAGCTGGGGGATCCTCTGTCATTCTTATGATGACTGATGAGCCAAGAAATTGCTAAAGAGGAAGGAACACAACATCCTAAGAATTTAGGACTCCATTGTGGATTTGATCCATCATGTTCTCCTACTTCTCTTCTAACAAACTGAACTTTGCAGGAGTACATATTCTGGACATGGGATCATAAGCCAAGATCATCAAACTTTAACTAACATTATTTTTCTTTGACCTAAGGAGCCAGGAGGAGAGGCTGCCAGTCTCTCCACCCCTGCCAGCTTCATAGTCTCATCTTCAGGCTTAGTGAGAGCAGTGAGCTAGCTGCCCAAGGGCTAATTTGTTTCCAAAGGGAGTCATGCTCACACCAGAGGGAGGTAATTTGGCCTCCCCCTGAGTATCCCTAGAGGTACTTTTAAAAACTTTACTTTGGCAAAAAGACCAGAAACTGTTCAGACTGGAAATCATCTGAGCCTCTTAAATGTGGCATGTTGAGTTAAAGCCAAGTTAATATTTAGGGGATTATAGAACTCTGACAAAGATTTCTGTAAAATTACCTCTGGAGTTAAAAGTGACAAATGGAAGAGAAATAACAACCCATTGCATGAGCCCAACCCACTGGCCCCTACCTCCACCCCCAACAAGTAAACACACTCATCACCCATGGCTCCATCCACACTTTTGCATTTGTAAAGCCTTTCCTTGCTCTCCAAGGAAAAAACAGTTTACCTCAAGAAAAGATTTTGGTCCTGAACAAATTCTCTCCTGTCTTTTTAGATCAAATTTAAAATCTAGGAAAAGTGAAGGAGCATGAATGTTTACTATAAACTTGAACTTCTGTCTACTGTTTCCTGACCTTCCAACCTATTGGAACCAAAATGTGTCCTAACTCCCTGCCAGCAAAATTCTGTAACAAGACCCAGGTGGTTCGATGACCAGTGACAAAAAGTTCTCTTTGGTCCATCTTGTGGCTCTTTCTGCCTTGGTGACTCTTCATGACCACCCCTGGCCCCTGACTTCTAAGTTAATGAAGCTCTAAATCATGAAAACAAGGAAGATTGTGTATAAAAGAAAGTCTTTGTGGCGAGAATTCTACTTCTCAGTAATGCTCATTAACCTCATATATAGCGATCACTTCTCTGGCCCAGATATTTTATTGTCATTTCTTCACTCTTCCTATTTGACCTTTTGCAAATCCCTCATTTTACTCCTACTTTTGCTCTCTGCTTCTCTACATTTGATATTTACCAAATGATACCACCCCACCCTCTACCCCTTATAAGCCAGAAGAAGTGGCCAGTGCCTCATGGCCATTTAGTAGAACTCAGGAGATTTGGGGGACCCAGAGGGTAGGCTGGCTTAGTAAACCAAGGTGATCTGTATTCATTTAATCAACAAACACTTCAGGTACCTATGTGTGTCAAGCAGTGTGCCAGATCCAAGGAAACAAAGATGATCAGTACAGGTCCCTGCCCACCAAGCAGCAGGGATTTACCCCAGACAGATTTAACAAATAGAAGTACAGGACACCCAATTGAACTTCAGATAAAGAACAAATAATTTTTTGGTATAATCATGTTAGTCTAGTATTATACACTTTTAGTATATCCCACTAGGGGTATACTCACACCAAAAAAATTAGGTTGTTGATCTGAAATTCAAATTTTATTGATTATCCTGTATCTTACATGCAACCCTACCCTAAAAATACCTACCTGACTTGCCCCTCTTGGGGTGAGTAAACGTATAGGGGTAACCCATAACGTCTCTCATGCCCAAGTCCCCTCCGAGGGATGTTACAAGGCAATCTAAGAATGAAAGAAGGCATGCCCCCAACTACAAGAGGTCTGACTGCTGGCTTCATAGCCAACACCTGGTAACTAGAGACAGGGGCAGAGAAAGGGAGCTGACTGCCCTCTCCTAAAGTCTGTTGCCATGGTGCTCTCCAGGGGACATTAATTCCCTCCAGGATATGGAATATTGGTCTGCCTGTGTCCAGACCTCTGATGTGTTCTCTACATATTAACATAAGACAGACAAGGCTGATGAAGTTTCCAAAGGAATAATAATAATACAAATAAAAATAATAATATTAGTTAATAATAACTGTCATACTAATAAAATCTAATGTCTTTTGAGCAGTGTGTTTTCTGTTAGGAACACTACTTCATTCTGTTATTTCATCTTTGCAACAACATTATGAGATAAGTACAGTTGTTTTCTCTATTATATAGATAGGGAAATTGATATAAAAAAGTACCAAAATCAAATGAAGATCTAAGTAAAAATATATATATATTTTATATTAATTTTTATATAATATTTATATTAATATATATAAGTTATATATATTTTAAAGTCAGAAACTGATCCAATAAAATTATCCAGGAACATTTAATATAATCACATGAAATTCAAAGTTTTTTTGGAAGAAAATGCTGTTAACTGTTGTTACAACCCAGAGCTTTATGTAGAAAGAAAAAAATTGTGAGTTTGTGAGACATTCTTCCTCTAGTAAGTCATATGTTTTTAGATTTTAAAATTTGCATAATGCTCAATATCTAATGTATGCATATTGAGTGTACTTTATACCTTAAAAAATCATTAAGTTTTAATAATCTCAGCTATGGAAATTTCTGAAATAAAGTTCAAAAATTTAAGTGAAAAAAAATTTAAGTGAGTAATATTCTATAATAAATATATACACATCACTTCTCTATCACTCATCTATGGATGGATACTTGGCTGCTTCTATAATATAGTTATTATAAATAATGCTGTAATAAACATAGAGGGGCATGTATCTTTGAATCCATGTTTTCTTACCTTTGGGTTAATACTCAGTAGTAGAATTACTAGATCATATGGTATTTCTGTTTTTAACTTTTTGAGAAACCTCCAAACTGTTTTCCATAGTGGCTGTACCAGTTTGCTTTCCTACAACAGTACAAAAGAATTCCTCTTCCTCTACATTTTTACCAACACTTGTTGTTTTGGGGTATTGAATTTAGCCATACTGATAGGTGTTAAGTGATAGCTCATTGTGGTTTTGATTTGCATTTCTGATAATGAGAGATGTTGAGCATCTTTTCATGTCTGTTGGCCATCTGGATGTCTTCTTTGGAGAAATGTCTGTTCATGTCTTCTGCTCATTTTTTAATTGGATTATTTGTTTAGTGTTGAGTTGTTTAAGTTCTTTATATATTTTGGATACTAACCCTTTACTGGATATGTCATTTGCAAATATCTTCTCCCATTCAGCAGGTTGCCTTTTAGTTTTATTGATTGTTTCGTTGACTGTACAGAAGCTTTTTATTTTGATGTAGTCCCAATAGTTTATGTTTGTTTTTGTTTCCCATGCCTCAGGGGACCCATCTAGAAAAATGTTGCTATGTCAAATGGCAGAGAAAATCCTACCTGTGTTCTCTTCTAGGGCTTCTATGGTTCTAGGTCTCATTTTAAGTCTTAACCTATTTTGAGTTTATTGTGCATGATGTGAGAAATTGGTCAAGTTTCATTCTTTTGCATGTGGCTACCCAGTTTATTCAAGAGACTTTCCTATTGCATCTTCTTGTCTCCTTTGTCAAAGATTAATGGACCATATAATCGTGGGTTTCCTTTTGGGTTCTATTCTGTTCCTTTGATCTATGTGTCTATTTTTGTGTCAGTACCATAGTGTTTATAGATTTGTTCTATATCTTGAAAACGATGATTGTGATACCTCCAGTTTGATTCTTTTTCAAGATTACTTCAGTTGCTCCAAGTCTTTTGTGGTTCCATACCAGTTTCAGGATTGCACTATCTACAAATAGTGAATGCTTTACTTCTTCCTTACCAATTTGGATGTCTTTTTATTTCTTTTTCTTGTCTGATTGCTGTGGCTGGAACTTCCAATATTATATTGAATAAAAGATAAGAGTTGACTATCCTTGTCTTATTCCTGATGTTAGGGGAAAAGTTCTTAGATAAATGCTATTGATATTTGATAGGGATGGCATTAAGTCTTTAGATTGTTTTGGGAAGTATGGATATTTTAACAATATTTATTCTTCCAATCCATGAATATGAGATATCTTTCAATTTATTCTTGTCATCTTCAATTTCCTTCATCAGTGTTTCATAGTTTTCAGGGTATAGGTCTTTCACCTTCTTGGTTAAGTTTATGCCTACATATTTTATTATTTTGGTGCAATTGTAAATAGGATTTTTAAAAAATTTCTCTTTCTTCTACTTTGTTATTGTTGTATAGAAATGCAACTGATTCCTGTATATTGATTTTGTATCCTTCGACTTTACTGAATTCATTTATCAGTTCTGGTAGGGTTTATTGTAGGGTTTTGTTTTGTTTTGTTTTGGTGGCATTGTTAGACTTTTTAATATATAGTATCATGTCATCTACAAATAGTGAATGCTTTACTTCTTCCTTACCAATTTGGATGTCTTTTTATTTCTTTTTCTTGTCTGATTGCTGTGGCTGGAACTTCCAATATTATATTGAATAAAAGATAAGAGTTGACTATCCTTGTCTTATTCCTGATGTTAGGGGAAAAGTTCTCAGTGTTTTACCATGGAGTGTGATGTTTGCTGTTTTTTCATATATGGCCTTTATTATGTTGAGGTATGTTCCCTCTAAACCTACTTTGTGGGAGGTTTTAATGATGAATAGATGTTATACTTTGTCAAATGTCTTTTCTGCATCTATTTAAGTGATCATATAGTTTTTATTCTTTCTCTTGATTATGTGTGTATCACATTGATTGATTTATGAATATTGAACTACTCTTGCATCCCATGAATAATCCCACTTGATTGTGATGCACGATTTTATTAATGTATTGTTGGATTCAGTTTCCTAGTATTCTGGTGAGGATTTTTGCATTTATAGTCATCTGAGATATTGGCCTCTTTTTTTTTTTTGTAGTGTATTTACCTGGTTTTGGTATCAGGATAATGCTAGCCTCATAGAATGAATTTGGAAACTTTCCTTCCTCTTCTTTTTTTTTTTGAAATAGTCTGAGAAGAATAAATATTAACTCTTCTTTAAATGTTTGGTAGAATTACCTTTGAAGCTCTCTGCACTCTGGACTCTTATTTGTTGAGAGTTCTTTGATTACTGATTTCATTTCATTACTAATATTTGGTCTCTTCACATTTTCTGTTTCTTCCTGGGTCAGTTTTAGAAGGCTTTATGTTAATAGGAATTTATCCTTTTTTTTTTTCCCCCGAGGTTGTCCTATTTTTTGGCATAAAGTTTTCATAATATACTCTTATAATCCTTTGTATTTCTGTGCTGTCAGTTGTTATTTCTCCTCTTTCATTTCTGAATGTTAGAGTTTGTTTGATTTCTCTTTCTCTCTCTCTCTTTATGACTCTGGCTAAAGGTTTATTAATTTTGTTTTTCTTTTTAAAGAACTGGGGCCTGGTTTCATTGATCTGTTCCACTGCTTTTTGTTTTGTTTTGTTTTAGTTTATATTTCATTTGTTTCTGCTCTAATCTTTATCATTTCCTTCTTTCTACTGGTTTTGGGTTTTGTTTGTCCTTCTTTTTCTAGCTCCTCTAGGTGAAAGATCAGGTTGTTCATTTGAGATTTTCCTTGCTTCTTGGATAGGTCTTTATTGCTATGGAACCACTTTTCTTGCATCTTAAGGGTTTTGAACTGTTGTGTTTTCATTTTCTTCTGTATATACATATATATTTTTTATTTTCTTGTTGAATTCTGGGTTGACCCATTCATTGTTTAGGAGCATGTTATTTAACCTCCATGTATTTGTGTTCTTTCCAGATTTTTCTTATTGTTGATTTTTAGTTTCACAGTGCTGTGGTCAGAAAAGATGTGTGGAATGATTTCAGTCTTTTTTAATTTGTTGAGGCTTCTTTTGTGGCCTAATATGTGATCTATTGTGGAGAATGTTTCCTGTGCCCTTGAAAAGAATGTGCATTCTGCTGCTCTAGGATGGAATATTCTGAATATATCTGTTAGAGCCCTCTAATCCAATGTGTCATTCAAAGTCATTGCTTTCTTGTGGATTTTCTTTTGGATGACCTGTTCATTGATGTGCATGGAGTTTTAAAATCACATACAAACATATATACATACATAATACAATAATGATTGTATTTTAGAAATATTTTATTTATTTATTTGACACAGAGAGATCACAAGTAGGCAGAGAGGCAGGCAGAGAGAGAGAGGGAAACAGGCACCTTGCTGAGCAGAAAGCCTGATGCGGGGCTGGATCCCAGGACACTGAGATCATGACCTGAGCCGAAGGCAGAGGCTTAACCCACTGAGCCACCCAGGCGCCCCCAATAATGATTGTATTATTATCAGTGACATATTTATATTTGTTATTAGCTGCTTTTTTGTATTTGGGTGCTCCCACATTGGGTGCATATTTACAGCTGTTATTTACAACTGTTATATCTTCTTGTATTGTTCCCTTTATGATTATATAGTGTGTTTCTTTGTCTCTTGTTACAGTCTTTGTTTTAAAGTCTATTTTATGTAAGTATTGCTACTCCGGTTTTCTTTCAACTTCTATTTGCATGCTAACTGATTTTCCATCCCTTCATATTCAATCTGTAGATGTGTCTTTAGGTGTGAAATAAGTCTCTTGTAGGCAACATTTGGATAGGTCTTGTTTCTTTATCCACTCTGTCACTCTATGTCTTTTGATTTGGGTGTTTAATCCATTTATATTCAAAGTAAATATTGATAGGAATGTATTTATTACCATTTTGTTATTTTTTTGTTGTTTTTGCAGTATTTCTCTGTTCCTTTCTTCTCTTGCTCTTCTCTCCCATGGCTTGCTGATTTTCTTTAGTAATACACTTGCATTCCTTGCCTTTTTTGTTGTTATTGCCTATCTATTACTGGTTTTTGATTTGTGGGTACCATTAGGTCTGTATATAATATCTTATGCATATAATGGTCTATATTAAATTGATGACCCTGTAAATCTGAACCAGTTTTTACTCCTTTATCCCCACATTTTAGGTATACAGTGACAAATTTTATATCCTTTTATTTTTTGAATTGCTTGACTGATTTTTATAGATAAGATGAATTTTACTGCTTTTGTGCTTCCTACTTTTCTTACACCTACTTATGTCTTTTCTTTCCACTCAAAGAGTCCCCTTTAACATTTCTTGTCAGACTGATTTAGTTATGAATTTCTTTTACTTTTAAAAACTCTTTACTTCTCCCCCTTTTTTTTCCCAGCAGTTTTTTTTCTTTAAATTAACATACAATGTTATGTATGTTATGTTATGCCCCAAGGGTATAAGTCTGTGAATCATCAGGCTTGCACATTTCACAGCACTCACCATAGTACATACCCTCCCCACTGTCCATAACCCAACCACCTTATCTCTACACCCCCACCTCCCAACAACCCTCAGTTAGTGTGATGAGTTTATATCTCCTTCTTCTATTATGAACAATAGCTTTGGTGGATAGAGTATTCTTAATTAGAGGTTTTTTTCTTTCAACACTTTGAATATATTATATCACTCTCTTCTAGTCTTTCAAGTTTCTGCTGAAAAATCAGCTGATAACCTTATAGAGACTCCCTTGTATGTAACGTTTTCTTTCCCCTTGCTGTTTTTAAAATTCTCTTTATCATTACTTTTTGCCACTTAAGTTATTAAGTGTCTTTGTGTGGAACTCCTTGGGTTGATTTTGTTGGATGTTGTCTATGCCTATTTGTTCCAGATTTCTGTTTCCTTCCCCAGAGTGGGAAATTTTCAGCTATTATTTCCTCAAATAAAATTTCTTCCCCCGGGATGCCTGGGTGGCTCAGTTGGTTAAGCAGCTGCCTTCGGCTCAGGTCATGATCCCAGCGTCCTGGGATCGAGTCCCACATCGGGCTCCTTGCTCGGCAGAAAGCCTGCTTCTCCCTCTGCCTCTGTCTGCCATTCTGTCTGCCTATACTCGCTCTTTCTCCCTCTCTAAAAAAAAAAAAAAAAAATTTCTTCCCCCTTTTCTCCTTCTGGTATCCCTATATTTAAATGTAACTGTGCTTGATGGTGTTTCAGAGTTCTTTAATTCATCATTGTCATTGTCTTCTTCTTCTTCTTCTTCTTATTATTATTATTATTTCTTCTCTCTCCTCTTCAGCTTGATTGTTTTCTATTACTCTGTATTCTGGGTTGCTGATCTGTTCTTCTGCTTCTTCTAGTCTACTATTTATTCTTTCTAGTGTATTTTTACTTTCAGTTATTGAGTTCTTCATCTCTGATTAGTTTTTCCTTATGTTTTCTATCTCTTTGTTAAGGGTTTCACTGAGGTCCTCTATTATTTTTTTTCTTTATGAGTATTACTTTAAATTCTCCAACAGGCATATTACTCACCTCTATTTCATTTAGCTCTCTTCCTGTGACTTTGTCCTGGTCTTCATTGGGACAATAGCCCAATATTGGGACAATATTCCCCTGTCTCCTTTTGTCTAACTCTTTGTGCTCCTTTTTAAATTTTTTTTTAATTTTTTTTTAATATTTTATTTATTTATTTGACAGAGAGAAATCACAAGTAGGCAGAGAGGCAGGCAGAGAGAGAGAGAAGGAAGCAGGCTCCCTGCTGAGCAGAGAGCCCGATGCGGGACTCGATCGCAGGACCCTGAGATCATGACCTGAGCCGAAGGCAGCGGCTTAAGCCACTGAGCCACCCAGGCGCCCTAAATTTTTTTTTTTAAGATTTCTTTATTTGATAGGGGAAGGGGAAGAGTGAGAGAATCTTTCAAGCAGACTCCCAGCTGAGCATGGACCGCCAACATAGGGCTTAATCCCATGACCCTGTGAGATATTAACCTAAGCCAAAACCAAGAGTTGGACACTTAACTGACTGAGCCACTCAGGTGCTACTGTTTGTGTTCTTCCTAAGTGTTAGGAAAGTTATCTGCATTTCTTGATCTTGAAAGTAGTGGCCTTATGAAGAAGAGGTCCTGTAGTGCCCTGCAGTGCAATGTGCCTTCTTCACCAGAATATGTTACTTCATGGGTATCTCCTATGTGTGTTGAATGTGTCCCATTGCTTTGGCTGAGCCACTTTTGCTTTCAGCCCCATCTCTCTTTGCCTATTGTGGACAGCGTTTGGTACCTGTGTTGTTATTGGGTGAGTTTGGGTCTGCCTTGGTCTTGATATGTGTCAGACCAGGAATTTGCCAGAGATGCAGTAGAACTGATTAGCAATGTGCTTTCTTATGTTGTCCCTTGAGAAGGTTTATTGGTAGTTAGTGCCTGCATTCAGACCAGATGCCTGCCCCCAACCCACTGGGGGTGGTTTTGCAGAAGAATATGGGGGTGGAACTTACAGTGTTAACATACTTCATGCAGGAGTGTTGTGGGAATGGACCTTGAATTGCTTTAGAAAACTGCAGCAGGACTAAAGGGGTCATGTCTATAGGAGAACACAGGGGTGGGACATACTGCCAGCAAATTAGGTGAGAGTGGTCGTGCTGTGCTGGTTCCCACAGGTGTTCATGTGTCTAGGCTGGGGAGCAAGAGAGGGAAATTGTGCTTGTCAGTTCCTTTGTCCCTGGAGAAGTCTCTTAAAGATGTCTGTTCCTCCAGCACATTCTCTGAGATTAGTAAATAAATCTTCCCAGGTACCCCAAATGTTTTTCAAATTGCTACTTCTAGGCTGTATCTCTACAGAGCTATTTGTTGTGCTGTCTCTTTAAGGGCAGGGGATTGGTTTCCTCTTGCCCTCTGGCTCTCCCAGAGTGGAGCCTGCTGATTTTTAAAGTTCCAGGTATTAAACCCCTATCATAAGAACTCAGAGAATTAGTTCCCTGTGGTTTCCAAAACCAAATGTTATGGGGATTCATCTTACTTGTGTGGGTTTCCCAGCCCGGGGTGCTTATTGTGAGGGCCTGTTCCTTCTCTTCATGCCCATGGCTTCCCTTCCTCCTTGGACAGTCCCATGGATCCATTTAGCCTCTACCATGTTTCTACCCTTCCTACCCTCTTCAGTGTGGACTTTTCTCTACATTTAGCTGTCGAGATTCTGTTCTGCCAATCTTTAGGTCATTTTTTGGGTTATTTACATTGATGTGGGTGTTATCTAGCTGTATCCTTGGGACAAGGTGAGCTTAGGATCTTCCTACTCCATCATCTTCCCCAGAAGTCCCATTGGATCTTTTAAAAATTACCTTAATAGGAGGAGGAGTCAAGATGGCGGAGAAGTAGCAGGCTGAGACTACTTCAGCTAGCAGGAGATCAGCTAGATAGCTTATCTGTAGAGTGCAAACACCTCAAATCCATTGGCAGATCGAAGAGAAGAAGAACAGCAATTCTAGAAACAGAAAAAAACCACTTTCTGAAAGGTAGGACTGGCGGAGAAGTGAATCCAAAGCGACGGGAAGATAGACCCCGGGGGGAGGGGCCGGCTCCCGGCAAGCGGTGGAGCAACGGAGCACAAAATCAGGACTTTTAAAAGTCTGTTCCGCTGAGGGACATCGCTCCAGAAGCTAAACCGGGGCGAAGCCCACGCGGGTTCACCAAACCAGTTCTACAGGAAATACTTAAAGGGGTCCTCTAAGCAAAGAGAGAGCCTACAAGTGGTAGATCAGAAAGGAACAGAGACCATATACAGTAACAGTCACCTTACAGGCAATACAATGGCACTAAATTCATATCTCTCAATAGTTACCCTGAATGTTAATGGGCTAAATGCCCCCACCAAAAGACACAGGGTATCAGAATGTATAAAAAAACAAAACCCATCTATATGTTGCCTCCAAGAAACTCATTTTAAGCCGGAAGACACCTCCAGATTTAAAGTGAGGGTGTGGAAAAAATTTACCATGCGAATGGACATCAGAAAAAAGCAGGAGTGGCAATCCTTATATCAGATCAATTAGATTTTAAGCCAAAGACTATAATAAGAGATGAGGAAGGACACTATATCATACTCAAAGGGTCTGTCCAACAAGATCTAACAATTTTAAATATCTATGCCCCCAACGTGGGAGCAGCCAACTATATAAACCAATTAATAACAAAATCAAAGAAACACATTGACAATAATACAATAATAGTAGGGGACTTTAACACTCCCCTCACTGAAATGAACAGATCATCCAAGCAAAAGATCAACAGGGAAATAAAGGCCTTAAATGATACACTGGATGAGATGGACATCACAGATATATTCAGAACATTTCATCCCAAAGCAACAGAATACATATTCTTCTCTAGTGCACGTGGAACATTCTCCAGAATAGATCACATCCTCGGTCCTAAATCAGGACTCAACCGGTATCAAAAGATTGGGATCATTCCCTGCATATTTTCAGACCATATAGCTCTGAAGCTAGAACTCAACCACAAGAGGAAGTTTGGAAAGAACCCAAATACGTGGAGACTAAATAGCATCCTTCTAAAGAATGAATGGGTCAACCGGGAAATTAAAGAAGAATTGAAAAAAATCATGGAAACAAATGATAATGAAAATACAACGGTTCAAAATCTGTAGGACACAACAAAGGCAGTCCTGAGAGGAAAATATATAGTGGTACAAGCTTTTCTCAAGAAACAAGAAAGGTCTCAGGTACACAACCTAACCCTACACCTAAAGGAGCTGGAGAAAGAACAAGAAAGAAACCCTAAGCCCAGCAGGAGAAGAGAAATCATAAAGATCAGAGCAGAAATCAATGAAATAGAAACCAAAAAAACAATAGAACAAATCAACGAAACTGGGAGCTGGTTCTTTGAAAGAATTAATAAAATTGATAAACCCCTGGCCAGACTTATCAAAAAGAAAAGAGAAAGGACCCAAATAAATAAAATCATGAATGAAAGAGGAGAGATCACAACTAACACCAAAGAAATACAAACTATTATAAGAACATACTATGAGCAACACTACACCAACAAATTTGACAATCTGGAAGAAATGGATGCATTCCTAGAAACCTATAAACTACCACAACTGAACCGGGAAGAAATAGAAAGCCTGAACAGACCCATAACCAGTAAGGAGATTGAAACAGTCATTAAAAATCTCCAAACAAACAAACGCCCAGGGCCAGACGGCTTCCCAGGGGAATTCTACCAAACATTTAAAGAAGAACTAATTCCTATTCTCCTGAAACTGTTAAAAAAATAGAAATGGAAGGAAAACTTCCAAACTCATTTTATGAGGCCAACATCACCTTGATCCCAAACCCAGACAAGGATCCCATCAAAAAAGAGAGCTATAGACCAATATCCTTGATGAACACAGATGTGAAAATTCTCAACAAAATACTAGCCAGTAGGATTCAACAGTACATTAAAAGGATTATTCACCACGACCAAGTAGGATTTATTCCAGGGCTGCAAGGTTGGTTCAACATCCGCAAATCAGTCAATGTGATACAACACATCAATAAAAGAAAGAACAAGAACCATATGATACTCTCAATAGATGCTGAAAAAGCATTTGACAAAGTACAGCATCCCTTCCTGATCAAAACCCTTCAAAGTGTAGGGATAGAGGGCACATACCTCAATATCATCAAAGTCATCTATGAAAAACCCACCGCAGATATCATTCTCAATGGAGAAAAACTGAAAGCTTTTCCGCTAAGGTCAGGAACACGGCAGGGATGTCCATTATCACCACTGCTATTCAACATAGTACTAGAAGTCCTAGCCTCAGCAATCAGACAACAAAAGGAAATTAAAGGCATCCAAATTGGCAAAGAAGAAGTCAAACTATCACTCTTCACAGATGATACGATACTATATGTGGAAAACCCAAAAGACTCCACTCCAAAACTGCTAGAACTTGTACAGGAATTCAGTAAAATGTCAGGATATAAAATCAATGCACAGAAATCAGTTGCATTTCTCTACACCAACAACAAGACAGAAGAAAGAGAAATTAAGGAGTCAATCCCATTTACAATTGCACCCCAAACCATAAGATACCTAGGAATAAACCTAACCAAAGAGGCACAGAATCTATACTCAGAAAACTATAAAGTACTCATGAAAGAAATTGAGGAAGACACAAAGAAATAGAAAAATGTTCCATGCTCCTGGATTGGAAGAATAAATATTGTGAACTTCAAGCTCTATTACAAAGCTGTCATCATCAAGACAGCATGGTATTGGCACAAAAACAGATGCATAGATCAATGGAACAGAATAGAGAGCCCAGAAATAGACCCTCAACTCTATGGTCAACTAATCTTCGACAAAGCAGGAAAGAATGTCCAATGGAAAAAAGACAGCCCCTTCAATAAATGGTGTTGGGAAAATTGGACAGCCACATGCAGAAAAATGAAATTGGACCATTTCCTTACACCACACACGAAAATAGACTCAAAATGGATGAAGGACCTCAATGTGAGAAAGGAATCCATCAAAATCCTTGAGGAGAACACAGGCAGCAACTTCTTTGACCTCAGCCGCAGCAACATCTTCCTAGGAACATCGCCAAAGGCAAGGGAAGCAAGGGCAAAAATGAACTATTGGGATTTCATCAAGATCAAAAGCTTTTGCACAGCAAAGGAAACAGTTAACAAAATCAAAAGACAACTGACAGAATGGGAGAAGATATTTGCAAACAACATATCAGATAAAGGACTAGTGTCCTAAATCTATAAAGAACTTAGCAAACTCAACACCCAAAGAACAAATAATCCAATCAAGAAATGGGCAGAGGACATGAACAGACATTTCTGCAAAGAAGACATCCAGATGGCCAACAGACACATGAAAAAGTGCTCCACATCACTCGGCATCAGGGAAATACAAATCAAAACCACAATGAGATATCACCTCACACCAGTCAGAATGGCTAAAATCAACAAGTCAGGAAATGACAGATGCTGGCGAGGTTGCGGAGAAAGGGGAACCCTCCTACACTGTTGGTGGGAATGCAAGCTGGTGCAACCACTCTGGAAAACAGCATGGAGGTTCCTCAAAATGTTGAAAATAGAACTTCCCTGTGACCCAGCAATTGCACTACTGGGTATTTACCCTAAAGATACAAACATAGTGATCCAAAGGGGCACGTGCACCCGAATGTTTATAGCAGCATGTCCACAATAGCCAAACTATGGAAAGAACCTAGATGTCCATCAACAGATGAATGGATAAAGAAGATGTGGTATATATACACAATGGAATACTATTCAGCCATCAAAAGAAATGAAATCTTGCCATTTGCGACAACATGGATGGAACTAGAGCGTATCATGCTCAGCGAAATAAGCCAAGCGGAGAAAGACAACTATCATATGATCTCCCTGATATGAGGAAGTGGTGATGCAACATGGGGGCTTAAGTGGGTAGGAGAAGAATAAATGAAACAAGATGGGATTGGGAGGGAGACAAACCATAAGTGACTCTTAATCTCACAAAACAAACTGAGGGTTGCTGGGGGGAGAGGGGTTGGGAGAAGGGGGTGGGGTTATGGACATTGGGGAGGGTATGTGCTTTGGTGAGTGCTGTGAAGTGTGTAAACCTGGCGATTCACAGACTTGTACCCCTGGGGATAAAAATATATGTTTATAAAAAATAAAAAAATTTATAAAAAAAAATTACCTTAGTAATCATCATGGTTTGTAAAATAACATTCAGTGATAGTACTATCTTTGTTTCATTTGTAACAGGAGTAAAATTTCAACTTTTAGAATCATCTGGCTGGAAGATGTCAAAACCTCCCATCTGTTGTGGGCAGCCAGTATCATATATATCATAAAGGAAAACATCTTCGTGATTAGCCTTTATTCCCATGTACTGATTCTTGAAATCTACTCATGTATATTTCAATGAAGCATGATATAGATAATAAATTTTGCATTATGTATGCAAAACTATAGGAAGCCTATAAAAATTATATAAATGTGTATTTAACTTTTCACAGCAATATTTTATTAGACAATAAACAATATCCTGGTTACTTAAATGATGATCTACTTGCTTTCCCAGTAGCACCAATTACATCTGTTCCTGGGCTGGACTAATGGGAATTTTAAAAATTGAGGGCCCCAAAACTATGAACCCTCCCATGAAACCAGTACTCCTCTCTGGGCAAGCCCGGAAAGCTGCCAACCAACATTTCCCAGTGCCCACCACACACATGGCCCCAGAACGGGTGAAGTGTAATTGGAAGAAACTGTCACCAGCACTTTCATGTTGATTTTCCCTAAAAAGCAGTGCCATTAGAAAAACCAGAATTGTATTTTCTCACTCTCACCTATGTACTATGCCAGGTCCTTAGGGGGAAATAGCCATATATTTGAAAAAGCCAGGATTGTTTTGTATGTTTGAGACCATTTTTGTTAACTTCTAGGAAAAAATAGTAAAGAGGGACAGCCAGGTAAATGCACACAGACAAACCAACAGAATTATTAAGCCACCTTGATGAATGGATTTCTAGGGAGTATTAACCCTTATATTTAAAAAGAAAGAATAATAATCTCATATTATATTGATAGTGATTGTTTAATAAAAATTTGGAATGCCTGGGTGGCTCAGTCAGTTAAGCTTTGAGCCTTTAGCTCAAGTCATGATCCTAGGGTCCTGGGATTGAGGCCCAATAGAAAGGTTTTTCTTATTTCATAATATAAAAGAATCACACTGATTGCCATAAAATTAACAACGCCATGAGTTTATACAGTCCATTTGAAATGTTCTATCAATTTCAGCACAAACAAATCACCCCTTAAAATTTTTCTAAAAAATATCTGGCATTAATTTAATGCGAAAGATACGCTTTTGTAGAACTGGATAAAAATAGGGTAGATAACCATACAAACTGCTTTTTATTCTCTGAATTCTTAAAAAACTCCTTCTAATGTGAAGTTGGCACACACACACCAATGTTTATACACTTCTAGCAGAAGAAGCTATAGGAACAATTTTGAAGATCTATGTCCATTATTCACCTGAAACTAATGTAACATGGTGTTTCAACTATACTCAAATTTAAAAAAATTTTTTTTTAAAGAGAAGGAAGTTTAGCACACAGATCAATTCACTATTGGCTGCAACAACGAGCCCTAGAGTGTGAGTATCAGTGCAGGCAAGATTGAGCAAAGGGTTCAGATCATACCTAGAGTGATGTGTAATGTTACGGCTAATCAGAAGCTGAAGAGGATCTGTGTGGTTGCATAAAAAGTCTCCCACCTACACCGCTCCCACTAGTAGGCCACACATCTGTCAGTTCATGATGGTTGTATAATGCAAGGGCTTGCAAATGGCCCCATAATGGTGGTAGGCCATCACACTAAGTAGGATGACCTCAGCAGCTCCAAAGAAATGTTCTCCAAAGATTTAAATCATACACCCATTGAATAGAATGGTCTTTTATAGAATAAATCTATAATCGGTTTGGGCGTATTTATAGAGGAATAGCAGGCATCCATAAAGAAGAGATGGGCTAGAAAAAGGTACATGGGAGACCCCAGTGATGGGCTGGCAGAGATGGTGACTATAATGAGCACATTTCCTACCACAGCAACAATGTATATGACAGAAACTGGAAAAAATATAATTTTCTTTCCCAAAAAAAAAAAAAAATGGGGACAACAAGGTCAGTGTGTAGAGCATGTAGCTTTTTATCTTGGGGTTATGAGCTCAAGCCCCATGTTGGGTGTAGAAATTACTTAAAAACAAAATCTTAAAAAAAAATCCCTATGTCCATTGTAGTTACTCAATAAACATTTGCTAGGTGACTAATCAAAAATACATCCAGTAAATTTTTCCATTTTGAATAAGAAGCAGTTAAATAGAGAGTAGCACTGTCTTGACAGTATATGTGGCCATCATTTAATGCAATGGTTTTTATTCCTTTAGGAAAAAAACAAACACTGAGGTTGAAATCCCTGAGAAGCTGGAAAAAATCAAGCTCACTTTGGCTGAAAATGAAGACCATGAAAAGCTGCAAGTTAAAATACAGGCTTTTGAAGACAAAATAAATGCTGAGAGCAATACTCCCAGCTCTATCAGAAGATACAGTTTGGGCCAATTTTCTAAGGAAGAAAGAAAGGATATTAGATTTAACAGGTATAAGCTTTGCTTGGCTGGTTTTTTAAAGTATGCACTTCATGTTTGCTAGAAATTATGTTATCACACTGTTATGGGGTGGTTTTTAAATATCGTTCACCTATAGCACCCAAAGTCCCATCTTTTCATGAATGAATTGGCATTCACCATGCTTCCGTTATCCAAAGAAGCTTACTTTATTTATTATTATTAAAAGGAGAATACAGATAGAAAACAAATCTATGGCTTATTTTTAAAAAATACTTTAAATATAGATGTGTTATATAGATCTTTTAAAGATTTTATTTATTTATTTGTTTGTTTATCAGAGAGCAAGAGAGAGCACAAACAGGCAGAGAAGCAGGCAAAGGGAAAAGGAGAAGCAGGCTTTACCCTGAGCGGGGAGTGTGATGTGGGGATCAATCCCAACACCCTGGGATCGTGATCTGAACCGACGACAGACACTTAACTGACTGAGCCACCCAGGCGCCCCTATAGATGTGCTATTTTGAGAATGACTGTCAAAGGCCTCTCTTGTTTTCTGATGAAAAAGCAGAAGCAAATGTAGGGAAAAAAGAATATAAGTATGGAAGTCTACTATTTTCCAGTTAGTTTTGCCATGAAATTGACTTTTTAATGTCTGTTTTGGATCTTCAAGGATTTGGCTTACTATGTAACTTGTTGCTGATCTATGTTTTTATCAAATCTGTTAATAGCACCAATTCTCAGTTTCACACTCTAGAGGAAGTCATTTTTCCCAACTGTTATTATCCTTTATTTTCCTTCTCAGTGAGTTCTAGCTCAGCTTCTTTACCTGTCTTGGCTTTTTGTATTGTAGGTCAAAGAGTTTGGCTTTGCACACAGCACTAACGAAGAACGAGAGTTCAGATGATGAGGAAGTAGTAGAGAGTGAAGATAAGCCAACTAGCTTCTTTCTTTCAGAAACAGACCCACTTTGTCAAGAAAATGATAAGTTGCCCTTTAAGGCAAACTCTGATAGATCACAACTGGGAAATTCTTCAGTTTCACACCCAAGTGTTATGCATACAGAATCAGAGAATTTGCCAGAAACAGTTAAAGAAAACTGCCAGGAAGAAACTCCAGAAACAACCGCAAGTCCTGTAGAATACCAAGATAAGCTCTACTTGCACTTAAAGGAAAACTTCAGTAAAGTAAAAGCATATGCTGTGGAAATCGGAAAGAAGATTCCAGTCCCCGATCAGTGTACTATTGAAGGTATGTGCTCTGAACACCCTAAATGTGAGAAATTTCAGATACCCCTGGGTGGGGGAAAGTCTTAAATCATAAAAATTACCATACCCTGGATTTTTTTTTGCAAAACAGATAGTTTGAAAACACCCTCACAGTATTTTAATTGCTTTTCCCACCAATAAGGTCAATCATCTTTTTTTATTTCTATTTGAATCTACTTACATGCACTGAAGTTCACCGACTCCAATTTTTTTCAAACCTCAAAATCTTTTGTTCCTGGTTCTCTGTCCCCAGTGTTTAGGAAACTCCTGGAAGGGTCCATGTTCACTAAAATAGGCTCTGGGGTAGAGGTCCAGTCAGAGACATTTTCCCAACCATGTAAGCATGCAAGGAGGCCAGACACAGCAAGGAGCTTCAAGAGCTTTTTCTACCAATCATTTAGCAGCATGTATGAAGCAGCTACTGTGTGCCAGGTACTGTGCTAAAAATTCACCTTTGTGTGGGATTTGGCTGTGACCCAAAGAGACACAATCTTTGGCCTCTTGGAGAAAAATCATAGTCAGGAGATGATATCTGTCAGGAACCAGTGAGAGTGTGAGCTAGTCAGAAATCAGAGAACAAAGAAAAAGATGCCAGGAAATGGGACTTCCCTCAGGTACACAATTTAAGGAGGTGCCAAAAAACCTCAGTAACATTTTAAGCAAAGACAGGATCAGTATGTCTTGCCAAGCCATACTGGAGCAGAGGCTAAAGGATCAAGAGGTAATATTGATCATGTTTCTATTTATAATTTTGATCTCTTGTTTCATCATGAACTTTTTGCATTCATTTTCATTTTTTAAAAATATTATTTGTTTTGACTACTAAATTTTCTCATACTTCTTAAGTTTTTGTGCCCTGTTCCTGGAAGAGATGATAGGTTTGAGGCACAGATACTAAAATGGAAGAGTGCCCAGGGCAAGCTCATCTTTCTGGTAGTGGGTTGAACAGATTTGGATGTTTTGAAGACACTGTCAGCTAATTAGGGTTTTCTCGCAGTCTTTCTCAGTTAGCAGCCATGTTATTCCCTTGAGATTTAGATGAAGGTCCTAGACTTCTTGTTGGACCTGACAGCTTTTCACAGGCTACCGCCACATAGGAAAAGTTAGACAGTGTGTCTCCCAGAAAAAAACACCGTGGAAGGATAGTGAATCCAATTCACATTCACCCACGCTCTGTCATCACGTTTGGGGATGGTACTAGGAGGGTTCTATTTTCCATACACTACTTACTATCCCTTCTCCCACTCCAAATCAGAGGAAAGAATGTATTCTCATGCTAACAAAGGGAAAGGGGGATTTAAGCATTTGGTAATGACAAATATTGTCTGCATATCTGCAGAAACTGACATTTTCAGAGGTGTTTACATTGATTTATTGCTTACAATTCTTACAATTCTTTTTTTAATGGTGACAATAAAGGTGAGATTGCTCATATTCAATATGAGTGTTGGATAGTTAAATATAGCAAGACTTAGGAATAACTAAAATCAATAAAACTCAACACAAACTCTTCACAGTTTTGCGTTTCACTAATACTCTATGTATTTAAAGCACAGGTTGGAGAATATAATGTAAAAGAGGTTAAGTGAATTGCCCAGCTTAAGAGAGGAAGTCTGTAGCAAATGTAAATTTAGACATATTTCCATCTGCTAGAATGGTTTTGTTTTTTAAGCTTACCTTAAAGCGTTGAAGCTGTGCTGTGTGGTGAGTTTTAATCCTGTGAAAATGTGTGGAAGTCCTGCAGTTACTTGAAGCATCTAGTTGTCAAAAATACATGCTATTTCTTATTGCCTTGAATTATTTTGGGAGTTTGAGAGTGACTTGGATTTTTTTTTTCCAAAATATTGACTGAATCCATCATCTTTACTAAAAACAAACAAAAATCAACAGGTATTTTCTTTTGATGTTCCCTACTGGGAATGGTATATATATATATATATTTTGAGTATACATTCTTTTTAAGTTGACATTTTGGAATTTGTTCACATTTTTATAATTTCCTGGAAGTTCCTGGAAAATTTCTTGCACAGAGATATGTGGGAGGGATTAAAGATTTATATGACTCACTATAAATACATCCACTGAGAAAGGACTCATGCTGACTGCAGGGGACGTGTTGTTATTATTCCCGAGATTGCGTAAACCATTCGAAGAATGCCAGCAGTCATCTGGCTGACACAGTTTTGCTTGCTGTCACGAGATCACTCAGCTCAACAGTATCACATTTCTATCCTTAAAAATTTATTGAAGAAAGATTCAGGCTTAGAAACTGTGTTATGTGTTGTTGGTGTAAAAAAGGCATATTTGGCCTTTCTTGCTGAATTATGCAAAGTAATCAAGAAACATAAAAGCCACTTCCACAACATTTAGAGTTAAAAAGACAAATAGCCATCAGGAAACAACAATGTAGTAAGAATAATTTTAGACTGATGTATTAATGTCTATACCATAAGAAAAATGATAAAACAACACTTTAAAGAAGTTCTTTTGGTATCGTTTTGAATCGTATGAAAAAAACCAATACTGACATCTGACTCCCTTACTTTGGCCTATAAAAACATCACTCTCATAGGGTTCAACCTAATACTGTAGTAATAAACTGTGTTGAAAGAACAGGAACCTCACTAGTCAGAGTCCAGCAGAATTCAGTATGAGGTGAATCAAGGTCACAAATGCCATTCTTATCCTCAGTCAACCATCCTGATTTGCATGCTGTTAATCAGAGAGCGGGCAGGCAATGGGGTATAAATACAGCAGCACAAATCTATCATCGTGTCTGGAAAAATTGTCAAACCCCCAGTCTTCCTGAGGTTAGGTCAGCAGTGTCATTTCAGCTTTGAAAGAGCCTGTTATTCCCAAGTCAGTAATTCTCTCCTGGGCCCTCTAGGCCTCTGATGTGGGTGCAGGTTAGCCAACTCTGGAAAGTCAGGTATTCATAGTTAGAGTAATTGTCTGACATCACTGCCTGATTATATTTACATGCAAGACTGAAGGAATTTAGTTCATCAGCTAAAGGGCATTTTAAATATCCGAATCACTAGAATTCCTTTATGTGAACAAAAATGATTTGAGGCTAAAAAAAAAAAAATCCAAAAACGCATGATATTGAAATAAATCCTTGAAAATCTGGCCCATCACCGGTGTTCTATAAAGGATGATATAAAAGCTTACAAGAATCCATCAATGTGGCTTTGGTGTGCTTTGAAGTATTCCCTGATTGGGTGAAAATACATCCCATCTGTAGAGCATATCAGCAAGTCTGACTTGCAGAAAGCTAATTTTAAAGCTAATAATGTCGTCCTTTCTCTAATAGACTAACAGGAGGTGATTTTTCAACTTGAACAGATATGAGAATATGCAAAAATAAAAGTTCATTATAAATATCAAGAAGCAGGTGCTGTTTCATAATTAATCACAAATAAATTTTTTAATTGAAATTTTGCATGTAGTCAAGTCCAACCGCATGCTGGGACGACCAAGGAGGAAAGGCAATCCAGTCCTAACCTCTCTCTCCTTGGTTGGTCTAATCTGGAGGGTGATGTAACACTCATTCGTGGAGTGGTTCTGGAGGAAGGGTCTTTCTTTTTTAAAATGGAGTGGTTTAGTTACGGAATTAGGATCATTTATCCTTGAGGATATTTATTTTTACATTTGTTTCTATTTTAATTCCAATATAGTTAACATACAGCTTTATGTTAGTTTCAGGTATGCAACATAATGATTTAGCACTTACATATATCACCCTGTACTCATCACAATTATACTCCTAAATCCCTATCACCTATTTCACCCATCCCCCCACCCACCTCCTCCCTGGTAACCATCAGTCTGTTCTCCATAGTTAAGAGTCTGTTTCTTGTTTTTTTTTTTTTCTCTCTCTCTCTCGTTCCTTTGCACGTGTGTTTTGTTTTTGTTTTTGTTTTTTTTTTCATTTTTTTTTCCAATTTATTTATTTTCAGAAAAACAGTATTCATTATTTTTTCACCACACCCAGTGCTCCATGCAAGCCGTGCCCTCTATAATACCCACCACCTGGTACCCCAACCTCCCACCCCCCCCACCACTTCAAACCCCTCAGATTGTTTTTCAGAGTCCATAGTCTCTCATGGTTCATCTCCCCTTCCAATTTACCCAAAAGCACATACCCTCCCCAATGTCCATAACCCTACCCCTTAATCTCACGAAACAAACTGTGGGTTGCTGGGGGGAGGGGGGTTATTTTGTTTTTTAATTCCACATATAAGTGAAATTGTATGGAATCTGTCTTTCTCTGACTGACTTAATCTGCTTAGCAATATACACTGTAGCTCCATCCATGTCATGGCAAATGGCAAGATTTCATTCTTTTTGTGGCTGAATAGTATTCCGCTGTATATATACAGTGGTATATATATATATATATACCACTTCTCCATTCATTGACTAAGGAACACTTAAGCTGCTTCCATAATTTGGCTATTGTAAATAACACTCCTATAGTCATAGGGATGCATTTATCACTTTTAATCAATATTTTTGTATTTTGGGGTAAATGCACAGTAGCACCACTGTTCAGTCATAGGGTAGTTCTGTCTTTAACATTTTTTTTTTTATTTGACAGAGAGAGAGATCACAAGTAGGCAGAGAGGCAGGCAGAGAGAGAAGGGGAAGCAGGCTCCCCGCTGAGCAGAGAGCCCGATGTGGGGCTCGATCCCAGGACCCTGAGATCATGACCTGAGCTGAAGGCAGCAGCTTAACCCACTGAGCCACCCAGGTGCCCCCGTCTTTAACATTTTGAGGAACCTCCGTACTCTTTTCCACAGTGGCTGCACCAGTTTGCATTCCCACCAACAATGCAAGAGGTTTCCTTTTTCTCCATCTCCTTGCCAACATTTGTTTCCTGGGTTTTTTAATTTAGCCATTCCAACAGGATCTGAGGTGATATCTCATGTAGTTTTGATTCACATTTCCCTGATAATGAGGGATATTGAGCATCTTTTCATGTGTCTATTGGCCATCTGGATGTCTTCTTTGGAAACATGTCTTCATGTCTTCTGTCCATTTTTTTTAAACTTTTTAAAATTATTTATTTATTTATTTGACAGACAGAGATCACAAGTAGGCAGAGAGGCAGGCAGAGAGAGAGAAGGAAGCAGGCTCCCTGCTGAGCAGAGAGCCTGATGCGGGGCTCAATCCCAGGACCCTTGGATCATGCCCTGAGCCAAAGGCAGAGGCTTTAACCCACTGAGCCACCCAGGTGCCCCTCTTCTCTCCATTTTTAACTTGGATTATTTGTTTTTGTTGAGTTATATATTTATATATTTTTATTCTAACCTTTTATCAGATATGTCATTTGTAAATATCTTCTTCCATTCAGTAAGGTGTCTTTTACTTTTGTTGATTGTTTCCTTGGCTGTGCAGAAGATTTTTATTTTGATGTAGTCAAAATTAATTTTGATGTAGTCAAAATTAATTTTTGGTTTTGTTTCCCTTGCCTCAGGAGACATATCTAGAGAAATGTTGCTACAGCTGATGTCTGAAACATTAGTTCCTATGTTCTAGGATTTTTATGGCTTCAGGCCCCACATTTAGGTCTTTAATCCATTTTGAGTGTATTTTTGTGTATGGTGTAAGAAAGTGGTCCCATTTCATTGTTTTCCACGTAGCTGTCCAGTTTTCCCAACACCATTTGTTGAAGAGACTGTCTTTTTCCCATTGGATATTCTTTCCTACTTTGCCACAGATTAATTGACCATGTAATTGTGGGTTTATTTCTGGGTTTTCTATTCAGTTCTATTGATCTATGTGTCTATTTTTGTGCCACTACCATACTGTTTATGATGAT
Organism: Neogale vison; assembly: GCF_020171115.1. Taxonomy (NCBI): domain Eukaryota; kingdom Metazoa; phylum Chordata; class Mammalia; order Carnivora; family Mustelidae; genus Neogale; species Neogale vison. Next base: position 82,710,161 of record NC_058096.1, on the reverse strand, counting down.
TACAGCTTTGTAATAGGGCTTGAAATCTGGAATTGTGATACCTCAGCTTTGCTTTCCTTTTTCAGAATTGCTTTGCCTATTCAAGGTCTTTTGTGGCTCCACACCAAGTTTAGCATTGTTTTTCCCAGTTCTGTGAAAAATGCTGTTGGTATTTTGATAGGGATTGCATTAAATGTATAGATTATTTTGGGTAGTATAGACTTTTTAACATATTTGTTTTCCTAATCCATGAGCATGGAATGCCTTTCCATTTCTTGGTGTCATCTTTGATTTCTTTCATCAACGTTTTATGATTTTCAGAGTATAGGTCTTTCACCTCTTTGGTTAGGTTTATTCCTAGGTATCTTGTTATTTTTGGCGCAATTGTAAATGGGGTTATTTTCTTAATTTCTCTTTCTGTTGCTGTATTATTGGTGTATAGAAATGCAACAGATTTCTGCACCTTGATTTTATATCCTACAACTGTACTGAATTCATTTATCAGTTCTACTGGGTTTTTGGTGGAATATTTTGGATTTTTGATATGTAATATTGTGTCGACTGCAAAATTTCTTACCAAATTGGGTGACTTTTATTTCTTTTTGTTGTCTGGTCTCTAGGACTTCCAGTAGTATACTGAATAAAAATGGTGAGAGTAGACATCCTTATATTATTCCTGATCTTAGGGGGAAAGCTCTTTTCAAAGAACCAGCTCCTGGTTTCATGATCTGTTTTATTTATTTATTTATTTTTAGTTTCTATATCATTTATTTCTACTTTAATATTCATCATTTCCTTCCTTCTACTGGTTTGGGGTTTTATTTGTTCTTCTTTTTCCTAGCTCCTTTAAGGTATAAGATTAGGTTGTTCATTTGAGATTTTTCTTGCTTCTTGAGGTAGGCCTTTATTGCTATAAACTTCCCTCTTGGAACCACTTTTGTGGCACCTAGAGATTTTGGATGGTTGTGTTTTCATTTTCTTTTGTCTCCATATATATTTTTTAATTTTCTTATTGAATTCTGTGTTGACCCATTCATCATTTAGGGCATGTTATTTAACCTCCATGTATTTGTGTTCTTTCCAGATTTTTCTTGTCATTGATTCCTAGTTTCACAGTGTTGTGGTCAGAAAAGATGTGTGGAATGATTTCAGTCTTTTTGAATTTGTTGAGACTTGTTTTGTGGACTAATATGTGATCTATTGTGGAAAATGTTTCCTGTGCCTTGAAAAGAATGTGTATTCTGCTGCTCTAGGATGGAATATTCTGAATATATCTGTTAGATCCCTCTGGTCCAACGTGTCATTCAAAGTCACTGTTTTCTTGTTGATTTGCTATTGGATGACCTGTCCATTGATGTACATGGAGTGTTAAAGTCCCCTACTATTATTGTATTACTATCGATGACATATTTTATATTTGTTATTAACTGCTTTTTTGTCTTTGGGTCCTCCCATGTTGGGTGCATAAATATTTACAATTATTATATCTTCTTATTGGAATGTTCCCTATGAATATATAGTGTCCTTCTTTGTTTTTTGTTGCAGTTTTTGTTTTAAAATCTGGAGGTTTTTTGTTTTTGTTTTTGTTTTTGTTTTGAAGATTTTGTTTATTTATTTGACAGACAGAGATCACAAGAAGGCAGAGAGGCAGGCAAAGAGAGAGAGAGGAGGAAGCAGGCTCCCTGCTGAGCAGAGAGCCTGATGCGGGGCTCGATCCCAGGACCCTGAGACCATGACCTGAGCCAAAAGCAGAGGCTTTAACCCACTGAGTCACCCAGGCGTCCCTTGTTTTTGTTTTGATATAGGTATTGCTACTCTGGCTTTCTTATCACTTCCATTTGCATATAAATATTTCTTTATCCCTCCACTTTCAATCTGCATGTGTCTTTAGGTGTGAAGTAACTCTCTATAGATGGGTCTTATTTCTTTTCTTTTCTTTCTTTCTTTTTTTTTTTTGAAGGAACTTTTATTTTATTTTTTTATTTCTTTTCAGTGTAACAGAATTCATTGTTTTTGCATCACACTCAGTGCTCCATGCAATATGTGCCCTCCTAATACCCACCACCTGGCTCCCCCAACCTCCCACCCCCCGCCCCTTCAAAGCCCTCAGATAGTTTTTCAGAGTCCATCGTCTCTCATGGTTCATCTCCTGCTCCAATTTCCCTCAACTCCCTTCTCCTCTCCATCTCCCTATGTCCTCCATGTTATTTGTTATGCTCCACAAATAAGTGAAACCATATGATAATTGACTCTCTCTGCTTGACTTATTTCACTCAGCATAATCTCTTCCAGTCCCGTCCATGTTGCTACAAACGTTGGGTATTCATCCTTTCTGATGGAGGCATAATACTCCATAATGTATATGGACCACATCTTCCTTATCCATTCGTGCGTTGAAGGGCATCTGGGTTCTTTCCACAGTTTGGCGACTGTGGCCATTGCTGCTATAAACATTGGGGTACAGATGGCCCTTCTTTTCACTACATCTGTATCTTTGGGGTACCCAGTAGTGCAATTGCAGGGTCATAGGGAAGTTCTATTTTTAATTTCTTGAGGAATCTCCACACTGTTCTCCAAAGTGGCTGCACCAACTTGCATTCCCACCAACAGTGTAAGAGGGTTCCCCTTTCTCCACATCCTCTCCAACACACGTTGTTTCCTGTCTTGCTAATTTTGGCCATTCTAACTGGTATAAGGTAGTATCTCAATGTGGTTTTAATTTGAATCTCCAGCATCCATTCCTGATTAAAACACTTCAAAGTATAGGGATAGAGGGAACATTCCTGAACTTCATAAAATCTATCTATGAAAGACTCACAGCAAATATCATCATCAATGAGAAAAAGCTCACAGCCTTCCCATTGAGATCAGGACATGACAAGGATGCCCACTCTCACCACTCTTGTTCAACATAGTATTAGAAGTCCCAGCAACAGCAATCAGACAACAAAGAGAAATAGAAGGTATCCAAATTGGCAATGAAGAAGTCAAACTCTCTCTCTTCGCAGATGACATGATTCTTTATATGGAAAACCCAAAAGACTCCACCCCCAAACTACTAGAACTCATACAGCAATTCAGTAACATGGCAGGATACAAAGTCAATGTACAGAAATCAGTGGCTTTCTTATACACTAACAATGAAAATACAGAAAGGGAAATTAAAGAATCAATTCCATTTACTATAGCACCAAGAACCATAAGATACCTGGGAATAAACCTAACCAAAGAGGTAAAGGATCTGTACTCGAGGAACTACAGAACACCCATGAAAGAAATTGAAGAAGACACAAAAAGATGGAAGACCATTCCATGCTCTTGGATCAGAAAAGTAAACATTGTTTAAATGTCTATACTGCCTAGAGAAATCTATACTTCTAATGCCATTCTGATCAAAATTCCACCGGTATTTTTCAAAGAGCTGGAGCAAATAATCCTAAAATTTGTGTGGAATCAGAAGAGACCCTGAATTTCTAAGGAAATGTTGAAAAACAAAAATAAAACTGGCGACATCATGTTACCTGATTTCAAGCTTTACTACAAAGCTGTGATCACCAAGACACCATGGTACTGGCATAAAAACAGACACACAGACCAGTGGAACAGAGTAGAGAGCCCAGATATGGCCCCTCAACTCTATGGTCAAATAATCTTCAACAAAGCAGGAAAAAATATACAGTGGAAAAAAGATAGTCTCTTCAATAAATGGTGCTGGGAAAATTGAACAGCTATATGTAGAAGAATGAAACTCAATCATTCTCTTATGCCGTACACACAGATAAACTCAAAATGGATAAAAGACCTCAACGTGAGACAGGAATCCATAAGAATTCTAGAGGAGAACATAGGCAGTAACCTCTTCATTATCAGCCACAGCAACTTCTTTCAAGGTATGTCTCCAAAGGCAAAGGAAACAAAAACGAAAATGAACTTTTGGGATTTCATCAAGATCAAAAACTTCTGCACAGCAAAGGAAACAGTCAGCAAAACAAAGAGGCAACCCCCAAAATGGGAGAAGATATTTGCAAATGACAGTACAGAGAAAAGGTTGATATCCAGGATCTATAAAGAACTTCTCAAACTCAACACACACAAAACAGATAATCATACCAAAAAATGGGCAGAAGATATGAACAGACACTTCGCCAATGAAGACATACAAATGGCTATCAGACACATGAAAAAATGTTCATCATCACTAGCCATCTGGGTCTTATTTCTTTATCCGCTCTATCACTCTATGTCTTTTGATTAGAGTGTGTAGTCCATTTATATTCAAAGTAAATTGATAGGAATGCACTTATTACCATTTTCTTATTTATTTTATGGTTGCTTTTGTAGTTTTTCTCTGATCATTTCTTCTCTTTCTCTCTTTCATGGTTGCTGGGTTTTTGTTGTTGTTGTTGTTGTTTTTAGCAAAATACTTGGATTCTTTTGTCTATTCTTTGTATATCTGTTATTGTTTTTTTATTTGTAGTTACTATTAGGTTTGTATATAACATCTTCTGGATATAGCAGTCTATATTAAGTTCATTATTGTTTAAGTTCAAACCTATTCTTTTCTTCTTTAGTGAGAGAGAAAGTGAGTAGTGACGGGGAAGGGCAGAGGGAGAGAGAGAATTCCAAGAAGGTTCTATGCCCAGTGTGGAGCCTGATGCAGGACTTGATCTCATGACCCCAAGCTCATGACCTGAGCCCAAATCAAGCGTGGGTCACTTAACCAACTGAGCCACCCAGGTGCCCCCCAAACCAACCTTTACTCCTCTCCCTCTCATATTTGAGGCATATGGTGTCATATTTTATATCCCTTTATTTTGTGAAACCTTGACTGATTTTTTTTTTTACAAACATGTTTATTTTTATTTCCTTTGTGGTTCTAATTTTCATTCTCTCACTTATGGTTTTTCCTTTTCACTCAGAATCGCCTTTAATATTTCTTGTAGGCCTGATTTAGTGGTCATGAACTCCTTATTTTTTTGTTAGTCTGAGAAACTATTTATTTCTATTTCTATTCTGAATGATAGCTTTGCTGGATAGAATATTCTTGGCTATAGATTTTTCCTTTTCAACACATTGAATATATCATGCCACTAGTTTACAAATTTTCTGCTGAAAAATCTGCTAATAGCCCTATGAGGTTCCCCTTGTATGTGACTATTTTCTTTTCTATTGCTGCTTTTAGAATTTTTTTCTCTATCACTATTTTTACCATTTTGATTATTGTGGATTAAAGGACCTCCTTTGGTAGAATTTATTGGGGGAATTTCAGTGCCTCCTAGATTTGTAAATCTGTTTCCTTCTCCAAATTTGGGAAATTCTCAGCTATTATTTCTTCAAATAAAGATTCTGGCCCCTTTTCTTTCTCTTCTCTTTCTAGGATCCTTATATTGCAAGTTATTACACTTGATGGAGCTACTGAGTTCCCTAAATTTAATCTCATTTTACATAATTCTTTTTTTCTCTCATTTGATCAGCTTGATTACTTTCAATTACTCTGTCTTCTAGATCATTAATTTGTTCTTCTTCTTCTTCCATCCTGTTTACTCCATCAAGTCTATTATTAATTTCATTTATTATGTTCTTCATCTCTGTTGGCTCTTTTTTATCTCTGTGTTAAGTGTCTAGCTGATGTCCTCCACTCTTTTCTCAAGTCCAGTGAGTATCTTTATGATCATTATTTTAAATTCGCTGTTGAGCATGTTACCTATATCCATTTTGCTTAGGTCTCTTCCTGTGGTTTTGTCCTCTTCTTTCATTTGTGACATATTCTTCTGTCTCTTCATTTTGCCTAACTCTCTCTGTCTGTTTCTGTTTGTTGGAAACTCAGCTTGCTCTTGAAGTTAAAAAAGTTAAGAAAGTCTCTTGCCATTTAAAGTGGCGGGCAAAAAAGAAAAAAAGTGGTAGGCAGGGCTGCCTGGATGGCTCAGTGCATTAAGCCTCTGCCTTGGGCTCAGGTCATGATCCCAGGGTCCTGGGATTGAGCTCCACATTTGGCTGTTTGCTCAGCAGGGAGTCTGCTCCCCCCCCCCCACTGCCTGCATCTCTTGTGATCTCTGTCTGTCAAATAGATAAATAAAATCTTAAAAAAAAAAAAAGTGATGGGCAGGACATGAACTTTTAATTAGTTGGCACTGGCCCTCCTCCACAGGAAATGTGCATCCACGCATCCACAATGGAGTTCAAACCAGCCAGGCCACTCCACAAAGCATGCATGGGAAGGAGGTGCAGTTTTAACAAATGCACATGTCCTTAGTGGAAGGTCAGGAGACAGTGTTGGCAAGGTTTGTGTGGGTCTTGAGGGGAGGGGTGATCTCTGGTACTGGGACTGAGGCAGGTCTGGCTGGAGAGGGGTGTGGTATAAGCAAGTTAAGCAGTGAATACAGTTGATGTGCTGGTTCCCACAAGTAGCTCTGTGTTTATGATGAGGGGTGGGGGAAGGAAATAGCACCTGCCATCTTTTTTGTTCTGGAGAAGTCCCTTAGTGAACTCTGATATTAGTAACAAACACTCCCCCCTATCAATCCCAGATGCCTTTCAAACTGCTGCTTCCAAGCTGTATCATCATGGGCAGTTTGCTGTGTTATCTTTTTAAGGAAAGGGACTCAGCTTTCTATTACCCTTTGGGCTCTCTCAGAACTGAGCTTGTTGAATTTTAAGGCTTTAAGTACCACTAGTTGTAAATACTCACAAAATTTAGGCTTTAAGTACCACTAGTTGTAAATACTCACAAAATTCAACCCCTCTGATTACAAATCAAGTGCTATGAGAATTTCTCTTCCCCTTTTAGGATCCCCTGTGTGTCATTCTCTTTCCTGAGCTTCTCCATGTCTGTGGCTCTCTCCCTTCAGTGGCAGACTTGTAGGGTTTAGATTCCCACCAAGTCCTTAAGTCCTTGCCCTTCCTACCCTTTTTGATGTGGCTTCATCTGTACATTTAGTTGTGGAGTTTTTTCACAATTGCTAAATGCAGTTTGCAAATTTACTTTTGAGCACCCTAGTAGCCAGTAAGTAAGGAAATAAAACCAGTGAAAAATATAGAGTGTCCATAAATAGAAGTATTATAATTGCTTAGAGGGAAAAAAAAAAAAGAAAGTTGTTTATTCATTTGGCTAATGATGTTGTATTCACTGAAGCTATTTCATTAAAAGAGGTTTTTATATTATGCAACATTTAACCACTAAACATAAAAAGAGTACTGGTTCTTCAACTGGAAGCAATTTTATCCCTAGCTTTGGGACTTTTGGTAACAATGTCTGGGGACATTTTTCATTGTCATGAGTGAAGTAGTGAAGCAGGTGCTACTGTCATGTAGTGGGTAGATGCCAGAGATGAGGTAAACCATTCTACAATGGACAAGACAGACCCCTGCCAAAATAAAGTATTATCCAGGCTGAAATATCAGTGATGGTCACAAAACCCTACAACAGACCTTTGTTTCTCAAAGTGTGGTCCATGAACTAGCTACATTGACATTGCTGGGGTACTTGTTAGAAATTCAGAGTTTCTATAGTTTAACAAGATTCCTTAAGTGATTCAAATGCACATTAAAGTTTAAGAAGCATTGTTAATGCAGAAATGAGAAATTCCAGTGGATCCCATAGGGAAGATAAATTTATTCCTTATAGTGAATTTGTTATTTAATTAACTAACTCTTAATTTAATAATCATCTCTTAGTTGAGGAGATGACTATTCTTCTCAAGAACACTCAAGGTTATAGGGCTCAGACATCGGGACTATTTATTGAATTTGTGTTTCCTGTTGTCCTTTGATTTTTTTTCCCCAGGACATAGGGGTAAAAAAGGATGATTAGGCTTATAAGCCAGGAAATTCTACTCCATGGTATATGTGTTAATTTGTAGTGTGTTTGACCTTCTGACTTTTTATGAACGTGGAATTTAGTTTCTCATGGAACTAGTAGTTTTAATAGCTTCAAAATATCTTGGGGATCAAATATGTCTTCAATGATGATTAGTAAACTTGTATAAATGAATTAGAAACATACAGAGTATATTTCCCTTAAAATATGCAGAGAATTTAAATTAAGCAAAAGCACGCTAGAGGCAAAATTTGCTTTCTTAAACCCAAAACATTGAAAAGTAGGTTAAGACAAGTATCTACATGTGAACTTACCTATCATTAATATTTATAGATTAATCCCATTGGCCCTCATTCCTTTTAATAGGAAATGATGTAATTGTACTTTGGACCATCTTTTCTTTACTGAATCTACCTGATTTTTTTTTTCTAACTCCCTTTAAAAGGATCTCAAAAATATTTTTTTTAAAAGCTCTCTTTTCCAGTAATTGTACACAGTTAGGACATTCCTACATCCCTTTCTTGTCTTTCTACTGAATTTATATTTTTCAGTCATACCAGTTACACTCAGGTGTTTTTTGTTTGTTTGTTCTTTTAACAAATCCTTTGAAATCTTACAAACAATTGAATCTACAGTAAATAAGAATCAAGACAGATATTTTTATTCTTATAACACAAAATTATATAATCTTTCCATAATTCCAGTGTCAAATGTACAGTGAACATTAGAGATGTTTATTAATGTTTTCAGAAATTTTATCATGTTTAACTTTCCATTTACTATTGTGTATTTTTAATTTATGTGCAATAGCAAGAAGAATTATTGTGTCTCCATAAGACAATTCAGTACCTTATAAATTAAAAAGTTTATTTTAAAGTACTGAAATACAAGGAAATTTCCAAAGCAAAGGATAAAACAATAGCATATTGCCATTCTTGGTTTGTTGATATGTTATCTGTGAATACTTTTAATCTATATTATAGTGTCCTAATGTGTAATGGACCTATCTAAGTTCAGCTTAGAAACTGATTTTTCAAACTCTTGAAGCTTAAGAAATTTCAAAATGCCTTTAGTCAAGCACTATTACTGTTAACTTTTGAACTCATGCACATTTTAGGGAAATGTAATCCATGTGTTTCAAATTTATTTTCACTTTATCCATCAAGATATGTTTTGGTAAACTCTTCTGATCCTTATGAGGTGTTTTATTGATAAAAATATCATCAAAAAAAGAACCTTTGCTGGTATTAAGAAGAGACCTATATCCAAACTGCCTTAAAATGACCCATGACTTTTTTTTTTAAAAGATTTCATTTATTTATTGGAGAGAGAGAGAGAGAATGAAAGAGAGAAAGAGAGCACGAGAAGGGGAGGGTCAGAGGGAGAAGCAGATTCCCTGCCCAGCATAGAGCTTGTTGGGGGACTCAATCCCAGGACTCCAGGATCATGACCTGAGCCAAAGGTAGTCCCTTAACCAACAGAGACACCCAGGTGCCTGACCCGTGACTTCTGAAAAAATATTTTTTTCTAGTTTTGGTCATACTTCTTACTATTTTTTTTTATTTTTTATTTTTAATAAACATAAACATATAATATATTTTTATCCCTAGGGGTACAGGTCTGTGAATCATGAGGTTTACACACTTCACAGCACTCACCATAGCATACACCCTCCCCAATGTCCATAACCCCATTCCCCTCTCACAGCCCCCCTCCCCCCAGCAAGCCTCAGTTTGTTTTGTGAGATTAAGAGTCACTTATGGTTTGTCTCCCTCCCAATCCCATCTTTTATTATTCTCCTACCCCCTTAACCCAAGTTGCATCTCCACTTCCTCATATCAAGAGATCATATGATAGTTGTCGTTCTCTGATTGACTTATTTCACTAAGCATAATACCCTCTAGTTCCATCCACGTCATCGCACATGGCAAGATTTCATTTCTTTTGATGGCTGCATAGTATTCCATTGTGTATATATACCACATCTTCTTGATCCATTCATCTGTTGATGGACATCTAGGTTCTTTCCATAGTTTGGCTATTGTGGATATTGCTGCTATAAACATTCGGGTGCACGTGCCCCTTTGGATCACTACGTTTGTATCTTTAGGGTAAATACCCAGTAGTGCAATTGCTGGGTCATAGGGAAGTTCTATTTTCAACATTTTGAGGAACCTCCATGCTGTTTTCCAGAGTGGTTGCACCAGCTTGCATTCCCACCAACAGTGTAGGAGGGTTCCCCTTTCTCTGCAACCTCGCCAGCATCTGTCATTTCCTGACTTGTTGATTTTAGCCATTCTGACTGGTGTGAGGTGATATCTCATTGTGGTTTTGATTTGTATTTCCCTGATGCCGAGTGATGTGGAGCACTTTTTCATGTGTCTGTTGGCCATCTGGATGTCTTCTTTGCAGAAATGTCTGATCATGTCTTCTGCCCATTTCTTTTTTTTTTTTTTAAAGATTTTATTTATTTATTTATTTATTTGACAGACAGAGATCACAGGTAGGCAGAGAGGCAGGCAGAGAGAGAAGGGGAAGCAGGCTCCCCACTGAGCAGAGAGCCAGATACGGGGCTCGATCCCAGAATCCTGGGATCATGACCTGAGCCAAAGGCAGAGGCTTTAACCCACTGAGCCACCCAGGTGCCCCGCCCATTTCTTGATTGGATTATTTGTTCTTTGGGTGTTGAGTTTTTTATAGATTTTGGACACTAGCCCTTTATCTGATATGTCGTTTGCATATATCTTCTCCCATTCTGTCAGTTGTCTTTTGATTTTGTTAACTGTTTCCTTTGCTGTGCAAAAGCTTTTGATCTTGATGAAATTCCAATAGTTCATTTTTGCCCTTGCTTCCCTTGCCTTTGGCGATGTTCCTAGGAAGATGTTGCTGCGGCTGAGGTCCATACTTCTTACTATTAACAAACAAACAAATCCACATATCTTAACATGGAATCATGGAATCAACTAGTTGTGGGCCATGTTTGTACAGGGAGAATGTGGATAGGCTACTTTGCCCACTCATGTTAGGCAAGGTTGAGTTTGGAACTACTCCTACAATAAAGTAATGATGAGAGCTAGATACAGTAAGTCAGTTAAAGGGTCTAAGAAAATTTCTCCTTCTCTTTTTCCATTCAAAATCTATACTGCCACCACTTTCTTGGGCAGGTGCTGCAACTAATTTCTATTAGAAATACATTTCTGTGTGTTATCACCCTTCGTACCTTTACCCCAGACAGAGTCAGCTCACATTCTCCAGACAGATGAGGGTCTGAAGACACAAAAACCTAAAAGAGAGAATGTGGGGCTGAGATGTCCCGAGTGCATGCACCAGTATGATAAGAACAGTTGGAGCCCTCAGCTGCCTTTGCATCTGCCCACTCAGTGCTTGACTACACCAACCTAGGAGGAAAAGCAGGGTTGACATTTTGGTGGGCAACTAACCAGGACAGAGGAATCCATGCAGCAATGGGTCCCACCGAAGTCAGCCTCTGTGGCCATTGTAGGCCTTCTCAGGTCACAAATCGCTGCCTTTAACAGATAAATGATTTCCCAAAATACTTGAGTCTGGCAGTCTTTCACTACCATGAGCAAGCAAAAACCCAGGGCACCAGACCAGGTCTTTTTGGCCTCTAGGGGCCTCAGCCAGGCCCAAGGTGGGAAAAGAATAGCACTTGGAACCTGAAGAGATTCCCTGAACTCTGGAGTAGGACACAGAATACCTTCCGTTTAAGGTTTCCAGTAACTTGGCTTTTAGGGTTCTGGCTTTAATAACCTAGTTATCTACTATCCTGTACACTTGCACAACTTGTGAGATACCTTCTGAGAGTGTCAGGATTTGGAGTCCCAGACACAGAGAGATAGAATGGGACACCCTAATAATAGCAATTAGAATGAGAAGATCTCAGCACCTTGGGGTCTGGGTCTATATCCCAGTGACATCCCTTCAGTCTCCAGACCTTCTCTATCCCCAGTGCCTAACATAGTACAGAACAACTGTTCAACATACACACTTGAATGAAAGAAAGGATGAACAAATCAACCAACAAATGGAAAACAAGGAGCAGGCCTTCCCAGAAGCTGACCTAGTACACAGTGTGTGTACCATCAATGTACAACTGAATCACAGTCTCTTTGTCAAGTAGATTTTCAACATTGCACATGACTTTCCACTAATGGTTAGGTTGATAGCCTTTATTTAATTAGGAAAAGAAAAGTTAATTGTCTTTTCAACACAAAAGGTTGAAAACAGAGACTTCCACAAATAAAGAAATTATATCTTAAACTCAGCTTTTAAAAAGAGGCAAAATGGTTAGTTATTTACTGGGAACATATGCATGGTATTTTTAAAAACTTGATATATTGAAGAAAATATTGAATTAATAGAAACTGACAACTGTTAATTCCTTTAATAAATGAGCTTCATTATCATTATTTATAAAATCAGTAAAGTTCAAAGGTAAGGCAGCTGGGTGGAGTGTTAAGAGCACAGGTTTCAGCAGCCAGAGTAGGAGCCAGAAGTCTCTATAGTAATGGCCTGATGCATCACATATCTGAGAATTAAATGAGATAAGCATCTAAAAATTATTACTCACAAAAGTTTTTAGTATTTTTAACTGAAATTCAGTCAGTATTCGCATTGTAGTCTCCAGCTGTTGTGGACATTAATTACATATAGTTTTTATCTGTAGGAAAATATAGGGTGGGGAATGAAAGTGTAACTCTCAGCAACACTCCTACCTCTCATATCCAGGAAAGTCACGGACTGAGCAGCAGATGAGACAAAGACTTTTATTCTCCAGAGCAGTTCCTTAGGCTGCATTATCTGTGGGGAGGATGATGTTATTCTCCAAACTAAAACTGGGACACATGAGCTGGAGAAATCAAAACTAAACTAACCTAACTGCCAATTCATTTATGTCCAATGGTTTTCACACACTATTCTTAGTCTCCAAGTATTTTGCACTTCTGAGTCTGGTATTGCCTGAAATTATTTTATCTATAAAACAAACTTAGCTCATTATTTATTCCTCAGAAGCGTAGGCCCCTGTGATAATAACAGCTGATAGATAAATTGAATTTATCAACTAATAGCACAACCCAACTCTAAGCCATTTCCTAGTACAGAAATTCCTTGTAAAATTAACTTTTTTCTAATTATAAAAGTATAATGTCTGCTGTATTAATTTGGAAAATAGAGAAAGGAGCAAAGAAAATTATCCTTAATCTTACCATTGTTACTACTGTTAAAAATTTTATGTATTTTCTTCCAGGACTGTGTTGAAAAGTATTTTAACCTTTCAAGGAAGGGCTATCACTTTTTAAAGGGCTATCACTTTTTAAAACTGAAGATGCTTCACTTTTTTTTTTTGAAGATGCTTCACTTTTTAATTGTAATGGTGAAAACTTGGACTTGAAAAATGTGGACCAGTATACAAGTACAATTTAAAGATCTAACCCAACAATGTGCAATTATAGCTGCTGTTTGTTACAAAATTTAAGCAGGATGATCTTCTAAATGGAGTATTTTTTTGTTGAGGCACTGGAAACAATAGGCCAACTAGTTAACTAACATTTCTTTAATATGTAAAGAGTTGCCAGATATCCCTCTGTAAGTAACATTACCTGACAGCTATAGCGGATACAAGATATTGAACCTAGATTGGTACTTTTCTTTAAAAAGATAGTCTTTTACCATACCTTAGTAAAAGATATTTCCTTCTTGCTTATGGCATTCACTTTGACACTAAAAGTAAATGTAATAATTCCAAAAATTTTAACATTCTTCAAACAAGTTTGAAATATAAATGTTTACATCATCTTGCAATATTAAGCATTGTTATCAGCCTGTATTATAGGCCAGAGTTTGGCAAACTTTTTCTGTTAATGGCCAGATAGTAAATTTTTTTCATCAGAAACAAACCATTTGTTCTCAACTACAACTATTCAACTCTGCCATTATAGTTTAAAATCATCCGTAGATAATGCATAAATGCATGGGCATGACTGTGTTCCAATAAAACTTTATTTACACAAACAAGCAGAGTCAGACTTGGCCTACAGTTACAGATTTATCAAGCCTTGTTCTAGACAGTCAGTTTTTGTTAGCTGCTGCATTCACCTGGACTTTTATGTTAGACAGTGTCTAAGGATTTCTAACCCTCCTCCCCACACACACATACACACACATAAGACTTTCAGTAAACATAGCTGGTTGAACACATGTTTATCTCCATTATCACTAAAATTCCACTTAAATAATAATAAAGGAATTAAAAGGTGTTAGCTCAGGAAAATGGAAGTGAAAACAGCAGACAAAGGATGTCATGTCAGCAAAGTGTCTGACAGAGTAAAGAAGATACAAAGTTGGCCCTAAACAGTGGCAGGCTAGAAGTCCAAGAGAATTGGCACTCGAGATAGAGATTTTGTACTGTTCTGCTGAGATCTCCTGGTGATGCAGTGTTGGAGATCCAACAAACTATTTCTCAGGAAAGTTGGTCCTAACCTGCTGTCAGAGCTGCCACACTTAGTGTATTTGTAAAACTCAAAGTAACTGATGTGCAGTGACAGTGGAGGTCTTGACTTCAACTGTAAACATTCTGGTATTCAGTGGGCTTTTGGAATGAGAAGAATAGTATAACAAGAACTAGCAGTTTGACTACTAGTGTTTTTACTGCTGTTAAGCTATTTTGAAACCCCTTCTCTCCAGCCTTCTTTCTAAGACCCAAGGGAATCATTTGCTCTTATTTGTAGAGTCACTCCTAGTACCCATTGACCATTGACTAGTACCCTAGTACCCAGGATTCCATCATGTGAGGAAGCAGAGGCCAGAAAATTGGAAGATAAGGAGTGCAGAGAGGAGGCTTCTGTTCTGGGACGCTGATTTGCATGTCTGGGTCTCTGTCTGCAGAAGGAAGCATAGACAGGGGCAGGTTGGTAGCTATGGTGCTGGTGGGCTATTTGGGTGTCTCACTCTACAGCCCCGCATGAGTCCAGCAGATAAAGGCAGTGTATAAGGAAGCTGTGTGCTGTGTGCTGTGTCGCAACAGATGCAAACTTCAAGAGCGACTGGGGTCAAATATAATAAGCCTCACTAACTCTTAGCCAATAACTCCTATCTCCTTTTCCCAGCGGAGTATTCAGAGAACTGATGAGAAAAAAACCATGCACAGTTGACTGAGTTGGAACTTTTTAGGGATCGGGAGGGGTTTGTCTTGTCTTGTTTTGTTTTGTTTTGAAACAGACACTTTTTGTGTGACTTTCTCCCTTTTGTCCTAAAGCAGACACTAGTTATATTCAGGTCTTTTTTACTCTATTCAGAGAGAAAAAAATTAGACTTCTTGGATTATTACTACCACTATCACAGTATTGTCTTTCTTATTTTATTTTATTTATTTTTTTAAGTTTGTATACTTTATTTTTTTTATTATGTGATGTTAGCCTATAGTACACCATTTGATTTCCTCGCCTCATAATAAATCTTCTTGTCTTCTCCCTCTTTGGTTTTCTCATCTCCTCTCAGTTCATTGTATTTGCATTTCCTTATTCCATGCTCATTCCTTTCATTCTTTAGGTTGGTCTACTCTCTCTGAGAATGTCAAGGAAAAAATATACCTCAATACCTCATACACACAAACTTCTGGCTTTCCAGTGGCAGCTTTTCAGAGAGGAATGTATTGAGCACAGAGCATCATAGTGTTGATGAAGGTGATTAGGAGAGTGGGCTGGTAACTGATTTTCAGTTTTGATGGGGCAAAAATAAAATCAAATAAAATTTGGCAGCCCTACAGTCCCCACATAGAATAGGAAAGGCATGAAATCCAAGGAACAATGTATTTTTCCTGGCTGTGGAGCACCGTGTCTGTCATTACTTCCTGCCAGATTCTGTGAGCTCATGGTGGCATCTGGTTCTCCAGCCCTCCTGGATTTTACATTATTGTGGATACCTGGGGGATCCTCAGAGCCAGGACCCTACGTAAAGATATCCGCAGACAACCTGTAATTGTTTAGCTTTGAATTTATGTTAAGTGATACTTTCATTAGGGGAAGGGTTGAATCAGCAAGTTTAGGGGGAGGTTAAACAACCAGCATTTGCCATGTTGGACCTCTGTATAAAGAACTTTGGCTGTTTCACTCTGAGTGAGGTGCATATAGTTCGAGCCAGGAGGAGGTAAAATAGAATTGTGGTACAAATAAAATTAACCACCTGTTGTTAGACTCTTTATTGCGATTTTATTCTCAGAGCACAATATAGGCACATGATTCCTCTAAATTCACTGAGTTTGATTTGAATAGCTTTTTAAGAATGTGATCTCTTGAAGTCAGAAGGCCTTTTGATTTTTTAAATTTGTTTATTTTTCCAAAACTAAAGTCTCCTTATTTATTTATTTTTGGTATGTCTGTTAGCTGCCATGCCTCTGTCCTGCCCACAAACACTACTGGGCACCTGATGCTATAACTCTTGCCCTTACACAGGAATTCAAATCAGGCCTTCCCATTCAAATGAGAGCAATCACTTCAGATATTATGTTCCTCCTACCAGACTAACTTCCACAGACAACAACTATAAATTCTGGGGAAAATATAAAATATGGCCAATAAAGGTACCTGAGAGCAATCAAAAGCAATCAGCATTTGAAAAAAGGGAATAGCTGCTAGGTTGGGTTTTTTAATTTTTTAAAATTTAATTCAATTAATAAACACATAATGTATTATTTGTTTCAGGGGTACAGGTCTATGATTCATCAGTCTTACACAATGCAATTCACACATACTTCCCCTTCCACACCCCTCCAGCAATCTTCAGCTTGTTTCCTATACTTAAAAGTCTCTTATGGTTTGCCTCCCTTTCTGGTTTCATCTTGTTTAATTTTTTCCTCTCTTCCCCTGTGATCCTTTGCCTTGTTTCTTAAATTCTGCATATCATTGAGATCATATGTAATTTTCTTTCTCCAGTTGATTTTATTTGGCTTAGCACAGGACCCTCTGGTTCCATCCACATCATTGCAAATGGCAGGCTTTCATTTTTTTGATGGCTGCATAATATTCCTGTGTGTGTGTGTGTGTGTGTGTGTGTGTAGATAGATAGATTCCACATCTTCTTTATCCATTCATCTGTTGATTGATATCTCAGCTCTTTTTATAGTTTGGCTATTGTGGACACTGCTGCTATAAACATTGGGGTGCAGATGACCCTTTGGGTCACTACATTTGTATCTTTGGGGTAAATACCCAATAGTGCAATTGCTGAGTCAGAGGATAGCTCTATTTTCAACTTCTCGGGGAACCTCCACACTGTTTTCCAGAGTGGCTGCACTAGCTTGCCTTCGCACCAACAGTGTAGGAGGATTCCCCACCAGAAGACCTTTTTAAAGTCATTCTTCTATGTGTGCTTGGGGGTTAGATTGCCTCTGTTGCCAGAACTGATATTTGAATTTCTATTATAAGAATTGCCAATGAATTTCAAAGATCATTCAGGCCAAGCTGGCTTTGAAGTCATCTATTGTGGTCAAGTTTTATACAAATTTAAATATATACATATATTTAAAAAAAAAAATATATATATATATATATATATATATGATACCAGGTCTGTCGTGGTCTTTGAAAACTGTGTACACCAGCCCCATTGCCCAGGTTCTTTTCCACCCAGGGCCAAGACCACTTTGCCCTCACCCTGCTCCTCATTCAAACCCACCTGTCCTTGATGTCTCAGCACAGTGTTTCCTTAGAATAGCCCTCTCTGACCCCCAGCTCAGTCTAAACGAGTTGTTCCAATATTGTTCTTTGGAGAATTTTTACTGTTTATATATTTTTTTTCCTTCAGAGCATTTATCACATTCACTTCCTTTGTGTATTATTCTTTATTTTCTCCTCCACTAAACAAAGTAACACTTATTTCATTTACTACTGCATATCCAGTAGGAGCTCAGTAAATGCATGTTGAAAAATAATCTTTTGAAAATTCTTACAATTCTATGTCTATACTGTATTAAACCCCTTTAATACTTTTTTTTTTTTTTTTACTGCTCAGAAAAACAAATTTTTATAAGCACTATTAGTTCACTCTAAACTTTGTATGTCTGGATACTTTGGATTTTATTTTTATAGCTTTGACAACCTTCTTCCCAACTAATCCCTACACTTGTAAAAATGAACAAGAAAATAAGGAACTGTCTGTAAATTATTTAACAAAGGAATATATGGATTATAAATAATAGAAATAGAACACAACTTGGTTTTTGCTATTGGTTTTCCTTTTATCCATGTTAGTATTGTAGGGGTTATCAACTGACAGTGACTGTCACTTGTATTTGAATGCAGCTTATGCCTCTAGATTTAGGGTCCAGTAATTTCCCACATGGACTTGCTCTTTCCAAGTGAATCAACATATTATTTGTAAGAATAGCTAGCTTTACTCAGTGTACCATAAGGAATATTTATTGAATAAAAAATAACTGAATAAACTTATCTAACCATGATGAAAAGCCTGCAGACTAATTATAATTGTCCTCATTTTATGGATGAGAAAGTAGACTCAGAAAGTCAAATAGCCTGACAAAGGTAATACAGCCAGTAGGGGGCAGAGTCGGGATTCAACCCTGGATTCAAGGCCACGTCACTGCCAGCCTATCCCACACTGCCTTTCCGGATGTGCCGCTTTCGTCCATACCTCCATGCCTTTGCCCACAGTATGACTCCTCTGTGTCCTCCACTCTGTACATCTAGGCTCATCAAGTCTAGATCAAGTCTTACCTCTTCTTTCCTTAGTGATTCCAAGTACTACTTATCCTGCACTTTACCTTGGATTTTTATTTTTTTTTATATTCCTATTTTCCTAATATCTCTTTTTAAGTGATAAGACTTTCACTGAATCTCCTTATAGTTTCAATACCTAGATCAATGCTCTGTACTTGGTAAATTGCCAAAATATTTGTTAATGACAGTGATGATGCTAGGTGTTTCCCTTGTACAGGATCACAAATGAAATCAACCTTCTTCAAGCTTAATAGCTTTCTATATTGTTACAGCAACTACACGAATGAAAGGTAATCTGTAACATGTTTCAGAATTTTTGCTCTAGGAGTATAGTTTACATGAAAATGCCTTCCTCAAATGCTTACAGTCATACTTATAGACTGCAGTATTGAGTTTTCCTTAAAACTTGAATTATGTTCTAAAATTAGTTTCCAAATTCATGGTATATCCCCAGAACTTAAATTAGCTACTTTCTATTTAGTGAGTCCTCATTCAGCAGCAGTTAATGAAACAAAATGCTCCCTAATTTTCCTATGTCAGACACATGATTATGAAATCAACTTAGAATAAATCCCCAGTGGACATCCTAGGAAAGTCCAGCTTGGCTAGGAGTTGCTAAAGGTTACTTCTTGCAAGAGCTTCAAAGAGTCTGAAGCAGTTGATATATATACTCTGTGGTGGTACCATATATCTTGCACTAACATATCTGACATCATCAAACATCTTAGTAAATACATATCACTTTCCTAGGAGTGTTCTTATGAGGCTGATAGGTGGTGGCTAGGCCAGAAGGTCTCCGTTCAGAACTGCCAGCTGGAGAGTAGTAAGATTGATAACTTGCATGCAGACAATCTTAGGCGTGTCCTTCTTTCCTCGGGGAGAAAACATGTAAACAGACTCATTTTAGTGGAGTTTAAATAATAAAATTTCCTAAAATTTTCTATGCCCTAAATCTGGTTGCTGTTATATATTTTGCAGAATCGTAAAGTAATTGGTCGCACATGGAATGGTACCTGCAGGGGATCACGGCTTGCCTGCCTTGTTTGCCTCTGCACAGCTTTTGATAAATCTCTGCTTGGTAGAGCCAAATGTTTATTTATAACACATGGGCTTCCACTGACTCAGTGTGACCACAAAGTGACTCTGTATCATTGCCAGAAATCAACTACATAAGCATCATAAAAAAATAGAGAGATATGTATTTGATTTAAAATTCATAGAAATTCCAAAATTACTTTCACTCTGCAAATTATGCTAGCTTCTATGAAACTATCCCAAATTTATTTCTGACCGTATTGATGTTGACTACTCTGTATTACTGTTTGGACATCTAAATCGTATTTGGAGACTGTCAAGGGTGCATGGTGAGAAACAGTTGAGCTCTGCCTAATGAACTTCCCATTGGAGGGTTTGTGATGTGTAAGTGCTTAGTTGGAGGGTACATTCTTTCTAGAGGCAACCACTAATAAAAGTTTCAGTATAGTCATTTAAAGGTAAGCTCAATTTTAAATTAGTCTCATAATTTTCAATTTCATTATGTCTATTTTGGGAATAGTATTGGCTAAATTCCTGGAAATATTAGAAAGAGTATTGAAATTAATACAAAAATATGAGTAATGTTACTATCATAACTTTTTTCTGTAATGATAAGCAATCAGTCACCTGATCAGAAATAATCCCAATTTGGGGAGTATTTGTAAGAGTCGCTGCTCATCTGTCTGTTCAATCAGGGGACCAGGAAAGTGAGTGCCCATGTCACTATCAAGGTACATCTCCTTCACAATTAATATGATGGTTTTATCACTGAGTGAAGTATTACTATTCCTGAATTACAAATGCAGAAACTGAAATATAAAAGAAAAAACAAAATTTGCCCCAGATCATATAACTGGCAGATAGATGGTAGACCTGAAATTGATCCCAGGTTACCTAGCTGCGGAATCTGCCCTGTTACCTTATGTGCTGTTAGGCTAAGCTGATCTGGTCCTGTGATAATAAAGCTAATGTGCTTATGGCAGCATGTTCTCAGGTTCTCAGAACAATGCTCATAAAGTTTTGGTTCCTAGGGAACACACTATTTTTATTTGCATCTTCAAAGTACAAGGATATTTCTATTGGCTTTATTATTTACTTGCTTAACTACCATTAAACATACGCACATGGGCTATGAAATAACTATAAGAAGTACAGTTCCCTTTCAGTGCAAATTCACTGTGCTATGTAAGGTGATTTGCTGTGGTCAGAGGTCCTATGGCCTTCTGCAGTCTTCTTCTGTTGGAACAAGAGATATATGCAATTTTTCAAATACATTTCTCCCTCCCTGTCTTTCATTCCTTAGTAAGCTAAATTAGATTTGGTTGAATCATAAAAAAAGGGCTTGGCCACTAAGCAGGCAGGCGGTTGAAAGAAGTAAAGAATATCATAAGCACAAAGAATGGGAGTCAGAGTCATGAATGAGAAAAAACTTAAAATAGAATGTCAGCCTCCTCCAGGGAGCACCAGACCACCCCAAATGATGCTGTCCAAGGGAGTGTGGTTCACTCCAGAAGGTCCTGTGCATTGGCCAACTCCAGAAAGGAACCATTTACACCATGGCCTGTGAGAATGACATCCCCTGGACTCATACTGTAGAAAAAGCCTGTGTGGCTACAAGCAGTGGCCCCGCAGATAAAGCCTAGAGTTGTATCTGAAAGGATGAGGTTTGCAGGGCAACCAGAACTCTTGGACAGATGCAGTTCTTGGCAGCAAATGAATGCCAAAGGCATGTTTCCAGCATAGTCCATTCAAGTGGACAAAGGAAATCTATGAATAGGGCCAATCTCCAGATGGAAGGATGCTAGCAGCAGTTAAGCAAGATTCAAAGTCAGCATCCATTTCATTGAGGACATGAGATGGATCCCAGCAGTGGGGAGAAAGTGAAGACCCATGCTTACTGCCCATGTTTCTCCATCTTTGATCATCCCAACCTAGACTCTTTCCAGCTCAGTAGCATGAGTGGTCACAGAGCATTCTGGTTAACCACCAGGTCTGCCTTCCTTAGTTCTGAAAGCAAAGCCCACCATCAGGGTTTGCTGCTCTTCATAGGTGGGCCAGGGCCGGCCTAGGCAAGGGCAAGTTCTGTGGTATTTGTACCAGGAGCACTGTGGCCGTTCCAGGCTCCTCGTAAGTGAAATCAGAAACAGCACATTTGCCGCTTCTTGCCCCTTTGCCACCCAAATCCTGGGAAAGACTCTCCATCATTTATCCCACTTGCTCTTTTTCTTCTGCTTCTCTCAAATCAGAAGACTAGCCTAGCACTCAACAATAATGAAATGTTTCCTTATAGAATTTTTCATACAGAACAGTAACAGATGCTATATGATTGCTTAGGTGATTGTGAATTCATGAATGTGAAAAGTCCTCTCTTGGGGGACACAAGCCTAATTTCATTTGATAAAGATGCTATCACACAATATATAGATAGGTTTTAAATATCTCAACTGTTTTCAAATACCTCTCATCTTGATAGGTTTTAAATATCTCAACTGTTTTCAAATACCTCTCATCTTGACTTTCTGATTCTCAGAACGTCACACAGGGCTTTCAGTGAAAAAAAAAATTGACTATAGAGGAGGTCTTGCTGGTGTAGAAATATTTAATTTCAAAATTAAGCCATTATGATCTAAATGCATGGGAAAATTGAATTGTGAGCTTTGCCATGCTTTCAAGGGTGTTTGAATCTCAAGATGGTATAGAAAAGAATAGTTTCTGAGCTGGTTCCTTTGCAAGTCCTGTATTATAAGAAAGAAAACTACAGCTCTCGGATTTTAGCAGATTCCGCACACAAGGCAAACATTTAACATGCCAGAGTTTCTGAGGGCCATGGGCCACTGCTGCAGTCTCTGCTGGATGCATGCTGATTGTCTTCTCACCTCGAAGTTTATGCTACCCCACAGACCACTGAAAACTAGCCAATTGAGGCAGGAATAATTCAACTCTATTCACTCCCACTTTCGTTCTTCAATAGATCTTTCTGTCTTCCTCTATGGAACAAAATATACAACCACCTGTTCCACATTTACAACCAGAAGGTTGAGTTTCTGGAAGTTGAAAAATATTGCTACTCTATTTTGTTATAACTTTTTCTCTAGGCAATATGAAAATGAAGGTAGAAATAATTTACCAGAAAGAGTAAAAAAAAAATGACTCTCATTAATGTTAATTATGAGATTAATTAATGTTAATTATAATGATTAATGTTATCATCCCTGGGTTTTAGGTTACCTAAGAATCAAACAAGTTGCACTTAAAATACAAGTTGAAGGAAATAATAGAGCAAACTAAGGTTTTTGAAGATATATTGACCTCTGCCATGTGTAACATTGATTTAAAGAAAAATAATTTTATGATTATGACTTTTGCTTCTACTGTAAGCTTTCTAGTTTTCAAAGCTAACTTGATAGAGGCAGTTTATCTCCTTGATTTATTTCTTTGACTGCTATGCTTCCAGTTCAGATGGTTCGCCCTGGGGAACAGTAATATCTTGAGCAGGGATTTCATGGGTCAATCACATGTATGTCCTTCAAGAGAGGTGTGAACATGAATGGGAAGCTACCACATAACTCCTCAAATTTTACTATAAAGATCAAAACTGCAATCAAAACCAAGAACTGACTAACAATGAATCTCTAAATACTGTGTAAATGAAAGTGATACACAATTTATAATGGGATTTACATAATTAAGAATGCCTAGGTGTAAATTAAATCCCTCTTTGACTTCAACTGTTATTAATTGCTGTTTAATCTAAACATAACAAATTACTTAATATCTTTGAAACTCAGCTTCTTTCTCTAAACTGGAAGTATCCATATTACAGGATTGTTGTGAACTAACACAGTAAGTCGGAATACACACATACAGCTCTTAGAACAGTGTCCTATACTCCCTGCTGCCTTCTCTCTCTCCCTCTGCCCCTCCCACCCCACTCATGCTCTCACTTGCTCTGACCTCTCTCCTAAATAAATAAACAAATAATCTTTAAAAATATATAAGAACAGGTGTCCAACATATAAAACCAACATATAAAAACCAACTTATTAATGTTAGCTATTTTCCTTATTCTGCTGCAAGAAAGTCTTTCTCTCACTTACTTTGCTCTGCATGCAGCAAATGTCAAAGCTTTTCTCAGAGCTTCCTAGTGGCATTCTTGCCACATTTCTGTGCTTCGGAGCTTCAAAATAGCATTAGCATCAAAAGCCCCACTTGCTCCTGTCTGGAACACTAGAACTTTGGAGGATTTCAGAGGGACGCTAATGGATGACTTCAAGCACTGTTGCTAGATCTTTCTTCCTGCCAGATCTTCTTCTGTCATGTCTCCAGAGAGATTTATGTCAGTTACATAGAATTTTACTTCAGCCTGAACTTCAGTATTAGCTCTGTACTAAGTTCTTTTTAAATAAACAATTAGGCAAAAATTTCAGAATCCATGAAACAAGATGGGATAGGGAGGGAGACAAACCATAAGTGACTCTCAATCTCACGAAACAAACTGTGGGTTGCTGGGGGGAGGGGGGTTGGGAGAAGGGGGGTAGGGTTATGGACATTGGGGAGGGTATGTGCTTTTGGGTAAATTGGAAGGGGAGATGAACCATGAGAGACTATGGACTCTGAAAAACAATCTGAGGGGTTTGAAGTGGCGGGGGGGTGGGAGGTTGGGGTACCAGGTGGTGGGTATTCTAGAGGGCACGGCTTGCATGGAGCACTGGGTGTGGTGAAAAAATAATGAATACTGTTTTTCTGAAAATAAATAAATTGGAGAAAAAAAATTTCAGGACACTTAAGAGACCTAGAGATTCCAGGGGTCCTTATTCATCCCCTTTAATCCAAACAGCACTATGGCAATGTTGAAACACTCCACTTGGCCAAGAAATCCTCTTTTTATATTCAATAGTACTAGTTGTAATAGTGATCATGATAATGGTAACAACCATTACTAAGCACTTGCTCTGTGCCAAGTGCACTTCCATCAGAGAACTTCGTGTGACTTAACTCCTTTTGTGCTCATATTAACCAGGGTGACCAATGCCTCTTGGTTTTTCCAGGACTTTCCTAGTTTTTTTTTTTTGTTGTTTGTTTGTTTTTTTTAAAGATTTTATTTATTTATTTGACAGAGAGAGATTACAAGTAGGCAGAGAGGCAGGCAGAGAGAGAGAGGAGGAAGCAGGCTCCCTGCTGAGCAGAGAGCCCGATGCGGGACTCGATCCCAGGACCCTGAGATCACGACCCGAGCCGAAGGCAGCGGCTCAACCCACTGAGCCACCCAGGCGCCCCAGGACTTTCCTAGTTTTAACATGGAAAGTCTCACATCCCAGCAGCCACCTCAGTTCCCAGCAAGCCAAGGTGGTTGATCACCCTAAACAGCCCTTAAAATTATGTGTTCTTATTCCCAATCAAGTCACAGAGAGGTATGTAACTTTCGCAAGGACATAAAGCTCATAAGTAGGAATGTCTAGCTCAGAATCTGTGTTCTTAACCACCACATTGGAGAATGACTGGTCTTTGAATGTTGGGTCAAAGCAATTGACCCTAGATTGGCTTATGAGAGGGGCTCTTCCTCCCTGTGTCAGGGCGGAAAGATTGATTGTATGTGAGCATGCAAGATTCTCCATCACCTGAAAGTTAATGGGCAAGTCTCATTCTGTTCTTTAATAGTGACATGAAATAATAAGCTGGTATAATTTCTAAACAGTTTTCACATAAGAAATTTATAAGCATATGTGCACAAGAGACATTAACTACATTCCACTGTGTGTGGTTGGATTTTAGCCCTCATGTGCCAGCAAGTGTCCAATATCCTTCCCTAAGCTGACTCCCTACCCTCTATCCTTTGCTGTGTGACTCTTAATAAGAATTTCTGACTTTCTATTAGGGCATGATTTCTTTCTCCACCTGAGTCTTCTTATTCAGCATACTTTTATCTCTATCATTATATCTATCATTATCTATCTATTATATCTCTCATCTATCATCATAATATCTATCATTACTTTTCATTTACTGTGATATTACAAAATTGCACAGTATAATTTATACTTTTAGAGAAAATATATGGTCATTTTGTCCAGAACTCATAAGGAGTAACTAACCACTGGCTAGTGAGGGGAGAAATTAACTGAGTCTCATTTAAATTTAATTCCATGCGATCATTTGAATAGAGCATTTAGGAAACTATCTCTCATTTTGTTGAACATGTTCTTTGTCTTACCCCCTTCTATGCTTTTCTCCCTAAGGTGGCATGCTCTTTCTATGTGATGGCAAGAAAGCACTGAGCCTGGGAGTGGAGGGTGGAGAAATAGTGTCTTCTTGCCTAGAGGATAGTGTCCTTTGTTTGCCTGATCACCCTCTCCCAACTTAAGGTTAAAGAGGTGTAATATCATGTAAGAACTCTGCACAGGAACAGGCCCATAGCTCTACCTGGTAACTCTGACCCCATCTCAGCACGCACTGGTGCTGTGGCCCGTCCAAGTTCTGCCTCGGACAATGCTCCCTGGAGTCCACCATGTGGAGCTTTCCACCCCCACATGCATTGTAGTGATTTCTCTAAAAAGCTGCCCAATAACAGTCGCAGCTCCTTCTTCCTCCTGTCCACTCAATAAGAGAGGCAAGGGTGGTCCATGAGAGTTGAACCTCGGGCATTCTTTGTTTAGCTCCATGAGCTATGCTTGTAACTAAGTTGGCTGCCTTATATTGGTGGTGAGTGCCACCTGGGAATGGATCTCCTTGGTAAAGATCACCATTGACCCCAGTGTTACCATAACTTATCTAATATATTCCCTCTTGAACAGACTGAAGCACAAAGACGGGAAAGTCAGGACCTGCATCTGAAGGCTTTACACTTGTCTCTCTCCTTCTCTCCACAATCCCCCCATTCGAACTGAAAAGTCTTCTCTTCTACTTCCTCTATGTTATGTTTTCCCTACCAACCATACAATTGACCTATCTGCCACTTGCTCCATACCACCAATCTATAATGCAAGTCCTCCAGGCTCAGGGGTTTATGGACTAAAGGGAGAAAAATGCATATTAATATCCTTCATTAAGACAGAAGTTTTGCTAGCAAGGCTTTTGTGATGCTACCTAATCCAGTTTGGGCAACTGAATTCTATTTCACTTTATCTTTCTCTTTGTTACTGCTATCATCATCTGATGTCTACCCTACCACCACTGTCACACGCATCTGACTGATAAGTATATGGAGGTTCACATGAATTAGGACAAATGTTGTAAACTCAGGAAGCCATAAAAGAAAAATATTTTTAAAACTAAATGTTGGTTCCATTGCATGGTAATTTAGTGAGATATTATTAAAATCACCTTACTTAATCAATACCCACTTTTTCATTGTATACGATCTTTTTTCTTTTTAAATTATGTAGGTACACACAAATATAAACCCATGATGAGACAGTTATAATAATAGAAGTGTATGGAATAAAAAAATGTATGCTCCCCATGTCCAGTCCCACTTCTCAATCCAGAATAATCACTATCAATGATTGAACTATAGTCTTACAGATCTTTCTTCCATGCATTTATAAAAATATATATGTTCATATATGAAAATATAATTTTGACTTGTTTTCTAAAACCAGGGTCAAAGAAATAGGACTTTGTACAACTATGGTTTGTACATTTCTGAATGTGCAATTACCAAATTTCCCTTTGCTTCTCTGAATTTATTTGTATTAGTAAAGCAATCACTTGCAAAATAACTTTTTCATTTTTTGGATGATTCCAAATAAAAGCATCTGTCATGCTTATTTGGCAACCGACTAGAATTTTTGCTGTGAGCAGGAAAATGAGCCTTGTACTTTGGCTCTGGATGTGGATGTCGCACACATGTGCATGTGATATGGCCAGTGGCCAGCCAGCTGCTGAGAAGAGACTATTTCTCAATCAATAATGTTGTAAGTAGAACTTAGTGAAAATAAGACACAGTTTCTTTTCCCATCACTTTCCTGCCCTAGATTCTTCATCAACTGAGAAATTTGGTAGTTTTTTCTTAAGCACACATCAGTTCAACAACTCACACTTCTGAGCACCTACTGCAGATCAAAGCCCTGGAAGTACCACAATGACTAAAGCAATGTCTACTCTTAAAGAATTATTTGATATCATTTCAAAGTCATTTCAGAAATTCATCTTTGTTTTTCAGAGTCTAATTTTTTATTTATATAGTAATATAATAAATATATTCTATATTATATGATGGTGGTGATGATTGTACAATAATATAAATGTACTTATTGCCGTTGACCTGTACACCTAAAAATAGCTAAAATGGTCCATTTCATTTTACATATATTTTACCACAATAAAAGAATCCTTACCCTCAAGGAATTTACAATCTAGGAGAGAGAAAGATAAGCAAATAAAAGTGTAAAATTTAAAAAGTACTTTCTGGATCAGCTTTTGGTTGGCCACCATTTTACAGATAAGAAGCCAGAGGACAGGGAGAAAGATGACAGGAAGCTACCCAATAAGACGCTGGTGGTCTAATTTCTGGGCCAATAATCTTTCCATTGAACCATACTTCCTTTTTTTTTTAAGATTTTATTTATTTGACAGACAAAGATCACAGGTAGGCAGAGAGGCAGGCAGAAAGAGGAGGAAGCAGGCTCCCCACTAAGCAGAGAGCCCGATACGGGGCTCGATCTCAGGACCCTGGGATCATGACCTGAGCCAAAGGCAGAGGCTTGAACCCACTGAGCCACCCAGTGCCCCCCATACTTCCATTTTGAGGTACTTCTATTACCTCTGTTTTATCTGAACCATTCAATAATATACTGGAAAGAAAAGGACTTTGGAACCTGGGTTCAAATTACAGCTCAATTGCTTCCTGGAAGTTTGATCTTGAAATTTCCTTCTCTAAAATGAGGATAACAAGATCTACTTTATAAAGGTTCAATTTGTTATGTTTATACCTATGTACAAAGTAAGGAGTCAATGAAGATTATCTCTCTTGCTGTTAAGTCCCTCAAAAAGCCTTCTCTGAATTTGTTGCATATATGTGATATATTCAATGTATGAATCCTTTCAGTCTAGCAATTTCAGCAAATATATTCCTGTGTTTGAGTTTTTACAAATCATTCTAGAAATATAGTTTGGATATGGAGATAAATAGCTCAACTAAAATACCTGGGAAACAAGCCAGATACATTTATTTGATCCTTATTTAGCTGGAAGAGATGTTCCAAAGTGTGAGCTCAGTAATGAATTCAACACAAGAGCTAGCTTATTCTTTTTTCTGAAAAATAAAGCTAACTCTTTGATATTTCTACTAGCCATATATATAAACAGTCAAAGCTGTATTCTCTATTTATTCTTAAGAGGCATTTATCTCTAAATAAAAAGTATATAATGGCATAGATTATGTGTAAGAATCACCCTGGGTGATGCGTTATAAGTATCTAGTCTCCCAAGAAGAATGATGTGTTTCTCAGATCCAATATAGATATTTAGAAAAAAGTCATACTTGTCAGCTGCTAGCAGAGCATCATGGGGCATTAAAATTACCACCACAATCCTCCTTTATGTGATTCCACAGCTTTGTCCACCTCAAGAAATTCTATGCATAGCCATTTTGATAATTCCTATGGGGTTTAGAACCTCTTCTACTTAGCACACTGAAGATAAAAGAGACCAATTACTGCCATTTTACACAGGCCTGTAAAGAACTTTTCTTTATAAATTTGCCACAGTTCTTTAGATTTATGAAGACCTGTCCTACTCCCAGGTTAAAAAATTACATTGGCTATATAGAAATTACATAGAAATTAAAGTCTTGGGTTACATTTCTAGAGCTGGACAACTTATATGGTCTTGTTAAAGATACTGACAATTTATCTTGGATTCTTGATCTTGTCCCTGCAAAAATTATAGATAGCTCAGCTTGAGAGGCAGATTCTAGTCTTTAGACAGTGTGGCTTTCAAAGAGGTAGTATCTCTTTATGAACAAAGTATAGGTTTGACATTTTAATAAACTTGGGTCCAAATCATAGTCCACATCTTATTACTTGATTAAGTCACTTAAATTTCTGACCCTTTAATATCTAAAGTGAAAAGAGATCCTCATAGATACTTACAAGGATTGAATGGTTGATTGAATTATATAAAACATCTAATAAAGTGGTAAGAGAGTAAATACTAATATTAGTTGTTTTACACATTGACTTACTTATTTCAAGCAATTCACATGCACTCGTACACATACGAACTAAAATCTAATTTTTATTTTTGGTTATAGCTTTGTTTGACTTAGAATTTCTACTAGACTTTTAAAATAGTACTGTAAAATTATAACTTCTTTTTGAAATTTCAGGATGTTATTTAAGACCATTTCTAATTTTATGTTTTCCAAAATGTTAATTGGTATACTTTTTAGATTTTTTTTTAGCACTTTACAACCATGAATAAAATAAAATTTATTTAGCAAGATCATAACATAAGAAGATACTGGCATCTGGAAAACAGCTAAAATACAAGTGACTGAACTAAGGTAGAATGTTCACATTAGCAAATGTATCTCTCATATTAGATATGACATTGTGGATTGTATAAAGTGAAATAAAATTTCAACATAGAAGTTAATATTGTATTATTACTGCTATAATTTCTCATTATGTTCATGGGGTTATCCTACGGTTTTATCTTTATTCCAGAAGGAACAGATAGAGTGTAATAAATTATCATTGTTATACCAGGTCTCTATACCAGGTACTGTAGTAGATGCTAAATATATAAAGATTTTTAAGAAAGAAAGCCAGAAAGGAGGAAGGAAAGGAGAGAGAGTGATCTTTACCTTCTATAGTAGACAGATAAAAATACTACCAAAGTGAGAGTCAGGCTTCTCACTATTGAAGCGGGAATTTTCAGATAAGTAAGGAGAGGAGGCTAGAATGAGCCATATGGTAATGAAATGAAGTCTTTGGTATGAACCCATATTTAGCTTAACATAGATACAGATGGATATTTATGAAAATACAGACATGTGTACATACCCAGATTAGTGTACACTCATAATTTCCTTGTTTTGACAGCTGAGAGGGCCAAGGGGCAATGACACCCCGGTAGCAACAAATATTCTAGTACCCAGATCTCAGTTTCTAATACTCTTCTCCAATAAAAAGAACTCCTTAGAGAAACAGCTGATTCTATCACAGGGCAGAAAACAATCGTGATGAGTCTGGAGCATCTTTTAGTCCCACGAAATAGGTAAGTGCTC
The DNA here is from genome assembly GCF_020171115.1 of Neogale vison. Taxonomy (NCBI): domain Eukaryota; kingdom Metazoa; phylum Chordata; class Mammalia; order Carnivora; family Mustelidae; genus Neogale; species Neogale vison. The sequence goes on along the minus strand of NC_058096.1, from coordinate 82,679,347 downwards.
AAAAACAAAACAAAGCCAAACCACACACAATGTTGGGGGCACACCAAATGAACACAGAAGGCAACTGAAAGAGTTCCAAATAGCCAAGGCTGAAACAATTAGAGCAACAAACAAAATAAAATAGTACTGAAATACAAAATAAATATCCATGAGTGTATACTGATACAATAATTATTAAATCATTTTGAATGAAATAACTGAAAGAAGAAGAGATAAATTTGTCCAGAATCCTACATAATTTATGTAGCTCTTCTCCCCACAAGGAGGTGGAGCTGACTCCCTATTCCTTAAGTGTGCTCTACACATAATGACTTCCTTTCAAAGAGTATAATGTGGAAAGTAGAAAAAAGAAGAGTAACTTTAAAGTAGAGAAATCTGGTAAAACCTACCTCAGCCAGGCGATTAAGGTCAACATCAATATTTATTAAGGTATGATGATCAAATGGTACTCTTGACATGTTAGGATGAAAATAGCACTTTGTATCTGTGGTCTTCCTCCATAAAACTTAAAATCTCAGTCTAATCCTAAGAGAAAAACAGGCAAATGCTATCTGAGGGCTATCCCACAAAATACATACCAAAAGTACTCCTCAAAACAGTCAATGTCATCAAAAACAAAGAAAGTCTGAGAACTTGCCACAGCCAGGAAAAGTCTGAAGATGGCATAATGAATAAATGTCACCTAGTATCTTAAATGGGACCCTGAAACCGAAAAAGGACACTAAGAATAAACTAAGGAAATCTGAATAAACTATGGACTCACATTCATAACAGTTTATCAAAATAGGTTCATGAGCATGGACTATATTTCCATTTGTTTGTGTCATCTTCAGTTTCTTTCATCAGTATTTTACAGTTTTCAGAGTGCAGGTGTTTCACTTCTTCAGTTAAGTTTATTCCTAGGTACTATATTCTTTTTGGAACAATTATAAATGGTGTTACTTTTTAAATTTTCCTTTCTGTGATTTCATTGTTAATGTATAGAAACACTACTGATTTCTATGTACTAATTTTGTACTCTGCCACTTCACTGAATTTATACATTACTTCTGGTAATTTTTTTTGGTGGAATCTTTAGGATTTTCTCTATATAGTATCATGTCGTCTGCAAATAGTGAAATCCCCTTAACATTTCTTATAAGGCTGATTCAGTGGTGATAAATGCCTTTATTTTTTGTTTGTCTGGGAAACTCTTTATTTCACCTTCAAACCTGAATGTTAACTTTTCCAGGTAGAGTATTCTTGGCTCTAGGTTTTTTACATTAAGCGCTTTCAACATGCCAGGCCACTTCTTTCTGACTTGCAAGGTTTCTGCTGAAAAGTCATCTTATAGTCCTACAGGTTTTCCCTTGAGGTGACTTCTCTCTTGCTGCTTTTATGATCCCTTTTTATCTTTTAGCTTTGACATTTTAATTATTATGTGCTGGGATGTAGACCTCCTTTAGTTCCTCTCATTTGGAACTCTGTGCTTCTTGGACTTAAATATCTATTTCCTTCCCTAAGTTAAGGAAGTTTTCAGTTATTATTTCTTGACATAAGTTTCCTACACCTCTCTCTCAATTCTTCTTCAGTGACCCCCTACAATGCAAATGTTTGTTGGCTTGACACTGTCCAAGAGGTCCCTTAATCCTCATTTCTAAAAATCCTTTTCTCTTTTTACTGTTCAGCTTGTATGCTAGTACTCTGTCTTCCAGATTGCTGGTACATTCTTCTGCATCTTCTAATCTACTGTTGATTCCCTCTAGTGTGTTTTTTGTTTCAGTTACTGTATTCATCCATTCTGATTGGTTCTTTTTATTATTTTCTATCTTTTTATTGAAGGTGTCACTTGAGTTCTTCCATTCTTTTCTCCAGCCTAGTTAGTATTTTTGAGATCATTGTTTTAAGTTCTTTATCAAGCGTATTGTTTATTAGTGAGTTCAGGGTTTTCTTATATTGCCATCTTGAGCTGGAACCTATTCTTATATTTTGTATCATACCTTTAAATCTACGCATGTGTGTGATGTATATATTTTGGATATTTCAACTTATAACACATTATATTATACAATTATTGATGTTAATGTTAACTTCAGTATTTATAAAGACCATAACAAATCCTTTGATTTTTACAAAGATAGGCTGTTGTCTACCAAAAGAAAGAAATAATCCAATATGGTATATACAAAGCATTCTATATTTAGCAATGCATGACCTCCAACATGTACTCTGTAAAAATAAATAACCCTTTGGACAATAACTGTATAAGCAAAAGATATCATAATGACCCAGATACACTAACCTTACCATCTGGAATTACCTTAAATTCATGCTTTATATGATTTTTTTCTGGATGTTCCATATGCTTAAAATGCTTTTCTCCTCCCAACTTTTTCTAAGTTCAAGATCATGGTTATCTTTCAAAGTGACCTCAAATATTTCCTCTTCCATGAAGATTCCCCTTGTTCTCCAAATAAAATAGCTACTCATTTCTCTGAGCAGTCAGAATTTTGTGTCCCTCCATTACCCCATGGACTTAAAACAATTTATGTTTTGCTTATAGATGTCTTTCCCATTTGGCTGTAAACTTCTTAAGAGCAGGGTCAACATTCTGACCCTTCTTGCTCTCCCTGTAGTGTTTTACATTCATTCATTCATCCAACAACCATTTACTGCATGCCTACCATTCAATAGCACAGAGTGAACATGAGGGAGAAAATTGCAGAGAAGAATAAGTGTTAATGTTGTGGGAATTTTTTCCAAGTTAGGAAAGCTCTGAAAAAAGTGAGGAAAAAATATTGCTACAGATCAGGTTATAGAAAGCATGAACAGAAGATATCTCAGAACCAGGTTATTTTTATAGCCAGCATATTTGCTTCTAAGTTAAAGACCTCTATCTTCTATTGCTTTGCCTATTTTGTGTGATCTGGGACCCCTGTAGTTTGTGTATAGAAAACTGGTAGACTCCAGGTCAGTAAAATATATCTAATCAATTTTAATTTGCAGAAGAAAACATGAATGAGCAGTGAGAATATTTAGGGAAAGGGAAATACAAAAACTTTTTTCATGGTAGAGGCCTGAAGTCCAACTTGTGACTGTCAAGCTACTGCATAGGTTTTTAGAAAAGAACTTGTTCTCTTTTGAACCCTTCTATTAAAGCAAAACATACTGTTTGCTGTCTCAGCATATACATCACAGATAGCTTTATTTCAAGTATCATTTTTGTGTGTGCTTTTGTGGGCTACTTGGTTTCCTGTTTCTCTAGTAGAGATTAATTTAAATCCAATTTTCCAGAACATCTGTACCAAAAAAGGATTTTTAGCTACCATATCAAATAATTTCTGATAGGGCAATTTTAAGCCAATATTATGCTCAATTCTATACATTGAGCTCTTTCTTTCTCAATGGAGGGCCTCTTGGTCTTTTCCACTGAAACTTCAGTCACTTTTTATATCTCATAATTCATTCACCCACAGAATACAGAAATGATTTCTGATTTTATACAAGGATATTGAATGCTCAACCCAATTTTTTTAAATTCCCCAAAACAATTAACTTCACAAAAATATCCTCTTACACACCAGTGTTTCAGAATGACAGAAGGTTGTTAATTGTTAAGATTTCTGTATATATTTCTAAATTGACAGGTGACTTTATTTTATTTCTAATGCCTTGTCCTCTTCCTTAATATGTCATTGGTCACTCTTCCTTAATTTTTCTAAGCTCTTCCTGAAAAACCTGTCATTCCTCACATCTGAAAGAATAAATACCTCATGCATTATCAATATGACAGATCTAAAAATTCCCGATATGCTAGAGCCTAAAGCATCTTAATGTGGCATCAGCTCAGCTGAGTTCAAATCCTGGCTCTGCCACAGTTTTTCTGCATCCCTGAGCATCACTCATCTGTCCAAGGCATTCACAGTGGTTCACTAAGTGATCCACTAATGCGGTAAGTTTCCTTAGTGGTTCACTAAGCTGATCCACTAATGCATTAAGTTTCCTCAGCTTTAAAATAGAAATAATAACACCCATCCTGTAGGGTGTAAAAACTAAATGCCTCCTCCTAGTTGTGGCTTCTTGCCCCTTCTACTCCACGCCACCACCACCACCACCCTCCCTGGCTCCTTATCCCTAAAAAATGATCTCATTAATTTTCCCTACTGAACTTCTTCAATGTATAAGATGAACTTTCAAACCACACCAGGCTAGTTCACAGGAAGCCACACCACTGGCAGAGTTATTCTGGAGGCTATCTTTGTGGCTCCTATACAACCAAGAGAACAATGTTACTGGCTCATGGCATACTATCCACTGCCAAGAAAATGCCTGGGTTTTCTTGATGCCTTTGCTTATCCTTCCCACATTATCATTTCAAAGTGCCCAATCAGATAGTAATAACACTCTTCTCCCTTTTTATTGGTGACAGGTCTTCTTTCTTCCAGGTGAGTTGTTTGGAGATTCCTGATGCTTTATTAATGAGAACAAGGGAAAGGTGGATAGAAAAAATATAACTTGTTGAAGACCTCTTTAGTTAAATCTACATTCCATGAAATGGAACCTAAATGCGCAGTTGTTCAGAGTTACTTGCTTGCAGACTGAAACTGAAGAACATATTTCTAAAGATGTTTCTATAAAGTACAACTCTAGAAGAATCTATGTGTAATGCTATGTTTATTCATTTCTAGATTCTGTCAGAAATCGTGTAGCAAAGTTGTTCTTCACCTGCTCCCTGAAGGGTCATTACTGCCTCTACAGTAAATCCAGTTTTATACTCATCAGCCAAGAACCTCAGCCATGGATCCAGATCATGTTTCTCTTTCAGCAGGTGTGTACATATATGTTTGTCATGGCTCCTTAGTGAGTTAGAGGGGTATGAGTTTATAATCATTTTTACCAGATTATCCTTTGATTAGAGTTCATATGTAAATAACAGCAATGCATACACATTTCACTAATAATTTTTAACATGTGTTTTTTATATTTTAGGGTAGTTTCTTTATGAAAAAATTTGGATTAGTATTAAGGAGGCCAAACCTAGTAATATCTTGAATGTTCTTAGCTTTAAAAAAGAAGAGAATGTTCTTCTCTTTAAAATATATATATATATAATATATATATATATTTTGTTGTTGTTGTTGTTGTTGTTAAATGACAACAAAAACAGCTTATTTGGAGGAATCGCTTTCCTTATGTAGTGTTTGTCTTTATTTCTCTATAGCCTTCCGATCTCCAATTAATTTTAGTGTCAACATATCCTTTTTGACATCTTTAAGATACTGGAATGTCCTTTATTCCCATAGAATTTATGTATATAGGTAAAGTTACACAAAGAGAAACTTCCAATTTAATGAATAACTTGATGCAAAGCTTTTAGCATCAGAGGAGATCCTTGAATATCTGGAAATACTTATCTTGAATGCATTAACTTTCACATAAAAGTTGAATATAGATTATAAAATGTTAGTAGTAGAAGGAGTATCAGCCATCATTTTTACAGATAAGAAAATTAAATGAAGACTGCAGGCCACCTAGCCCCTATTCAGTGGTCTTTTCCTAGTAGCACATGTGTTAAAAAATGAAATGGGGGGTTTCAGGCAGAAGCAGAGAGAGTTGAGGCAGAAAAACAGAATAAGAATTTGTAAAACAGGTAAAAATTAGGTCAAGTGATAGTATAGTTTGTTTCTATTAATAAAATATTTCTATAAGAACCCCTACCAACCAATTACATTCCTTATAAAGAAAAGGTAAGCTCTTTTAAAAAGATGAATTTTAATGTTGAATAGATCATAATCATAAAATGGAACTATAGTAATTAAGAAAGAGAAGAGGCTGCTTAGACATGCCTTAGGAAAACCATCTTTTCCTATAGGAAGAACACTTAATAAGAACACTTAAGAACACAATAATAAGAACACTTAATAATATCTCATAGAAAACAACTTACATGTTGATGTGAGTCAAATTGTATGTGAGTATAAAAACCAGAATTGATTTTGTTTTTCCTTTTCTTGAAATGATCTTATTTTTCTTCTGCTTTGCTTATGTTTTTCAAATAGTTTCCATTAGTGAGTTTGTATTTAGTTTCATCATTAGCTTTGTTCTTTACTTGTCAGTTTTCTGAAAATAAACCAAACAACTTGATTTACTTTTGTCCCTTCAGTCTTATTTTATTGACTAAGTATGATGTTTTGTTTTTCTCTTTAACAAAATCACCCCTAAGCATCTGTTTATGATGCTTTTCTTCTTTGTTCATTTTACAATGTTTCCTTTCTTTTTCTACAACCTTGATATTGTGCAGCCTGGGAGAATCCTGACTTTGGGGTCAAGAAAAATCAAATCTTTGACTTGATCATTACAAACCCAGTACTACCCTTATACGCTGGGTGAAACTCTTCACCTTTCTTTGTCAAGTTAACATATTCATGGAATTCTTAAATTCACAGATTCCAGTCTAACTGGTCCTCTTTGGAATGGTGATTTGTTGAATCAGGTCCTATTCTTCTTTAAGTGAAAAATCATATGCTGTATAATTTTCTGATAATAATCAAGAATTTTCCAGATGTGTCCTCATTATGGGTGGTATAATCAATTTATCTGTTATGGCTCTTAGTCTTTTTTGATCTGTGGACCACTTACTTGGGGTCTAAAATCCTCCACATTTCCCCACTCAGCATAAGAAATAGTTTATCTTGATGATGATAATAATTAGATTTTTCTGGAAGAAAGTTATTAATTTTCATGTACTAAATAGATACTTTATACACACAGACCACCTAAATTCTGATAAACTAATGCTTGGACATTTTATTTTACAAAAATAAAATTTTGTAAGCCAGTATCATTATTTTATCATACCTCACACATAAAGGATAAAATGTATGGTATTATATGTATGTAAATTATATTTTATGCCCTATATTATGTTCTATGTTTTTATAAAATCATTCCTTCCAATTAAAATACTTCTCACTTTATAAATATCATGTCACAATGTTTAAATGACTATTAAATCCATGATTGATTAGTAAATATATAAACACAATTTAAATCTTCCTTTGAAAATTTTATTGTCGTTGACTTGAATGAAATATGTATAAATGTGATTTTTACATGAACAATCTTTTTATCCAAAACTAGAGTATTGGCTCTGGAAATAGTTATCTCTTGTACATCTTAAAATTAAAAGTGTTTTTGTTGGGATACCAGGGTGACTCAGTTGGTTAAGTGGCTACCTTCGGCTCAGGTCATGATCTCAACTTCCTGGGATCAAGTCCCACATCAGGCTCCTTGCTCAGCAGGGAGCCTACTTCGCTCTCTGTCTCTGTCTGCCACTCAGTCTGCCTGTGCTCGTGCTCTCTCTCTCTCTGACAAATAAATAAATAAAATATTTTTTAAAAAAAAAAGGTGTTTTTGTTTCCTTACCATCCATTTATACTATTCATATTTGAGTTGTTGCCTAGTGAACACTTAGTTATTTAATTTCTAGCCTTCATCATCTACTCTGTATAAACAGACTTGATATTTGTACTCTAGTTTTAATTTTATACCATAATTCTCAGATCTTTGGACAAATAAATATGAATATTTATAATAACCATATTCTAATTAAGTAACCATGCCTGAGAAATGATCAAGGTAAACATTACATGACAAAGGTTAGGCATATTTAGAGATCAATATCAACTGGCTTGAAATCCTATCCCATAATTTTACTTTTCTAAAAAAAATGAAAAGCCTAGGGGCTTCTGGGTGGCTCAGTCACTTAAACATCTGTCTTTGGCTCAGGTCATGATCTTGGGATCAGGTCCTGGGATCCAGCCCCACATCAGACTTCCTGCTCAGGAGGAAGCCTGCTTCTCTCTCTCCCACTTCCCCTGCTTGTGTTCCCTCTCTTGCTATCAAATAAATAAATAAAATCTTTAAAAAAATGAAAAACCTTAAATATATATGCCTGATCTTAAAGATAGACTTTTTTTTTTGCTAATTTGCTTAAATTTAAACCATGTTGAATTTCAACCCAAATAGTACATTGTAGTTGATCAAACAATATTGTTAAGACAGGAGATAATGTTATGATTTTCTCATTAATGCCCTTTCAGAGTCTGTTTCCTGAGCCCCTGTCCATACAGAGTCATTCTGTACAATTCCTCAGAGCTCTGTGGGAGAAGACCCAGGCAGAAGGTTCTCACAGCTTTGAAACAGCCATGATGGAGTCCACATTTCCACAACAGAAGGTAAGGGTTTGTTTCCTTGGACATTGTAAGCTAATATTCAAGATTGTCTAGAAACAGTTTGCCTTTTTCTTAACAGCTGGGTTTTTTTCTTCTTTCCTATACCTTTTTGCATCATTATCAAAAAACACTAATTAAGGGACACCTGGGTGACTCAGTGGGTTAAGCCTCTGCCTTTGGCTCAGGTCATGATCCCAGGGTCCTAGGATCGAGCCTTGCATCAGGCTGCTTCCCCCCCACCTCTCTCTCCCTGCCTCTCGGCGTGCTTGTGCTGTCTCTCTCTCTCTGTGTCAAATAAATAAAATATACTTTAAAAAAACAATAATTAAGTAATGATTTTCATGTGGTAATCATTGAAAGGACAGAGTGATATTGGTAGATAGGATCATTGCCTGTTATGACTGTTAAATTAATGTTTGTTAAATGGAGCACAGGGTGCCAGATGGTGAGTCTCAGTTCAACAAAATACCACAAGGGAAATTGAAATAGAGAAATTTATTACTCACTGGTCCTGGAGGAAGTACACAGCACACCTCTAGGGGCCACAGCGGGAGGTCAAATTAAGATGCAGGCAGAGAGAGAGGCAGGACCTAGGACACATGCATTTATTGCAGTTGTGGGTGGAGGGCTTTGGAAAGTTCCCAGGCAAAGGCCAGAGGAATCAATTCAAACTAAAAAGAGCAGTTTTCTGTACGCCTTGACAGAGTCCATCTAAAAGGCACACCAGGAGAAGGTCCTCAGAACCAGAGGAAACTATTGATCACAGGAGCGATTAAAGGTATCCTACCAGGAGTATGTGTTTTCTTTTGGCTATGCAGGCTGCCATCTAGGCCATGAGTGGGCACGAAGGGATTAGTGTCAGTTTAAGTGTCCTACAGCCCACTTGGCCAAACAAAATGGATTCCGAGGCACCAATACTATGGAGTAGCTTGATCAGATTCTCAACAGTGCTGTTTGAGGCTCACGGACTGACATAACACAGCCCACTCAGAGACACACAAAAACTACACAAACAATATGGCATAGAAAGCATCTTTACAGAAGCAGATCATGGACTCTAGGATCAAAAGGGAAAGAGCATCAGGAAACTGGGTTCCAGTTCTTTGGTGCCTTTCATTTCTTCCCTCCTACACTTCTCTTCATCCCCTCGTCCTCTACAATTGCCACAAAGTTAAAAAAAAGAGAGAGAGAGAGAAAATAAGATGGGCAGAAGAGAGGGAGCATGGTCAGGGTGAGAAAGAGCTCTAATGAGGCAAGTATGACTTGAGACATAGCATTTTAGGACTATGAACACAGGGGCAATGCTCTCAGGACACAAGTGAGACCTCTTGAGCATACGGCCAAACTGGAAAAGGACCAGAATATGGAATTGCACCCATTCACCAAACAGAGTGAAACTGGACGTGTATCTACCTGATGTGAACAGGTTTGCATGAGAAAAGTCATAGGCCTGGGTATGGACAAAACAATCAAGTAAACCTGGCTGGAGATAGGAAGGCTGCTTAGGAAGCTATTACTAGAAGCAGGTAGGAGATGAAGGTCTGAACTGAAGTTGGAAGTTGTAGGGAGAGGATGGATTCAAGAGCTATTAAAGAAAGTAGAACCCACAGGATTTGGTTCTTGATAAAGAAAATGGAAGAACCAAGGATAACTCCAAGTGCATCATAGGGCTGCGTGGATGAGGGCACGCTTCTGAAAAACAGACCACAAAGGGAGCTGAGGTGGAGGAAGAAGGCATTCTCATTTATGTATTTGGAGTCTGTAGCTAACCAGATGGTGATGGTGGTTGAAATGCCTGTGTGGACTTCAGGAAGAAAGCCATTACTGGAGACATGGATTTAGAAGTCATAAAGTAACACTTGATATCACAGCAATTATTGGATCACTCAGGGAGAATATGACAATGAGAATAGAGAATGGTTATTGGTATCTCCTTAGTAAATATAACAAACTGCTGTAAGCCCTTCACATATTCAAAGATTCTGATTACCCTTAATTTGCCTTCAAGAAAGCCCAATAATAGGTATTGGATGCTTACTGGGCAAATCAGAGGTTCTGAGAGTATATGATCATGGTCTTTGTCCTTGTTTTACTATTAGAAGGGGAACAAGCACACCAATATTAAATAAATTCAAAGTACAGACAAGTAGATGATTAATCAAAACCTGTTAAATTGTGAAATGACTCAATACCTCTTAAGTGTGAAAGGATTGTAAGAAGAATGACAAATAGATGTGATTAATCAGAAATTTATTTAGAATGGTCCAACTATTGCAGAAATTTATTTAATGTGTCCAACTATTGCATCACTATTTTTTGGCTTTGGTTTAAGAATTAAACTTGCCGTAGTAAGAATAAAAGAAATGCCATAATCAGATCAATGTAAAGTAGAATGGATTTTTTTTGCATATTTCTTTCAAATTTTAAACTGTTGCATCACGATTAAAGACAATGCCTCAACTTCTTATAAATTTTTCATGTGAACTCTATTTTAACTGCAGGCAACTAATAAATTAACACTTGGCAGGCTGCTTCAAGTCCTGAGAGATCTTTTTCTTAAATTGGCAAACCAGTTTTGTGCATGCTCACAAATATGCATCTTCGTATTTCTTCCATTTTATATCAATAAACATTCCTCTAGGGAAAAATTAACTGAAAATCAAAATGGTTTTGAAATCTTTAGTTTTGTAATTTTATTTATTCATAGGTAATAAAAAGAAAACCCTCTGATATCTGGAATGTACGTTATGTAGCAAAGTTATCTCTCCAGGTATTTTTCAATCAAATTGATTTTCTTCTTCTTCTTTTTTTTTTTTAATGAAGTGTTCTGCCCACTGAATTCAGAATAGCTGTGAGAATAATCCAAAGTCTGCTTTATTTCCCCCACATACACCACTAGGCACATACACCAGGAATTTGAAAGTGATTTACATGTGTATATCTGTTGCTAGAAATGAGTTAACACTGCAGCCAAGGGAATTCACGTACACCAAAAAGGAAGAAACTCTTAAGAAAATGCCCGAGTCTCTAGCATGTAATGCTCTAGAAGGTTTGTTAATGCAATTGCTTTTTAATGGAATCCTGGAATTTTAGAACTAAACATCAACAGTAAGATAGCTATTAAATTGCCACCCACTTGATGACAGAAGTTGCACCCTGTTTATCATTGCATTTGCAGGGCCACACGGTGGTACCCGATACATAGTGGGTACCGACTGAATAAATGAGTGAATCCTGTCATTGTTCAGATATTAAAATTAAAATTAGAAGCAAAGGGACCTGTTGGAAGTTACACGGCTGGTCAATGACACCACAATATGTCTGGTTCCTCTCTACTCTGGGCACATAAGAAGATAACATTTCCCTGCCTTCTGAAGTAAGGCTTGGCCATGTGACTTGCTTCAACCAATGAAACAGGAGAAGGGATACGTGTCCCTCCAGGCAAAAACTTTTAGAAACAACTATGTGATTCTCCATGTCCCTTCTCTTCACCTACCATAGTAACTGTAGAAGCAAATGTTGATATTATTAGGTTGCCAGCGGATGGGCAAAGAATTCTGAGCCACAACATGGGGGACTGCTGCTCTGGAGAGCCACCCAGACTCACTACAAACTTCCCATAAAGAAGAGGCAATCTTTTGTTTTGTTAAAAACTATGGTTTTTGTATTACAATAGGATAACATACCTATCTTGACTCCTATGCCTAGGAGAGTAGGTGAATCCTTGACTCCTATGCCTACAAGAGTAGGCTGAAGCCAGACTTCCTGGGTTTAAAATCACACTGTGCCACTTTCCAGTTCTGAAGCCTTTGGCTCTGAGCTTCAGTTTCTTTATATATACAGTGGATATAATACCTGCTACTACCTCATAGAGCTGTTTGAGGATTGAATAAGTTCATACATAGTTCTCAGAACAGTGGCTGACATTGTGACTTCTTAGTAAAGTTTAGCTGATATTCTGATCTCTGGCCATCATTTCTCTCCCTTTCTTCCAAGAATAACAAAGACACTATATAGATAATATAAATCTGGGTAGATTAAAGGTCTGCATGTAATCAATGAAATCTTATAATTAGAAGAAAGTATGAGAAGCTATCTTTATGACCTCAGGATAAGAAAGAATTTCTTAAGATACATAAGCAGAAATCCTGAAAAAAATAAATATTTTTGACTAAGTAAATGTTTCAATTTTTGTATTGCAAAATAGTCTAACAAAGTTGAAGACAAGCATAAGGTGAAATATGTATAAGTAACACAAAAATTTCCTACATCAACAAGCAAGAGACAAACAACCCAAGATAAAACTGGGCAAAGAATGTGAACAGAAAATTCAATGAATGGGAAACTCAAATGTCAATAAATGTAAGAAAAGGTGTTTAGTCTCACTAAAAATCAGTGAAATAAGTAATTTAAATATTTTAAAATGATATGCCTTTTTACAATGATCAGACTGGTAAGGATAAAAAATTGTGACAATACAAGTCTTGGCAAAGATGTGGAAAAAATGAGAATGTTTGTATACTATAGATAATATAAAAGATTAACCTATTCATAAAAGAAAAAAGTACTTAAGAAAAGCTATATATAATCATTAATTAGATTCATAAATGACTGCTAGCTGACAATTTAGGTGGGTGAGTAGCTTGCTTTCCAGAATCTTAATTCCTCTTCAAGTTTATCAGAAACATGCCTAGGCATTTTATTATAAATACTTATTTTCTCTTTTACCATAAAGAGGTCTTGTATTATAAGATACAAAAATCTTCTGTCCTAGACAAAGTTTAAGACAAATTTTTCTTTGTAATCTTTTTAAAGGAACAATCTGGCAATAGATAGTGATATGATAAACCCTTGTACCCTATTATCTTGTAATTCTGTTTCTGGGTGAAACTCTCACATACCTGCACCAGGGGACAAGTACAGATGTCAACTGAATATTATTTGCGCCAAAACATCAGGAGCAATGCAAATGGTCATCAGTAGAGAAATGAAGAAATTGTTGTGGTATAATCATGCCATATAGTCAGTGAAAGTGAATTAATTAGTTCTATATTTAATAACATGGAGTCGGTCTTGAAAACAGGATATTAAGTTTTAATAAGCAAATTGCAAAAGTATAACAATATGGTAACATATCTATTTTTATAATACTCTAAGCTGCATTATGAATGCTTATGGGTACATACCTGTGGTAAAAATACAATACCATATTTGGAATCACACCAAAATTCCTGATAGGCTTGCTTCTGGATAACAAAGAAGTGTGTAAAAGAGTGAGGGAAATATTACTAGAAAGGGAATTAAGGAGATCCCAATTTCATCTGTAATTTTGTTTTTAAAAAAATCAGAATCAGGGAGCACCTGGGGGGCTCAATAGGTTAAGACTCTGCCTTCGGCTCAGGTCATGGTATCGGGGTCTTGGAATGGAGCCCTGCATCGGGCTCTCTGCTCGTGGGGAGCCTGCTTCCTACTCTCTCTGCCTGCTTCTCTGCCTACTTGTGATCTGTGTCAAATAAATAAATAAAATCTAAAAAAAAAAAAATCAGAATGGGGGCATCTTCATGGCATAGTCAATTAAGCATCCTACTCCTGGTTTCAGCTCTGGTAGTGATCTCAGGAAGGTGCAATCAAGCCCCGCATCAGACTCAGTGCTCAGTGTGGGGTCTGCCTGAGATTCTCTCCTTCTCCCTCTGCCCTACACTGTGCTCTCTCCCTCTCTCTAAAATAAATAAATAAATAAATTTTAAAAATCAGAAGCAAAATACCGATATTTATTAATATGGCGAGCATGTAGGTATTTGTCACATTATCCTTTGTGTATGCTTTTCTTTCTTTCAAAAAAATTAATTAACCCCATAAGTAATGTCTATTTTAATCCATTTTTTGAAGGATAATGATCAGTTCTGGCTATAGCAAGGGAGTTTAGACACTCTCACACATTTTTAGTTGGAGTGTAAATTATTTCAACACTTTTAAAAAACAATTTAGCAATGCAGGTCAAGAGTCTTAAAAATGTTCATATCCTTTAACACAGTGATTCCATTTCTAGGAATCTATTCTAAAGAAATAATCTGAAATGTGTACAAAACTTCAGATGTGTGCACACCAAAAAATATTATGGAGTTTTTTGTAACTAGTCTAAATGTCTCAAGACGGGAGAATGAAAGTGTGCACGTATATATTTTCCATCCATATGGAAGAATATTAAGAAAACATGCAAAATCATGTTTATAAGAAATATTTAGTGACATGAAACAATGCTACATCATTTGCCACATTGCAAGATACAAAATTATTTATATAGAGGATTATTTGGAGGATTCCATTAAAACAACCAAAATGAAATACAAAAAATATTAGCAATAGTTAGCTCTGGTTGATGGAATTAGCATTTTTGAAATTTTATGTTAGAAGTATGGTTTCTTTTATAATCAAGGAATAACAGATATTACAGATGTACTATTTTAGTTACATTGCTTTATGTAAGTAAATGTAAAGGAGCAGTTTACTTAAAGAAAAATCCATTTTAAGTTCATCGATTTCCATTATAAAAGAAAGATTTTAGAAAAAGGGCAGAAAAATCCATTAATTTACTTAGGAAATGAGAAGGATGGCCTCTGGGAGCAACCAGAGATACCATTAATAATTTCATTCCAGTGCATGTGTGGCCCAGCCCTTTAAAGGGAATGGTGCTCTGATTATCAGAGGAACAGACAGTTGACAAAGTTGATTGGGGATTGCTAAAGAACTGGAATTTGAGAGAGAAATCTCCTTTATTAACACACATGTTCCAGTTCCCAAAGCATTGAGAAGTTCCATATGCCATAGAAAAGAGGTCTCAAAACTGACCATTATGGAGACAAAAAAGAAAAAATTTAATTTACTGCTGAAATAAAATATGCCCCATCTGGCTAACATTTGGAGGTTTGTTTTCAGTCCACACTGTTACAAACACACTTGACAGTTCCCAGGATAATTGGCTGTAGTGTCAAAGCATAAATAAAAGTGAAGCACCAGTTCTGGGTATAACGAAAAGGAGACCTTCTGATGCTCCCCGAGACTTAGATGTAATGTGTTGAATTGCAGTGTTAATATCGTGCTCGAGGAAATAAATGCATAAGTAAGGAGTGGGTCTATTCTATATAAGCTGTAACTATCCACATTCTTAAGAGAAATTTAAGTTTTCCTGTGCGATGTAAGTGACAAGTGATGTAGGTCAGCCTCCAGGGAGAGCAGGGTGAATCCGGTGTTGGAGAGACATTAGTTTTGTTGAGCCCTCCCTTTCAGAGCAAGCTAGGTGAGAATGGGATAAACAGGAATTGGGTTTGTTGATTTCAAAAGCCGAGATTAGGGTAGGGACTTTTAGGCTGTAAACTGAGAACCAGGAAAATCTGATAGGCATTATCTAAGAAGCAAAGGTGAGGTTAAGAATGAAAAGAAGGTCTGAATAAAATCTAGTGATTAAAAGGTAAACTCCAGGAGAATATCATTCATAATAGGAAGCCGAAGACAAGGGGGTTGAGAGGGCAGATTGAGGCTGGACTGTAGATGCAGATGCAAATGTCTGGGACACTCCTGACTGGGAGAGAGCTGGCTGGAAGGAGGTTAGGTATTAAAATAGAGTCTGGGCTTTTAAATGAAAGAGGGGCAGGGCTTCATATAAGGAGGATGACGTGAGCAGTAACATGGAAGAAACAACAACAAAATCACAGTGAAGTCCTGGCGAATAGAACCCTAAGTTCATTCATTAAGTTACAAACACTTTTGGCAAATGCCTGCTTTATGCCAACCTCTGTGCAGAGGCCAGACATAAATAATCATGCTCTGCCCCAAGGAGACAAGCAATCTGCAAGTAAAGAAAGGCACAATGCCCCACTGAAAGAGCCTGTAAAAAAATAAAAGGCCTGGAGGAAGTGATGAAGAACAGCAGTGTTTGTTGGGTGGTCAGAGTCTTCTCTGACCTTGCGTCAGGTTAGTTTTCCTGGCAAAAAGAATAATTTGCACAAAGGCAAATTACAAAAACCATATTACAAAAACAAAAATAACAGATAATTAAAAAAAAAAGAAGAATGAGAAGAGAAAGGCAAAACCTTGGTGCATTAGAGAATTCTCCTTTAAATTTAAATAACACATCCCATCAGGAAAATAATTTGAGCAAGCACCCTCCATGTTTATATTTATTTACTTATAAATAATACACATGTATTATTACACTCATCATTTTTATTATGAAAATTTCAAAAATAGAAATCTTAAAGGATGATAATGAAAAGTAAACAAAACTAAGAGTTCTAATATTGTCCTCCCCTTCCAGTACTGGGGATGGTCATACCACCCCAGGAATGAACTCTCTCCCCTTCCACAGTGTTCCAAGAAGGAGAAGAATCAGGGTAGAGCCCAGGGAACTAAAAGAAGAGTTGGTCTGGGGTAATTTACCTCTGCCTTGTAAGCCATGTAAGCCATGTAAACCTTGTAAGCCATGGCAAGGAGCTTAGATTTTCTTGTAGTCTATGGGAGGTCACTGAAGAGTTTTGAGCAGCAGGCATTATTACCAAGCCTATTTTGAAATGATCACACAGTACACTATGTAGAAGCTAGATCAGAAAGGGGCAAAAGGGGGCGCCTGGGTGGCTCAGTGGGTTGAGCCGCTGCCTTCGGCTTGGGTCATGATCTCAGTGTCCTAGGATCGAGCCCTGCATCGGGCTCTCTGCTCAGCAGGGAGACTGCTTCCTCCTCTCTCTGCCTGCCTCTCTGTCTACTTGTGATCTCTGTCTGTCAAATAAATAAATAAATAAATAAAATCTTTAAAAAAAAAAAAAAGAAAGGGGCAAAAGTAGAATCAGAGAGACCATGAAGACTTTTTGTCGCCCTCGACCCGCAAGGACGACAAGAAGCCCCGGTTCTGGTGTATCTTCTCTCTCTTTATTTCCGCAAGTCTACACACTTATATACGTTTACATGACCAATCAGTGAGCAAGGTGACCAATAAGGGGCCAAGCAATGGGGAGAGCCAATGAGAGTCCTGTTACTATGCTGATTAAGTTTGAAACAGCCAATGACTATGTCCTCCTTTAGGCGGGCTTCACCAGAAAATTTGTTGTTTACTTGCAGCGTATTTTGCTGGCAGTGAGCCAAGCGCCATCTTGTAATGGTGGGGACTTTCCCGGCCGGAGGCGGTCCCCAACAACTTTTGCTCACCCAGATGAGAGAGGAAAGTAGTTTGAGCTAGAATGGTCCTGGTAGAGATGGAAATGAATGACACATTCAATATAAATTTTGGAAGTAAAAGGGACATAGCAAGCTAACTGAAAGAGGGTAAGGGTGAGGGAGACTTTTGAATATCTTAAATTTAAAATGCCTGTGTAATTGTCTAGTAGACTTATTTGTGGTTTAGGCCACAGACAAGGGCACTCTTGGCACAGAGGTGGTGAAAACCATGTGAAGATGAAAGCAATCTGAGAAGATAGTCTAGAGAGCCAAAGCACCCAGTACAGAGGTGAGTTCGGAGAGCAGCCGGAAGACAAAAGGAGCCAGAAAGTATGAAAGTCACCCATCTCAAGAGAGTCCAAGAAAGGGAGAGGACAGAGGTGAACGGGATTTGGCAGCCACGCCAAGGCAGCAAAGTACAGAAGGGTGCCCATCCGACCATGCAACTTGGAAAAGGCAGTTTTAGTGACGTTTTAAAGGAGAGGTTCAAAATGAAATAGCCAAAGGAATGAGGAGAGAATGAGCAAGGAGACAGCATCTGTAGAGATCTGGTGCAGAGGTTGGTGCTGAATGGGTTCCGTCTTGGAGGAAGTATGGCCATGCTTTAGAATGCAAGCCCCCTGCGCATGTTTGCAAGTGTTGGGATGACACAAGAGAGGGTGAGGATGGTGAACAGATGAGAAAAAGTGATTGCACACAGACCCAGATCAAGACATAGAGTTGTTGGGGGAAAGATGAATGAGTGCTGTTTCATGGCTTTTCATCTTTTTCAGTGAAATAAGAGGTGAGGCCATCATCTGAAAGTATGATTTGGGGAGGAGGGATAGAATGTAGGAGGTTTGAGGAAAGAAAGTCTAAAATGAAATTCTCAGAAAAATGAACTATGAACTTACTAGAGAAATATAGCAGGACTTTATGGCAATGAGAAACAGCCATTTGGGATTTGAGATAACAGACTTAGAGTAAAACGGAATTTTGATTTTCTCCAGTAGTGATTAGCTGTTTAGGTGCTATAATGGAATTCATTCAAGCTTGAGCTTTTTTCTTTTGGTTGGGTGGTAATTAAATGGTGAAAGATTTCAGGGTAGGTAGGGGAGATCTGTGTTTGAGAAGGTAAGAGGGTCAAGGGGCACACCAAAAGAAAAAACTTGAAAGACCAAAAGAAAACATAGGAAACCCAATTTGAGAAACAGAAAGATGGTCTTTAGAGCCCAGAAAAAAGTTATTTTCTGAATGAAGAAGAGGATGGATTTATGTTGAACTTCTTGTCACAAGAACCCTCGGCTTCTCTTCTCAGCCCCAACCCATGCTCTACCACTCACCTTGGAAACAAGGGCACAAGCCCATTCGTCACACGCTGACCAAAGCTAACGCAGACAACCCGTGGCCACTAGGCAAGATGAGGCTGGCCGTGACTGTGACCAAGGGTGTACCTTGCTATGTGTGTGAGACTTGCGATGCTAGGGAACACGGGGAGAGTATTAGCTTCAGCACAAGATGAATTTTATCACAGTTTATGTGCTGTCCAGATACCTACAATCCCCCCCACCAGAACCACATTATAGTTCATCAGGGATTAACATGATTAACATAAGAGGACAGGTTCCAGGGTGAAAAGAGTCCTTGAGAACAGACACATCCTCTGGAGACTTGTATAAGCAGGACTTTTATCGATGCCTTAGGACCAGAGAGTTTGGAAGTCCAGCCAGATTCTCAACTTTGCCTCCCTAAATACTGCCTCTACCTTCGTTCAGATTCTTTTTTTTCCCCCCTTAACAGCTATACATCATAATAATCCGTAGGGCCCCTCATTTAAACAATTCCATACACTCAACTCATACTAAGTGATCACACATGACTTCACAAACACAATGAACCTAAGTGACTGTTTGATTCACTATTTAAAAACTAGAAAATTGTTATCCTTACACTTGGCTAATTAATATACACTAATTAATATCTCCCTAACTACCAGCCACACATATTATGCTTGTGTTATACATAAACTTTTTTTTAAAGAAATTAAAATTGGAAGAAGGAATACTTTCTCAGTTTAGTTTAAAACCAGGTTGATCACATGTATTGTATTTCCTTCGTTTTTCACAAGCCAAACTGTCCTATAATGAAGCATGTCAATTTTACTACTGTAGTGAACATTCCTTCACAGTCGGCCAGATGTTCTGCATTGGTCAAGGAAATTAAAAAAACTTTAGCAAATAGTTAACAAAATAACTCTATTCCTGGGGGAACAGAGGTAAGTAGTTCCTCCAAAATGTCTATTCCAATCCAATAGTGGTTTGGGTTCTTAATCAGCCCATGAGTAAAATAGTATCTTTTCCACTCTCGGTGCTATCAAGGATATTGTGTGAATGCATACAAACCATGGGCACTAGACTATGATAATAAATAGCACTTTATTTCAAGCAAAGTGGAAGCATGATAGAAACCCAGGCTCTATGTTTGAATGCTGACCCGCACTTACTGTGATTGCACACAGACCCAGATCTTTAAGTCCTCTGTACTTAAAGTCCTCTGTAGAGTGCAGGAAACACTTGGCAAGCATGTTGGGGGATTTAGAACACATAATACATGTAAAAATCCTTGGACCAACAACTGGCCCACGGTTAAGAGCTCAGTCAAGTGTAACTAGTATCATATGATTATGCTTCCTCTGCAAGACGCCTTCAACAAAATGAATGACCAAGGTTTCATCTTTTGAGAGTGAGGTTGATTTTCACAACAGCCAGAAAACTTATGTAGGCCCAGATCTATTATAAAAGGAGATGACTCAAACCAAATAATAGTTAAAAACTGGGTTTTACTCAGGTAATGAAACTTTTTTTGCACATGCCTAATGTATATACTCTACAGAACAGTCCTGCAAGAGACTTCTAAAAATGGTTTGAGCAGAGACCGTGTCACTGAAGTGTGAGTAGACATCCAAGTTTAACACTCATTTCAAAATATAGATTCTGTTTTTTTTTAATCTAAAAAATCATAGCAATTTAGATATCTCATACTAAATAAATCAAGAAAGAGAATAGTGTCACTACTTGCCTTTTTCTTTAAGATCCTGTATGTTGCATGTAGATTAGATCTCTGGGGACACATTACCAAATTACCCTCTTTCCTTTAGGGATTATGGAGTAACCTTTATTTTTTTTCAATTCAGTATACAAGTATTTTGTAAAGTCTATTTATTTTCAATACATTATTGTATTGTTCTACTATCCTCACTACAATTTAGGGTTCTTATTGAAGACCATTCCGAGGGGAAGGGGTCTTTTTAAAAATTCTTTTGCTAACTACAGCCAACAGAATCATTTAGCGCCTCACTCCAGGCTTTGATAATTCCTTCTTAGTCGCCCTTGTAGCCAACCCAAATTGTTTATGCTGAGTGTGAGCCCCTTTCTTCATGATCTTTCACCAGCCCTGATGGGAAACATTAGAACACCTGAGTGGGAGGGCTGCAGAGTAGTTCCCAGATCCTAGCACAAGTGAGAGTCCCAGGAAACCTTGTTTAAATGCAAATTTTGGGGACCTCTGTGGATTTTGCAAATGGTAATCTTGGGGGCAGGGGTGGGGCGGAGTGGCCTGCAACTCCCACACAAGATCTCCCAGGGATCAGTCTTACACAAGATCTCCCAGGGACCGGTCTTATGGAAATAGTGAAAGAGTCAAAAGCAACTGGAATCCATTTGACTTGACTTGAGTCACACCTCTACCACCAACACTTTCTGGGAATCTGGGCAAGTTGGTTAACCTTACTGAAACTTAACTCCTTCATCTATAAACTGGGAACAGATCCACCTGCCCGATGGTGTTGCTAGGAAGGTAGTACAAGGTGATGCATTTGGTTAAACACCCAGAAGAGCAGCTGGCACAGAGTGAGTCCCCCATAAACAGCAACTATAAAACCACTGCTTCATAAATTTTGTGGCTGTGGTGAAATCACCTGTTTAGTTTTCTCTTTTTGGGATTTGTAACAATTTAGGTATCTTTATGGCCCTGCTCTGAATATTTTCCATCTTCACCTACTTCATAAGAACTGAACGCTGTGGCCTGTGTCTGATCAGGGCCCAGGTACCTCATTATAGGCCTATCTATGTGTCTAATCATGCCCACATGGGCACACCTCATTGCACCCTTCAATTTCAGCATCTCGTTAGCATGCTCCATTTGCCCACCTTGTTATTTCCCATCCCCTTACCAATGCCCCCCCTTTTTTGCTCTTCCTTTCAATGCTCGCATTTTCTTATGCCCATTTCTTTATTCATAGTAGTAAATCCTTCCTTTTATGCTTGTCATGATTCCTTCCTTTCTGCACAGCTCATTACATGCCTCCATCTGTGAACCTCATTATGCCATCCCATTTTTATCTCGTTACATCCTCACCGTACACATATTATTAGCTCCTCCATTCATGCATAGCACTGCATTCTTTCCCTCCGCTTCTTATCACGACCTGCCCTTTCCACCCTTCCCATTTAATACTTCCATTTATAAATCACATTACATGCCCCCAAATGCTTTATCATTACAGCCCTCCATGTATGCATCTCATTACACTATTGTCCATGCACATTTCTATGTGCATTTCTGTTTGCACATCTCATTATAGCCCCATCAAACATACACATGGCATTATTCCCCTTTCAAGTATTCGCGTTGCATTACATCCTTCTATGTTTGCATCTTATTACGTCCAATATTCTGAGGTTTGACAACAAACTAACAAAGACAGATAAGTATGTTACTTGCTTTTAGAAAACAAAATATGTTTCTCAGGCGCCTAACATCAGTGTTTCTTAAACAAACCATTCATTTCAGAAATATTTACATATTTATCTAGCTAAGAGACAAAAAAACCTGTATTTTATATGCATGAAAAAAGCTTCTTATCTCGTTTTGTTCAAATCATCATTGTTATCACTACTTTGTATTATTTCTCTACAGTGTACAAAGTGGTGCAATTATCCATGAACTTATTTGAAGCGGCAGGTCTCTGCAGGAGACAGCTTAGGGATCACAGTCATTTTACAGATGGAGAAGTGCATTGAAAGCACCAAGAAATTATTTCCCAAGACCTGCTAGTGAATGACAGTGGCAGGACTCAAACTCGCATCTTCTGGTTCCAAAACCTTCCTTCTTCCTGCCATACTACTCTCCAGCAAAACAAAAACAAAAGAACAATAAAACAAAACAATACCCTTATTTCTAAGTATCACTTGCGTCACTTAAACCATTCCATAACATTTCCCTATGGTGGAAGCTGGGGTTAGCATGTTTTAGGTTTGCTTTGTTTTGTTTTCTAAAATAAAACAATGTGATATCAAACTTTCAAATCAGACACTTTGCATTTCCTGTTTATCTCTTTATGTCTGAGTTCAAAGAGCCAGATTAAAAGAAGCTTTAATGTGGAGCCTCTCCCCCAACAAGACTAAATGCACATGGAATAAAATGCAAAAATCAGGAAAAAGTGATGGTCCTTTACTGATCTTCACCACCAAGGCCAGCCTCACACAGGCAAAAGAAGGGGACTTCCCTATGAGGGAATTGAGGCGTACTAAGGAAGCTCCCCCCGCCTCCCCACCACCTGCAGAAACTTTCTTCCGACAGATCATAACCCTGGCCAGTTTCTGCTTTATTGAACTGTGTCCTCTGCCTCACTTTTATTGTTTATTAAATTATGAATAGCTCATAAATTCAGAAAAGTGCAGAAAAACGATGCCCATTCTCACCACAAGACAGAAGAGATGTTTACATTTCTTCCATATTTACTTCAAATATTCCCCTTGACAAAAAGAAAGAAACTGTTGCAAATACTCTCTGGAGGTTGGTGTGTATTATTTCCATTGGATATTTTGGTATTGTTGTTTTAAACTTCTATATATGTGTTATCATATTGCACATATCTTTTGCAATATCCTTTCCCTGCTTACCAATATGTTTTAAAAATGTATCTATCTGTTCACACATGTGGAGCTAGCTCATTCGTTTTAGTATCTACAAAATTTTCCATTGTGTAAATAGACAAGAGTTTACTTTATCCATTCTCTATGGATAATGCAACATTATATCTGCCTTGATCTCTTATTACTTCATCAGTGCTTAATGCTGTGCTCTGGCCTTTGAATAACTAAGTAGAGACATTTGAAATTCCCACATAGTGGAAAGCAAAGCCTTCTCCGCACATCCACAGCAGAGTCAGTTTTATTCCCTTTTTTTTTTTATTCCAAGTAGTAAACAAACCAAAAAATGATATTTCTTAAATAAAACTAGACCCTAATCAAATGTTGATGTGTACTAATGTATTAAAATAATTGCACCTAGAAAGGGTGGTCTGATTCCCAGAATTTGGAATGCTTCTTATGATAGTGGAAGGCAGTAAAGATGAAGAAAAATGCAATGTTTGCCATATAAATGTGGTTGATTGTCCCCCTGGTTTAAGGAGTCACTGGAGACAACGGCCAGTCCCCAATGCAATCGGACCAATGACTGTGGTTACCAAATGCATGGCCTAGCTCAGATATAAGAAAGGACTGTTAGATAGTAATCCTTCCAGAAGTTTCAGAGCCCAGAAAGGCCTTCCATTGTGAAGCACAAAAGGAATTCTTCATACTGTGCTGGTGGGAATGTAAATTGGATCATTCTGGAAAGTAATTTAACAGAACTTAGTGAAGTTAAAGATATGCATAATGTTTAATTTTTAATGTCTTGTGCAAACAAGACTTCTGGAGCAGAGCAGATAACTTACAGCCAATAACCTCACCAGCTCTCCTTTGCTTCAGTTATTAACCCTGGGACACACAATGAGAGCCCAGTGTCATTGTACACATACAAGGGTCTGTACTATAGGTAAAAGAACCCTGAAAATATGGATCTGGATACTTACATAGCGGAAGGCCAGCAGCCCCATTCATCTGAAAGAAGGGGAGAAAAAATGTTGGTCTTTGGGAAGGATTCTGGGTTCTTCTACCTTGTGAGATATAAATAAATCTCTCCAAGGGGAGTATAAGACCAGTGTCTCCAGGTTGACAGCTTAAAGATGTCTCCAAATCCTGGGTCTCATCTCCACCTTGAGATGTAAACACATATTTCTGGGAAGATAAATCTCTCTAGATTGTCTCTCAGTTTCTCTCAGTTTCTCAAGTTTGTTCTTTTAGCCCGAGTCCCAAGTTTTAGTAAAATTTGTCCAGAAAGTCTATGGAGAAACATAAAAAAATATTTTCTCTACAGCCCTAAACACACTTTGTGATGCAGCAGTTCCCCTTCTGAATGATTTTCCCAGAAAAAATTCTTACTCACATCACAAAGGGAAATGTATGAGGATACTCATTGTTGCATGGTTTGTATAGATGCAAAGATGGGGGCTGGGGAAATGGTGAAGTAAAATGTGGCCGTGTCGGATGTACACTATGAAATCACTCTGTAGCAGTGATGGCAACAAACCAAGTACACACACACAAGGCCATGTGCAGAGCTTGAGAGACACAAGCAAGAAATAGAATGTGGTCCATGGTGGAACATCATTTGTGAAAATGAAAAATACACTAAACATTACTCCATATTTTTTGAGAATCAAAACATGTTCAAAGAAATAGATCAAACCCAAAAGAACAAGAGCTTATATAAAGGGGAGGTAGGAGGAGCATCTGGGAATGAGAGTGGTATTAGGGATAACTAGAGAAAAATAAGAGAAGGACCTCACCCCAAACAAAATAACCTACATGGCTGAAGAGTATGGCTATCTCACTAATTGATTTCCAGAGGAGAAAAAGAAAGCCCTTTCACTGAGCTTGCTCCCTATCAGCACCCTCGGTGGTCTTGTACCATGTGGTAATACAGTAGTCTCCCACACTGCTTTATCCTCGGGGATATGTTCCAAGAACCCCAGTGGATGCCTGACACCATGCATAGTACTGAACCAAATATGGACTATGCTTTTTTCCTATGCATACATACCATTAGGCACAGAAAGAGATTAACAATAAAAACTAATCATGAAATAAAATGGCATAATGATGTCCTATAATAAAACTTATGTGAATGAGGTCTCTTGGAATATCTTAACATGCTGTACTCACTGTTCTTCTTGTAATGATGTGTAGTGAACGAGACGAAGTAAGGTGAAGGACACACGCAGTGTGGTGGAGGACCACTGGGCTACTACTGACCTCTGATGTAGAAGGAGGATCACTGCTTCCAGAATGGGGTTGACAGTGGGGAACTGAAGCTGTGGAGAGTGGAACCACAGATAAGGGGGGACTACTGGACATTGTGGTGTGAGATGATCAATATATCGTTGTTATAGGCAGATGGCAAGCATCAGTTAGGAGGGGAAAAAAAATACTACAATTCGTTGCTTTTCAGTGTGAAAGGAGATCCCATGGGAAAGCTGGCTGTCATGCCAACAGTTCCAGTGGTTACATTTTACTGCTACCACCACTGTAGAAATGTCAAATTTTCTTGACATTTTGAACATTGGTAATCTTTTGCCCTTGATTCCACTCTGATTAAAAATACATAGCTGGGGGGCGCCTGGGTGGCTTTGCCTTCGGCTCAGGTCATGATCCCGGGGTCCTGGGATCGAGCCCCACATCGGGCTCTCTGCTTGGAGGGGAGCCTGCTTCTCCCTCTCTCTCTCTGCCTGCCTCTCTGCCTACTTGTGATCTCTCTCTCTCTGTCAAATAAATAAATAAAATCTTAAAAAAAAATACTTTGCTGGCTTTAGTGGAGTCAATTTTAGAAGAAATTTGGTTACTAAAGAAACCAAAAAAAAGTCATTATGGATTTATCAAACATGTATAAAGCTTCACCCAATTTTCCACCTTTAGTTTCCACTCAACTCATTCACTTACATTAGCTTTTGCAAAAACCTCTTTATTTAAACACTTGTAATGTTTACTGCCAACATTTTATAATCACATTATTTTTTCATGATCCTTAGGCAAGTGAAAAAACTTTGACTTTTTTAATCAAATCAAATATTCTATCATATTTGTTGGTTCTTACATGAAAGAGTTTTTCAGAGCCTCTCTGTGAAATGAATCAAACCAGCCACTTGGAGCCAGACCCATGGTTAGAATCACCATGACTTGCCAAGAAACGATTCAGTTCTTCCCATCACGTGGGTACCCAAAGGATAGGATGAAAGTCAAGTTTGTTTCATGATCTATAGTGATGGTAAGAAGCTGGCCACATTGACCTCATATACCAATGTGTACCTAGAGTTCCCTTATTAATCTGGGATAGAAAAAGGATAAACAATGGAACAGAGCTCACTTGTGACATCCACAGTGAACACTGGATCACACTGTGCATTCCTCTGGGGCAGCACCCTCATGGCCTGTGCTCAGAGTCTGTCTCCCACCTGTTGCATGCCCCTTCCCCACACATCCCAGCATTTCTGCCAACTTTCAAATAAGCTTTCAACAACTTCAATTTTCACGCCTCCTCTCTTCCTTCCAAGCTGCACAATTTGGAATAATAATGTCTCTGATCTTCAAGAAGGGAATTTTTACTCTTGCAACCAGATTGTGTATGTTGTCATTTAAACCAAACTATTGTGGAGAAGTCTGAACATACGTACATAAGGATGAAAAAATTCCTCAGATGCCAGTTAATAGAAACAAATCAGTCATCTTCATCTGTTTCCAAGGATGTAGGATTAAATGCCAGTCCTTGCACATCAGAATAACCTGAGAATTTGTTTAGAAATGCAGATTCCCAGGCACAATCACCGGCTGATTGGTTTACGTTTCCAGGGATGGAACCTGTGTTTGTTGTTTGTAACAAGTTTCCCTGGCATTCCGGATACCGACACCTTCTGAGAACTGGTGATTTGGAAAAGCTGAGAACAAGCAGGCAACATGCTCTACTGAAGGATTTAGACAAGCACTCTTCAGTTATTAACATTTTATTCCAGCAACTTTTTTTTTTAATTTTATTTATTTTTACTTGACAGATAGAGATCACAAGTAGGCAGAGAGGCAGGCAGAGAGAGAGGGAGGAGGAAGCAGGCTCCCCGCTGAGCAGAGAGCCCAACTCAGGGCTCCATCCCAGGACCCTGGGATCATGACCTGAGCCGAGGGCAGAGGCTTTAACCCACTGAGCCACCCAGGCATCCCCAGCAACTTGTTTTATAAAATGAATTCCTATAATACACATAGAAATGTAAGTGTATTTTTTTTAAATAAAAATGTTCTGAAAGGGCTTAATGGGCATAATTGATGAGAAAATTAAAAACTGAAATGCTGAGATGCCTAGGTGGCTGAGTCAGTTAAGTATTCAATTAGGGACACCTGGATGGCTCAGTGGGTTAAGCCCCTGCCTTCGGCTCAGGTCATGATCCCAGGGTCCTGGGATCTAGTTCCGCATCAGGTTCCTCGCTCGGCAGGGAGCCTGCTTCTCTCTCCACCTTTGTCTGTCTCTCTGCCTGCTTGTGTGCGCGCTCTCTCTCTCTCTCTCTCTCTCTCTCTCTCTGATAAATAAATAAATAAAATCTTTAAAACAAAAAAGCATTCAATTATTGATTCAGTTCGGGTCTTAATCTCGGGCATGGTGAGTTCAAGCCATGCACTGGGCTCCATGCTGGACATGGAGCCTACTTTAAAAAAAAAAAAAAATGAAAAAACCCTAAATGCTACTGTTGATATAAATTACAGGTAAAATCTTTGTGTCTCAATTAGTGAAAATTTATAAAAGATTCACTGAACATCTCTTATGAGCAAAGCGCTATACTTAGTACTTTCGGAAGCTACAAAAATAATAAATAAATAAGTTTTCTTGCTGAGGGGCTTTAATCCAGTTGAGAGCTAAAAGAGTCACACCAGAAGAGGCTTAATAATGATCACAACTAAACACAAAGATGTATTCCAGCTTTCCTCTGTGAGGAACACTATGGACCCAGTGCATTACTGTTTACATTCTGGAATGTAGGATGATGTCTCCTTCTTCCATTTATCCTTGGTTTCTGACACAGGTGCTATAAATACTAATTGCTGTAAGTTAAATTCAATAGTAATATTTTTTCAGAAGTTGAAATAAATTAAAAAACTAAATTATAGTATAAATATTCTTCAGAGTTTCTTTTGCTGGTTTATTCATCATACAGTATGTTTCTTAAAAGACACTATGCTTGCACAATGTAGGAAGATATAAATAATACAGAGATAAATGGTAAAAGGATGCCTCATTAATTTTTTTTTCAATGAGTTTATTGCACACCCTGGTCTCCATAGAGTTAGAATTTGTGCACTAGAAATAACCATAAAGTCATAAAGCCCTCCTATTATATGCAACTATTGGAGATCGTTAAAAAAGAAAAAAAAACTATTGTTTACATTTTTTAAAACATACTTGAAATATATGCCTAGAGTTGATCCTATTAACCATAGGCAAACAGAGCACATGAGGCAATTCTATGTTTTGTATCTGTGCAAAAATAGCTTTAAACAGAATTTAAATGTACCAGAACCTAAAGTTCTTCCAGATGTATGCTTTCACTGATTTCTGGAAAATTGCTTTCCCATACCCTCTCACAGTACATCGACCACTTTATAAGATCCAGAGGCCACTTTTCACTTTCATGGAATCCACATCATTGACTCACGCTGTCACTGTCATGAAATAATGTTGTAAATATCCTCTCATCTTCCTATGCTATCTGGCTTATTTTTCTCCTAAGAGGCTTTGCAAGAGATTTTTTATATAGTTCTGCAAATTCCTATTACCATTAATGACTTAAAAAAAAAAAAAACTGAGAAATGTTCATTTCATCAGCTGTTTAAAAACATCATTTTTCCTCCAAGGGCTTCTACCCTTTTTGAATCATATGGTGTTTATCAGGAAAATCTTTCTTAGCATATCTTTATTATGGTTATATATCTTTCTCGCCATGTTCTTCTTTTTATTGAGGCCTGATTTAGAGTTTTCTCAGAAGAATGTGACCCCTCTCATTTTCACCGAGAATTGGCCAACAGGGTCTCTGTCACCTTTCTTTCTTCATGGCACGATGTCAGTATTGATTCTTTTTTTTTTTTTTAAGATTTTATTTATTTATTTGACAGAGAGAGAAAGAGAGATCACAACTAGGCAGACAGGCAGGCAGAGAGAGAGGGGGAAGCAGGCTCCCCACTGAGTGAGAGTTCGATGCGGGGTTCAATCCCAGGACCCCGAGATCATGACCTGAGCCGAAGGCAGAGGCTTAACCCACTGAGCCACCCACGCACCCCTCAGTATTGATTCTTTTTTTTTAAATTTTTTTTATTAAATTTTTAAAATTTTTTTATAAACATATAATGTATTTTTATCCCCAGGAGTACAGGTCTGTGAATCGCAAGGTTTACACACTTCACAGCACTCACCATAGCACATACCCTCCCCAATGTCTATAACAACACCTCCCTCTCCCGGCCCCCCTACCCCCAGCAACCCCATTTGTTTTGTGAGATTAAGAGTCACTTATGGTTTGTCTCCCTCCCAATCCCATCTTGTTTCATTTATTCTTTTCCTACCCCCCAAAACCCCAACATTGCATCTCCACTTCCTCATACAGGGAGATCATATAATAGTTGTCTTTCTCCGATTGACTTATTTCGCTAAGCATAATATCCTCCAGTTCCATCCATGTCATTGCAAATGGCAAGATTTCATTTCTTTTGATGGCTGCATAGTATTCCAGTGTGTATATATACCACCTCTTCTTTATCCATTCATCGGTTGATGGACATCTAGATTCTTTCCATAGTTTGGCTATTGTGGACATTGCTACTATAAACATTCGGGTGCATGTGCCCCTTCGAATCACTACGTTTGTATCTTTAGGGTAAATATTCAGTAGTGCAATTGTTGGGGCATAGGGTAGCTCTATTTTCAACTTTTTGAGGAACCTCCTTGCTGTTTTCCGGAGTGGTTGCACCAACTTGCATTCCCACCAGCAGTGTAGGAGGGTTCCCCTTTCTCCGCATCTTCGCCAGCATCTGTCATTTCCTGACTTGTCAATTTTAGCCATTCTGACTGGTGTGAGGTGGTATGTCATTGTAGTTTTGATTTGTATTTCTCTGATGCCGAGTGATGTGGAGCACTTTTTCATGTGTCTATTGGCCATCTGGATGTCTTCTTTGCAGAAATGTCTGTTCATGTCCTCTGCCCATTTCTTGATTGGATTATTTGTTTTTTGGGTGTTGAGTTTGCTAAGCTCCTTATAGATTTTGGATACTAGCCCTTTATCTGATATGCCATTTACAAATATCTTCTCCCATTCTGTCAGTTAACTGTTTCCTTTGCTGTGCAAAAGCTTTTGATCCTGATGAAATCCCAATAGTTCATTTTTGCCCTTGCTTCCCTTGCTTTGGCGATGTTCCCAGGAAGAAGTTGCTGTGGCTGAGGTCAAAGAGGTTGCTGCCTGTGTTCTCCTCAAGGATTTTGGTAGATTCCTTTCTCACATTGAGGTCCTTCATCCATTTTGAGTCTATTTTCGTGTGTGGGGTAAAGAAATGGTCCAATCTCACTTTTCTGCATGTGGCTGTCCAATTTTCCCAACACCATTTGTTGAACAGACTGTCTTTTTCCCATTGGACATTCTTTTCTGCTTTGTCGAAGATGAGTTGACCATAGAGTTGAGGGTCTATTTCTGGGCTCTCTATTCTGTTCCATTGATCTATGTGTCTGTTTTTGTGTCAGTACCATACTGTCTTGATGATGACAGCTTTGTAATAGAGCTTGAAGTCCGGAATTGTGATGCCTCCAACTTTGACTTTCTTTTTCAATATTCCTTTGGCTACTCGAGTTCTTTTCTGGTTCCACATAAATTTTAGGATTATTTGTTCCATTTCTTTGAAAAAAATGGATGGGATTTTGATAGGGATTGCATTAAATGTGTAGATTGCTTTAGGTAGCATAGACATTTTCACAATATTTATTCTTCCAATCCAGAAGCATGGAGCATTTTTTCATTTCCTTGTGTCTTCCTCAATTTCTTTCATCAGTACTTTATAGTTTTCTGAGTGTAGATTCTTTGCCACTTTGGTTAGGTTTATTCCTAGGTATCTTATGGTTTTGGGTGCAACTGTAAATGGGATTGACTCCTTAATTTCTCTTTCTTCTGTCTTGTTGTTGGTGTAAAGAAATGCAACTGATTTCTGTGTATTGATTTTATATCCTGACACTTTATTGAATTCCTTACAAGTTCTAGCAGTTTTGGAGTGGAGCCTTTTGGGTTTTCCACATATAGTATCATATCATCTGTGAAGAGTGATAGTTTGACTTCTTCTTTGCCGATTTGGATGCCTTTAATTTTTTTTTGTTACCTGATTGCTGAGGCTAGGACTTCTAGTACTATGTTGAATAGCAGTGGTGATAATGGACATCCCTGCCATGTTCCTGACCTTAGTGGAAAAGCTTTCAGTTTTTCTCCATTGAAAATGATATTTGCAATGGGTTTTTCATAGATGGCTTTGATGATATTGAGGTATGTGCCCTCTATCCCTACACTTTGAAGAGTTTTGATCATGAAGGGATGCTGTACTTTGTCAAATGCTTTTTCAGCATCTATTGAGAGTATCATATGGTTCTTGTTCTTTCTTTTATTAATGTATTGTATCACATTGATTGATTTGCGGATGTTGAACCAAACTTGCAGCCCTGAAATAAATCCCACTTGGTCGTGGTGAATAATCTTTTTAATGTACTGTTGGATCCTATTGGGTAGTATTTTGGTGAGAATTTTTGCATCTGTGTTCATCAAGGATATTGGTCTGTAATTCTCTTTTTTGATGGGATCCTTGTCTGGGTTTGGGATTAAGGTGATGCTGGCCTCATCAAATGAGTTTGTTTGGAAGTTTTCCTTCCATTTCTGTTTTTTGGAACAGTTTCAGGAGAATAGGAATTAGATCTTCTTTAAATGTGTGGTAGAATTCCCCCGGGAAGCCGTCTGGCCCTGGGCTTTTGTTTGTTTGGAGATTTTTGATGACTGTTTCAATCTCCTTACTGGTTATAGGTCTGTTCAGGTTTTCTATTTCTTCCTGGTTCAGTTGTGGTAGTTTATACATCTCCAGGAATGCATCCATTTCTTTGTTTGTCAAACTTGTTGCCACAGAGTTGTTCATAATATGTTTTTATAATTGTTTGTGTTTTTTTGGTGTTGGTTGTGATCTCCTCTTTCATTCATGATTTTATTTATTTGGGTCCTTTCTCTTTTCTTTTTGATAAGTCTGGCCAGGGGTTTATCAATCTCATTAATTCTTTCAAAGAATCAGCTCCTAGTTTTGTTGATTTGTTCTATTGGTTTTTTGTTTGTTTGTTTGTTTCTATTTCATTGATTTCTTCTCTGATCTTTATGATTTCTCTTCTCCTGCTGGGTTTAGGCATTCTTTGCTGTTCTTTTCTCTAGCTCCTTTAGGGTTAGGTTGTGTATTTGAGACCTTTCTTGTTTCTTGAGAAAGACTTGTACCACTATGTATTTTCCTCTCAGGACTGCCTTTAATGTGTCCCACAGATTTTGAACAGTTGTGTTTTCGTTATCATTTGTTTCCATGAATTTTTTCAATTCTTCCTTAATTTCTTGGTTGACCCATTCATTCTTTAGAAGGATGCTGTTTAGTCTCCATGTATTTGGGTTCTTTCCAAATTTCCTCTTGTGATTGAGTTCTAGCTTCAGAGCATTGTGGTCTGAAAATATGCAGGGAATGATCCCAGTCTTTTGATACCAGTTGAGACCTGATTTATGACCCAGGATGTGATCTATTCTGGAGAATGTTCCATGTGCACTGAGAAGAATGTGTATTCTGTTGCTTTGGGATGAAATGTTCTGAATATATCTGTGATGTCCAGCTGGTCCAGTGTGTCATTGAAGGCCTTTATTTCCTTGTTGATCTTTTGCTTGGATGATCTGTCCATTTCAGTGAAGGGGGGTGTTAAAGTCCCCTACTATTATTGTATTATTGTCGATGTGTTTCTTTGATTTTGTTATTAATTGGTTTATATAGTTGGCTGCATCCATGTTAGGGGCATAGATATTTAAAATTGTTAGATCTTGTTGGACAGACACTTTGAGTATGATATAGTCTCCTTCCTCATCTCTTGTTATAGTCTTTGGCTTAAAGTCTAATTGATCTGATATAAGGATTGCCACCCCAGCCTTCTGATATCCATTAGCATGGTAAATTGTTTTCCACCCCGTTACTTTAAATCTGGAGGTGTCTTCGGGTATCAAATGAGTTTCTTGTAGGCAGCATATTGATGGGTTTTGTTTTTTTATCCATTCTGATACCCTGTGTCTTTTGATTGGGGCATTTAGCCCATTCACATTTAGGGTAACTATTGAGAGATAGGAGTTTACTGCCATTGTATTGCCTATAAGGTGACTGTTACTGTATATTGTTTGTTCCTTTCTGATCTACTACTTTTAGGGTCTCTCTTTGCTTAGAGGACCCCTTTCAATATTTCCTGTAGAGCTGGTTTGGTGTTTGCAAATTCTTTCAGTTTTTATTTGTCCTGGAAGCTTTTTATCTCTCCTTCTATTTTCAATGATAGCCTAGCTGGATATACTATTCTTGGCTGCTCGTTTTTCTCGTTTAGTGCTCTGAATATATCATGCCAGTTCTTTCTGGCCTGCCAGGTCTCTGTGGATAAGTCCACTGCCAATCTAATATTTTTACCATTGTATGTTACAGACTTCTTTTCCCAGGCTGCTTTCAGGATTTTCTCTTTGTTGCTAAGAGTTGTAAATTTTACTATTAGACAACACGGTGTGGACCTATTCTTTTTGATTTTGAGGGGGGTTCTCTGCACCTCCTGGATTTTGATGCTTGTTCCCTTTGCCATATTTGGGGAATTCTCTACAATAATTCTCTCCAATATACCTTCTGCTCCCCTCTCTCTTTCTTCTTCTTCTGGAACCCCAATTATTCTAATGTTGTTTCGTCTTATGGTGTCACTTATCTCTCGAATTCTCCCCTTCTGGTCCAATATTTGTTTGTCTCTCTTTTGCTCAGCTTCTTTATTCTCTGTCATTTAGTCTTCTATATCACTAATTCTTTATTCTGCCTCATTTATCCTAGCAGTAATAATCTCCATTTTTTATTGCGCCTCATTAATAGCTTTTTTTTTTAATTCAACTTGGTTAGATTTTAGTTCTTTTATTTATCCAGAGAGGGCTTTTATCTCTCCAGAGAGGGTTTCTCTAATATCTTCCATGCCTTTTTCGAGCCCGGCTAGAACCTTGAGAATCGTTATTCTGAACTCTAGATCTGACATATTACCAATGTCCGTATTGATTAGGTCCCTAGCCTTCAGTATTGCCTCTTGTTCTTTTCTTTGTGGTTAGTTTTTCTGCCTTGTCATTTTGTCCAGATAAGAATATATGAAGGAGCAAATAAAATACTGAAAGGGTGGCAAAGACCCCAGGAAAATGTGCTTTAACCAAATCAGAAGAGACCCCAAATCATGGGTGGGAGAAAGGGGATAAAAAGAAGTTCAGAAAAAAAAAATTTTTAGAAAAAAGAAAACAAATTTTAAAAAATATAAAAAAGAAAAAAAATATATATATATTAGACTGGCGACTAGAATAGGGTCACCCACTTAATTTTGGGAGTATTTTGGTCTCTTAGAAGAAACTACCTCCCAAAATTTTAAAGAATGAAAAACATATATAAGGGTAAACACAATGAAGGGATGGAATATGCCTATAAAGATGAAAGAAAATTTTTTTTATATTTCTAAAACAGGAGTTGATAAAGTAATTTGGTTGGGAGAATAAAGAAAAAGAAAGTGGAGAGATTTTGCTCAGGCTGGAGACTAGAACAAGCCCAGAGCTAGATTTAGGGCATATTTTCATCTATTAGAAGAAGTTGTACCCCAAATTTTTTTAGAAGAAAAAACCCTACGTGTATATAAAAAATAAAGTTAGATACAATGGGGGATAAAATATGATTATAATAATGAAAGTTCAAAAAAAAATAATGAAAGTTCAAAAAAGATTATTTTTTTTTAATGAAAGGTATTGTTAAGATAAACTAGTTTAAAAAAACTTTAAAAGAGGAAAGCATAGGGACGCCTGGGTGGCTCAGTTGGTTAAGCAGCTGCCTTCAGCTCGGGTCATGATCCCAGCGTCCTGGGATCGAGTCCCACATGGGGCTCCTTGCTCGGTGGGGAGCCTGCTTCTCCGTCTGCCTCTGCCTGCCTCTCTGTCTGCCTGTGCTCGCTCTCTCTCCCTCTCTCTGACAAATAAATAAAATCTTTAAAAAAAAAAAAAAAAGAGGAAAGCATAAAAGTTAAAAAAAATTTAGAAGAAGAAAAAAATTAAATTAACTGCAAGACTAAGGAATCATGGAAAGAAAGCTATGAATTCCATGTTTTGCTTTCTCCTCCTCTGGAATTCTGCTGTTCTCCTTGGTACGTGAACGTGGTCCTGGCTGGATTTCTTGTTGATCTTCTGGGGGAGGGGCCTTTTGTAGTCATTCTCAAGTGTCTTTGCCCCAGGCAGACTTGCACCGCCCTTACCCAGCCCGGGCTAAACTAATCTGCTCCCGGTTAGCTTTCAGGAACTTCCCTCCCCCACCCCCCACCCCCCGCTTTCAGGAACTTTTGTTCCCTGAGCTTTCCATAGAGTTCCGGAGGACATGAATGAAAATGGCGGCCTCCCAATCTGCGGCCTGGAGGAGCCAAGAGCTCGAGGCCCCACTTCTCAGTGCACCCTCAGAGAAGAGGGCCCAATCACTCCTATCTCCCTGGCCTCCGGCTGCACTCTGAGCTCACTGAGCCTGCGACTGGTTCAAGGTGACCCGGAGCTGAGAGCTCACTCCTCGGCTCTGTCTCTGTAGCCAGCTTCCCCGCTCTGATACCTGTGAGCTCTGTAACACTCAGACACCCCCAATCCTTCTGTGACCCCGCGAGACCTGGGGCCATGCTGACCCCATGTGGGCTTCACCCCAGTTTAGCCTCTGGAGCAATGTCCCTCAGTGGAGCAAACTTTTATAAAAGTCCTGATTTTGTGCTCCATTGTTCCACCGCTTGCTGGCCGCCGCCCCCCCCCCCCCCTCCACTGCGTGGTCGATTTTCTGTTTCTAGAATTGTTGCTGTTCTTCTCTTCGGTCTCCTGTTGGATTTGTAGGTATTCATAATGGATTGATAAGATATCTAGCTGATCTCCTGCTACCTGATGCAGTCTCAGCCTGTTACTTCTCTGCCATCCTGACTCCTCTTCCTCCTCAGTATTGATTCTTAATGCTGCATAACAAATTACCAAAACCTAGCAACTTAAAACAATATCTGTTATCTCACAGTTTCCTTGGGTCAAGAATCTGCTTGTGACTTAACCGGGTCTTCTGTTCAAGGTCTCCCTAGGCTGCAAAAACCAGATATTGGTTTGGTTATGGTCTCATTTGGAGATTTGAGTGGGAAGGGTCTGCTTCCAAAAGTTCTTAGGTTGTTGGCACATACTATATATTTGGGGTGGTAAGACTATAAAGACCTGGGGCTTGTACTGACTATTGGCTGAAAGCAGCCTTTATGTCCTAGAGGAAACCCACACTTACCTGCTAGGTGTAACTCTCCACAGGTGTTTCACAACATGGCAGCTTGCTTCCTCAAGGCCAGCAGAAGAGTCTCCCAATTGCATCTGCTAACAAGATAGGTGTGTGTGTGTGTGTGTGTGTGTGTGGTGCATATGCATATGTGAGCAGTGTATGTGGTGCATGTGTGTGTACACATAATAATGTAAACAAGGGATTGGTATCTTACCATCTTTGCCATTTTCTCAGAAGCAAGTCATAGGTCTCTTCCTATGGGATTAGATGAGGGGATGAATACCAGGAGAGGGGAATTATTGGGGGCGATGGGGGGGGTCACACTAGGGTCTGTCCACCATAATCGCACTGAACTAGAATACTCAGAAAGGGACTATACTTAGATATGAATGCTTTTTTATTGTTCTTCTGGAATCTAGTTGTTTTAAAAGAAGCTTATAATTCTTTTAACAAAACAATTTTAGTTCCCTTGTATTAAAAAAAAAAAAAAAAAAAAGAGCCACATAAGCGATCTTGGGCAAGTCCTGGGAAGCTATAGGACCCAGAAGGGTAAAGAAGATAAGTAAGAGAGAGAAATAATGACATCAAGCACAGTCAGGAAACCAAAACTCTAAAAACTTAGGTATTACTGGTTGATGGGTTTTGTTTGCTTATTTTGTGATTGATTCTGCTGTGATTTTCCAACAATATTTGGAACTACATGTATTTCATCTGTTTGTATCCAAAGTTGGCTGTTACAGCTGATTTCAACAGTTCATAGAATTACCATCCACCTTCTTCAGTCAATTCCCTTCGCACAACACCTAATCCTCTGAAGTAAGCCTGCTTTTGACTTCAAGCGCTTGAATACTGGGATGTAGCTCACCATCTGTCCTAAACTTTTCAAGTAACTTTTTGCCAAGACAAGTGTGGATTATAAGCAACAACCTGGGACATTTCTGGTCTCAGAACAGGAAAAATAAAGGAACCCTTACGTATTTTAAGTACTTTGTTTGTTAGTGGTGTTTGTGGTGAATGAGAAATTGATCCCTAGTTGTGTGAGAAATAGAGAAGTGATCTGCATGCCTATGGCCAAGCATAGACTTCAGAGACTTAGCAGTTTTGAAACTGATATTTATGAACATCTGCTTTTCCCCCATAAATTTTAATATAGATTTCATCCTTTGAAACCTGCAAAACTCCCAGGTGCTTCTTCAGTCTTTATCTTGGGAACATGATTTAAAAAAAAAAAAAGTATTAAACTTTAGAATTTAAAATGCTGTGTTCAGCATGTTGAGCTTCCAAGATGTCCAATCCCAGAACACAAGCCATAATGGTCTTAATAAAGAGTGCTGAAAAGTATTTATTTCTAGTCCCAGTTTATGCCTTTCATTATTCTACAAATATTTATTTAATGCTTGCTTATGTGATGGGCATTTTTAGTGCTGAGATCATAATAGCCATTATAACAGAGAAAATCTGTGCCTTCATTGTGTTTATGTTCCAGTGAATATAAATGTGCTCTTAAATAATCCCCTTTAAATGTTCATAATACTTTCACGTAGGTCATTGGAAAACTTTACATTGGGCTTGCAAGCTGTTGCTGTGAATCCATTCCTGATGCTGGACTAGATTCTGGGACTACAGCTTTAAACAAAGTGGATGTTCATTCTCCCAAGGAGCTTAGAGTTTGTCATATTTCTCACCTCTGTCAAGAAATGCAGACCTTGAAAACAGGAACTTTAGAGCAGAAACTAGGAAGCCACTTGTCCATTCTCTATTTTAGATCCATCAGAAGCAGCTTACACAGTGCTCCATCCCTGGGGCTTTTGGGCTTATGCTGTTACTCTGGGTAGAATATCACAGCATGTGGACCAGAGGAAAGGGAATAAAATCTCAGCTCAACAGAGGACAAACACGTCCGTCAACTGGGCACGTGTAAGGCTAGCTGGCAAAGACATTAAATCCCTCTTAGGAAAGCAAGCTTTTAAGAGTGCAGTTCTGACCACCCTGTAGCAGAGGCTACAAGTCATTTACATAATAGGAAAGCCTCAGGAGGACAGTAGAGCTATTTAATTTGGTTAGGCTAATCGTATTCCATCCATTTACAGTGTAACGGAACCTCTCTCCTCTGCCTCTTAAGCAGGAATGCATTGGCACAATGCCACAGGGCACATAAGACAAGGACAGTCTTCTTGGTGCATCAATTCAATTCAGCTATTGGGAGGAGGAAAATTAATTAATTTACTGATAAGTAATTTAAGACATTATTTTCCATTAAAATTAATACAGCCATATCATGGAATATAATGCAAGATTTGCATATAATCTTAGGATAAAAGGTAGAATTTGAATAGTGCCAGAGCCAAGGGCTGAGGGATTAAGCCCTCTTCCACACATTTCCCATCAGCCCCCTGCAAAGCCAGCCTAACAAAAATAATTTTTTTGATACGGATACTCGATTCTCAACTTTACACAAACTGTACATGAAAGACAAACTCCCCCGTAGCATTCCTTTCAACTACATTGCCACATGGCTACCCTTCCCTTTTACCCTTCTAATGTCTGGAGCAGGCATTAGATGCAAGAAAATGCTGGGTCACTTCAGGCCTCACCCCCAAACCTGGGGCCCAAGCTCACTGCCCTCCATATTGAGAGAACTCCCTTGGAGGGGCTTGAGATGGCTGCGGTCATGCAGGATGGGCCAGTAGAGGTTTTCTCACTGCTCCCTCCTTGTCCTTAGCACCAAGTCTGAGTACTGGCCACCCTACTCCCATGTCCCTTCTTTCAGTCCCAGAATGCTACGTAGCAGGCAGATCAGCTTATGGGTTCTTTGTGCTTTGTGTTCCTGGAACAGGATCTGGACCAGGTACAGCTCCATCTGGAAGAAGTGAGATTCTTTGATGTATTTGGCTTCAG
The DNA here is from genome assembly GCF_020171115.1 of Neogale vison. Taxonomy (NCBI): domain Eukaryota; kingdom Metazoa; phylum Chordata; class Mammalia; order Carnivora; family Mustelidae; genus Neogale; species Neogale vison. Next base: position 82,639,500 of record NC_058096.1, on the reverse strand, counting down.
CGAAGCGGCAGGAGCGTGGCAATGCTTCATGTGCAACAATCCCGAGAAAGCGACCGGTGAGAGCCCTCTCCTGTCCACCTGCTGCTCAGAATCACTCGTGCCCCTGGGATTCACAGGGACCTCTGAGCTCTGCATTTCTCGTTGGCCTTCGTCTCACATCCTATGTTGTAATAATACACAGGAATGCCTGATTGCCTCTGTCTTGTGCTGAGAAAGGTATCTCACCAAAGTGGGAGTGAGAGAAAGGGAAGATGTGGAAAGGGGGAGAGACATAAGCCAGAAACAAGCAAGAGAAGCGACACCTTACCTGTATGTAGTTATCAAGGAAGCTGTACAGGCTGTTTTGCCCTGAAAGCATTCATTTCAGCCCAGGTGACCCTGAGGGTTAGGAAAAAAACAACCAACCTCTCAAAAGCCCCGAAGGAAGGAGATCAGACTGAGGGAGTGAATGCAGGCACCAACTCTGTCATCTTGAGGTCATCCCTTACACTCCTGTTTCGTGATGGAGCTACATAAAAAGTGAAACTTTTGAAAAGTGAGGATTTGAGGAATACCTTCATAGCTGTTATTCGCCCTCTCACTCCCTTTCTGTTGCCCAAGGGATTTGGTCCACTGACCTTGCCTAAAAGTAACAATTATTAGTGAATATGAACCCAGCCCTTGCTAAATGTGTTAGGTATAGCTCATTAACATTTACAATGATCTTATCAGGTTGGTACTAACATTATCTCCATTTCACTGATGGGGAAACTGAGGCACAGAGCAATTTGATTAACTGAGGTCACACAGGTAATAAATGAACAATAGTAGGATTTGAACCCAAGCTGACTCCAGGGGCCATGGTTAACATTCCACCGCTCTGCCTCCTCATTACGCTTGTCCCAATCAGACCAGTGGAATCAGGTTGGTAATATGTCTGTCTTCAGAAAGTTATGCTGTCCTTGGAAATGGACTATTTCATCACTCACTTGCCTTCTGAGAGGACCCAGACTTCTCAACACGGACACTGCTCACAAACTGCAGTTTCAACTAAGAGAACAGTGTTCAAACCCCATTGAAAATCCACTTTTTAGGTGATCCATTTGCTAGACAGCCATGGGTGACAACCCCCCCCCACCGCCCTTATATCTTTAACCTCCATTTTAGGATTTGGGGGGCCTCTTAAAGATTATCCATTGTGGCAAGACTGTTCTCTTGCTAACTGCTGAGAAGGTAAGGCTGAATAGAAAAAAAGTGTCTTTATTTGGCCAGATGGGGATGAAAGGGGCTCTCGGAGAGGGACCAATTAAAAGGTCTTTCCCCACAGAAAAGGTTGTGGCTGGAGGAAGCTGGCACTGAAGGATGGTGGCCCCTGTGAGGCACAGATTGTTGGCCCATTACAGAGTCTGTGTTGAGCTGATGCCAGAGTGAACACCCCGATTTTAATAAGTTAATTTGGGCAAATAAGAAATTGGGGAATTGAAAGTCTCCATTATAAAACTTTGTAATTAAACCTGACTTCACCTATGAAAAAGGGCATGAAAGAAACTTTATTTGAGAACATGGCGAAGTAAGGCACTTATCTTAGGTGGCTCTGAGAGACCCTTAAGAATTCTCATTCCAAGTCAGCTGAGTCCTTAGTTCAATAAACATTTCAGCATTTCTGGCCAATGGAGGCCTCCGAGAAGGGTCTGGAAGTTAGAAACACAAAGTGTTCCTTTAATATTTGTTTTCTCAAATTCGCTGCCATACTCTTGAAAAGGACATTTTGCAATTTACTCTTTCTTACTTGTGTTTCTCACTGTTAAATATAGACTGAGAACACACAGCAATAAAGACTCAAAACAAGGCCAAATATTTTATAACAGAACATATTGAATCAAAAATGTTTGGCCCCAAAAACTTCCGTGTGCTTACATTTCTTTGCTCATTTCCTTTTGCTACATAAAAGGGGATGCAAGCCTGCAAGAAATCTTATTTTAAACTATAATTTTCACCAAGAACTCCCAATTCCCTGAAAAATTTATGTAGGTTGTTGATCTCATCTTGTTTTGATACAAGGGTATAGGTTATACATTTCATATAAATGAAAGGTCTGACATAATACCGCTAACACATTATTCATGGAGATGATGGCTGCCTTCATGTTCTTCAATTGTGAGTTTAAATATGGTCAAGGAATAACTAGGAATAAATATTTTATTGTTTGGTTACGCACAACAAGCATAGTACCTGCGTCCCGCTGTTCATTTATGTAAGTATGTGTGTTGCCTTGGTCAAATGTCTTCTACAGACTGTGGCTTTGGATAAAATATGAGTAAGGTGCAAAATCTCCACTCTGAAAGGATTCAGAATCCAGTTAGGGTCAGCCAGTATATATGGAAAAGTCTAGCAGACATCCTTGTATGTTTATGGCACACAATGAATACTTGCTGAGTGAGTGAATGAATGAATAATATTTGGGAATGGCAACATCAGATACACCTCAAGTGTTAAAATAAGATGTTTCAAAACTGTGGTTATGTGTTAATCAAATCAAATATATCACTATATGATACTAAGTGCATTGTGAATCTGGTAAATGGAGGTTGGTGCTTCTTTCCTCCTTGAGAGAATTCAGTAGATATAAAACAAGTGGCCCACTTCCCTAACCTAGCACCTGACATACTGTAACTGAGTCCTGTTACCATTCTGGGTTTTAATCAGTGCCCCTGAAGGATCCACATGCCCCTCACAAGGTTTAGCCTCAGAGAGGATGGGGTTTAAAGAAGCAGGGTTGGAGTCTAAGGCAAAAGAAATTTTTTAAATGGATTTGGGGTTTTTTTTAAGTACTGACAAATGATACAACAATTGCTGTCAAGTATTCATTGTTCCAGTATAGAAAGATGCTATTCAATATCTCCATAAGTGAGGAATAAAACATGAGGCATTTAGAAAATTTCAATTAGACATCAGGAAAGACATCCTAAAATATAAATCCTTCTTAACAGTGTGTACCCTAAACTATGGGACTCATTCAGAAATTGACAGAAAACCATCTGGCTTTTGTGGTCACCTAAGTACATTCCCTTCTTCAGATCAAAATGTTATCACCCACTAACACGCTTATCAACATACAGAAATTCACAGGCATTTAATATCTACTAAGACAGTAAAATGCACTTTGAATCTAGTTAGGTACAGATGAATTCAGAGGAAAATGAAGGCTAAAATAGGCTAAAGATCTTAAAATTATTATAATTACTGTCGATTATCATGCTAACTATGAGTTAAACATTTTTCTCATTATTATTGACTCCATTTTACAGATGAGGAGATTGAAACACAAAGAAGTTAAGTAATTTCCCCGAGGTCACAAAGCTACCAAGAGGTAGAACCAAGATTTAATGCAGATTAATTCCTGAACCTGAAATTTCCGCCTCTTGGGCAAATCCAACTTAAGGACATGGACTATTTGAAATTCCAAGACTGATGATTTCACAATGTTATAATATCTTCCTCCCTGCTGACTTATTCCACTTAAAGAACAGAGGCTTTGGTGTGATCATGTGTGGGAAATGATTACGTGAGGGAAATGGTTACAGTGAAAGCTATTTCCAATCCCTCCGATTGCTGATTCAGTTTCCGATAATCATTTTATAAAAGTACAGAGTCCACAATTAGCAAATCACTGGAATAACTGAAGAATCCTCTGAGATTTGCTTGGTGGTGTTTATTGCCCATCCCTGTCCTCCTCCTGAATGAGAGAATCGAGATTGAGCAAGTGAATAGAACAGAACAGAACTTCCTTCTGGAAAACCAAGCAAATCCCCTTTATCAGTTGGCCTCATGTCTTGGAACTGCAAGTGCATGTTAGCAGTAACAGTGAGTCAGCTCGGCCATCCTGGAACACATCTGGCTCTCTGTTCAGTCTCATTTGTCAAAAGGAGGAGGAAGAACTAGGTCGTGACTTTCACTCTTATTTCTTGAGACACAGGGGATGCCTTTGTTCTTATACCCAACAAAAAATAACTTAGAGACTTCTCGGTTTTGGCACGGGTGTCCTCCTCTGTAAATCAGATTGCTTCCCCGTGTGATTACTCACTTAGTCACTAGATACTCGGATGTTGAATGTATTTGTCCGTAGGAGGGCTCCTTAGCGTATGAAAGAAAATGAAAGCATGTCTTTTTTCAGACGACCTTCTTTCAGGATTCCTCTTTAGAACTTGATTTCAAATCTTTGTGCTATAAAACCATGCTGTCTTTTTTATCACATGGCCAAACAGAGATGGTTTCCAAATGATAGCAAGTGAAGAAAGTCCTCTTGTGAGGAGATTTTCTTCACATCTGCTGGGTAACTGGTAATAGCCTTTGTGGCTTTTGCTTGCCGGATGCCTTCAGCGTGGACTGGCTAACTCTCCACTCAGATGCCCATGTGAGAACAGGCTTATGACCTCTGAGGTCAGAGGCCGCAAATAGCTTTGTGAGTCCATTAATATGAAACTTTCCCATTGAATTTCATGGTCAACATTCACAGTACTTTGGAGGTGACAAGAAGAAAGCCCCACTTTGGATTTGTGTGGTGGTAGGTTTGTCATGTGAGGCCTTCCCTCCTCCTGCATATGTTAGTTAGAACACTGTCTTACGAGCTCAGTGTTGTTTGAGCACCAAAAGCAATGTGCTGCTTGTGTTCATATTTATCTACTGCTAGTGACTACTGAATACGCATTCCTTACCTCAAACTGAACCCCAGCTTGTTATGCAAAGATACTTTCTATTAATGACAAAATACACACATATTGACTCAGATAAATCTTTATCCCGAAATCATTTTCCTTTTCCTCCTCTTCCCATTTTCCTGTTTTATGCCTTTCTGGCATGGGCATGCCTCTCTCTTTTAAACCTTCCCACCACACATTCACTTCTCTCTCTCACAACACACACATGCTTGCACGTGGGCGCACACACAGTATATACACAGACACACCACCACCCCAGATAATAGATTTCTCTCCTCTGTTCTTTCCATTCTTCTGGGCTTGTTCTTATCAATCTCCCCCACTGAACAATGAAGTAGGGGCGATTCTTCATCCTTGTATGCCCTACTCAGTACCCAGTGTACAGTAGTGTCCAACAAGTATTTGGCGTATGGATGGACTATTGAGTAATTCGTGGATAGTATAAGTGATACGATGACTATGGAAGTTAGAGGATTTGTTGTGAAATGTAAATTTCAAATCTAATGCTTTCTCAAAATTAAATAAACCCTGAACTGAAATCTTAAAGGAGCAACTTTTGCGAAATAAATGTTTTTAAGAAGAAAATGTTGCTGTACGTGGGATTTTAACATACCCAGATCTAATGTTTTACTAAAAGCTTTCAATACACACATACACACAGAGTCCATAGAAAACTTGCTAGTAATATGTGAGCCTCAGTGGGAAATAAGCTGAGATCAGTAACCTAGCCCCCTTCAGGGCCTGATTTCTATTCTTCGTCTCCCATCACTACCTAATCCTTCTGCCTTTTCATGTCAGGTCAACAATCCTATCTTGAAATAGGATAGAACTGTCTGATAGGCCTTATACTGGCAGTCAAGCATAGTCACCCTGTGGTTCTCCACAATAAATCATCGCACATGGAAATGTGTCCTTTTCCACTTGGAGAATCAGTTGACTCCAGCCAATCTATGCAGGAGGAGAAACATGCTTTCAAAAGGCAGACTAGAGTGAGTAACTCGGTCTCTTATCGCTACACAGGCTTAAGATAACGTTGATTTAAAAAAATTTTATGTCCCTCCAAAATAAAGCACTTTATATATATATATATATATATATTTTTTTTTTTAAGATTTTATTTATTCATTTGACAGAGAGAAATCACAAGTAGTCGGAGAGGCAGGCAGAGAGAGAGAGAGAGGGTAGCAGGCTCCCTGCCGAGCAGAGAGCCCGATGCGGGACTCGATCCCAGGACCCCGAAACCATGACCTGAGCCAAAGGCAGCGGCCCAACCCACTGAGCCACCCAGGCACCCCAAAGCACTTAATATATTTCAAAGGAACTCTAGTCATCACCTTTCAGAGTAACCCTAACTTATTTATTTACCTATATAAACACATTAGGAAAGAAATTTGTTTTTCAGCCACACACTCACCTATATAAATGACATACAGGTGCTTTTAGCAGCCACAGAAAGTCATCAAATATCTCAAGAAGGTGGTGATATTTTGTGAAGGATCTCATCCTTCCCACCTTCTCGTACACATCACCCTTTCTTACATATTCTGTTTCTTCTTCCCAAATGAATCCTCCCATTGGCTTTTTTTTTTAACTTACTTTATTTAAGTTCAATTAGTTAACATATAGTGTAACATTAGTTTCAGATGTAGAGTTCAGTTATTCACCCACTGCATGTAACACCCAGTACTCATTAAATTACGTGCCCTCCTTAATGCTCATCACCTTTTTATCCCATCCTTCCATCCACCTGCCCTCCAGCAACCCTCAGTTTGTTTCCTGGAATTAAGAGTCTCTTATACTTGCCTCCCTCTCCAATTTTGTCTTATTTTATTTTTCCCCTCCCTTCGCCTATGATCCTCTGTTTTGTTTCTTAAATTCCACATATGAGTAAAACCATATGATAATTGTCTTTCTCTGATTGACTTATTTTGCTTAGCAAAATATATATAATATATTTTAATATATATATATTTTCTTAGCAAAATATATATAATATATAATACAATCCAGTTCCATCCATGTTGTTGTAAATAATAAGATGTCATTCTTTTTGATGGCTGAGTAATATTTCATTATATGTATATATTATATGTATACCTTTCACCATATGTGTGTGTATATATATATAACATATAGCTATATATAAAGAAGTTTTTACATATAAAACTTTATCTATATATATTATATATATATTTATATATAAAACTTTTCTTTATTTATTCATCTGTCAGTGATCATCTGGCTCTTTCCATAGTTTTGCTATTTCAAGATTTGTATTCTTTGGGTAAATACCAGTAGTGCAATAACTGGGTCGCACATAACTCTATTTTTGACTTCTTGAAGAATCTCTATACTGTTTTCCAGAGTGGCTGTACAGCTTGCATTCCCAACAATAGTGTGAAAGAGTTCCCCTTTCTCCACATCCTCATTAACATTTGTTGTTTCCTTGCTTAATTTTAGCCATTCTAACTGGTGTTATATCTCATTGTGGTTTTGATTTGTATTTCCTGATACTGAGGGATGGTGAGTATTTTTTTTCATGTGTCTGTTGGCCATTTGTATGTCTTCTTTGGAGAAATGTCTGTTCACGTCTTCTGCCCATTTCTTGACTGGACTATTTGTTTTGTATGTGTTGAGCCTGTTAAGTTCTTTATAAATCTTGGGTACTAGCTCTTTACTGCTAAGACATTTGTAAAAATCTTCTCCCATTCTGTAGGCTATGTTTTGGTTTTGTCAACTATTTCCTTTGATGTGCAAATCTTTTTATCTTATGAAATCCTAAGTTCATTTTTTCTTTTGTTTCCCTTGCTTGGGAGACAAGTTCAGCAAGAAGTTGCTGTGCCAGAGGTTGAAAAGGTTGCCAACTGTGCTTTCCTCTAGAATTTTGAAGCATTCCTGTCTCAGTTATGCCTTTCATCCATTTTGAGTTTATCTTTGTGCATGGTATAAGAAAATGGTCCAGTCTCATTTTTCTGCATGTGGCTATCCAGTTTTCCTAACACCATTTGCTGAAGAGACTGTCGTTTTTCCATTGGATATTCTTTCCTACTTTGTTGAAGATTTGTTGGCCATAGATTTGGGGGCCATTTTGGGGCTCTCTATTCTTTTTTTTTTTTTTTGAAGATTTTATTTATTTATTTGACACAGAGAGCTCACAGGTAGTCAGAGAGGCAGGCAGTGAGAGAGGGGGAAGCAGGCTCCCTGTTGAGTAGAAAGCCCAACGTGGGACTCAATGAGGGGCTCAATGTGGGGCTTGATCCCAGGACCCTGAGATCAAGACCTGAGTCGAAGGCAGAGGCTTAACCCACTGAGCCACCCAGGCGCCCCTGTGCTCTCTCTTCTGTTCCATTTATCTATGTGTCTGTTTTTGTGCCAGTACCAAGCTGTCTTGATGTTTACAGCTTTGTAATAGAGCTTGAAGTCCAGCACTGTGATGCCCCCAGATTTGGTTTTCTTTTTCAATATTCCTCTGGCTATTTGGACTCTTTCCTAGTTCCTTAAAAATTTTAGGATTATTTGTTCCAGCTCTGTGAAAAATACCAGTATTTCGACAGGGATTGCATTGAATATGTAGATTGCTCTGAGTAGCATAGACATTTTAACAATGTTTATTCTTTTAATCCATGAGCATGGAATGTTTTCCTATTTCTTTGTGTCTTCCTCAGTTTCTTTCTTAAGTGTTCTGTAGTTTTCAGAGTACAGATCCTTAACCTCTTTGGTTAGGCTTATTCCTAGGTATCTTTTGGTTTTTAATGCATTAGTATATTGGATTCCTTAATTTCTCTTTCTTCTGTTTCATTGTTAGTGTATAGAAATGCAACTGATTTCTATGCCTAGATTTTATATCCTGCCATATTGCTGAATTCCTGTATGAGATCTAGCAATTTTAGGGCGGAGTCTTTTGGCTTTTCCACATAAAGCATCATGTCATCTGCAAAGAGTGAGAGTTTGACTTTCTCTTTGCCAATTGGAATGCCTTTTATTTCTTTTTGTTGTCTGATTGGTGAGGCTAGGACCTCTAGTATTATGTTGAATAACAGTGGTAAGATTGGGCCTCCCTGTCATTTTCCTGACCTTATGGGAGAAAGTTCTCAGTTTTTCACCCTTGAGAATGATATTTGCTGTGGGCTTTTCTTAGATGTTTTTTTTTTTTATGACATTGAGGTATGTTCACTCTATCCCTATACTGTGGAGAGTTTTAATCCAAGAAAGGATCCTGTATTTTGTCAAGTGCTTTTTCTGCCTCAATTGAGAGAATCATATGGTTCTTGTTCTTTCTTTTATGTATGTAGTGTATCACATTAATTGATTTCCAGATGTTGAACCATCCTTGCATTCCAGGAATAAATCCCACCTGGTCATGGTGAATAATCCTTTTAATGTACTGTTGGATCCTATCTGCTAGTGTTTTGGTGAGAATTTTTGCATACATCTTCATCAGTAATATTGGTCTGTAATTCTCCTTTTTGATAGGGCCTTTGTCTGGCTGATCCTGCCAGTCAGCCTCCATTGTTGCAGCCAGAATGGTCTCTTCAAAATGCAGCTCCGATAGTGCCACTCCCCTGCATGAAACCTTACAACAGCTTTCCACAGCTCTTAGCTTAAAGACCAGATTCTACAATATGCCCCTCACAGCCTCACATGCAATGGTCTTTCCCATCCTCTGCAGCCTCATCTTTTCCCATATGTCATCTATTGTCTCTCCACTCAGGCTAGAAGGATCTTCTTTCAGTTTCCCATATACACCATGCTTCTTCCTGTCACTTCCTCCCCTCCTTATCTGGTTAATAGAGATCTTAGCCTCCCCGTTACAATTCAGATTCACTGCCACAGGGAAACCTTCTATGACCTCCCTAATACTCAGGTCCTCAAAGCCCTTCAGACTTCTACTCATGACAGTTGTTACACCTACTGTCTTGTGTTTTTATATGTGGTTATTTGATTAATGTCTATTTCCTCTGGTAAATAGTAAAGTCTATGAAGAGAGCTCTCCTCATCCATCCATCTTCAGCCCCTAGCACACAATGCTCAATAAATATTTACCAAATAAGTGAACATCCAAAGTTGGTATCATCTCAGAAAATTTTTAGTAAAATTTTTCTCAGGTAAATGGTGACAAAAAACAAATTAATGAATTCACAGTGATTCATTTTAAGAGACAAAAGTTTAATATGATAACATTTAGTGCCAAATATATTCCTTGAATAAATAGTATCTTCTTAAATAAGTTCTTTTCAAAAGTAATATGAGATATCATTTTATTTATATATAATATAAATACTTAATTACATATTATATATTTTATATATATAAGTATATGCAAATATCATATATAAATATATAAATATCAAACACAGACAAAGCATGATGGCATACATGTATACATGTTACAGATAAAGCTTCCAACTTCTATTTATTGCCAAAAGATTTGAACCACAACAGATGGAACTTGTGCTTAATCAATTCTATAAAAGCATTGCAGACAACACCTTAGAATGTTCTAATATGCCAAGAATGTACAGGGAGCTGGACAATGGCTAGGATATGCTCAATTTACACAACCCAAACAAGCGGACAAGAAAGTATGTCATATCTCTTTTTCCCTGTGCAAGGAAAGCAGCTCTGCAGTACACGGCAGTGTGGGAAAGCAGTCAACATTTACAACTGTCTAAATCCTATGGCCAGTTTTGCCATCAAGACAATTAATTCATATTAATGGAATGGCATCCAACACAAGAAATGTGTATGGAATCCTTCTCATTAAAAGTTCCATCCTAAAGTTGGGCAATTATCTTTATTCACTTCCATTCTCCCTAATATTTTCCCATTGGCCCCTACCAGTCATAATGGGCAAGTCTGGGCCAGTCTTCATAGATAGCTTACCAGGAAGGCATTAAAGTAGATCATGCTTGCTGCACAAAACTAGTGAACAGGGGATGTCTGGTGGCTCAGTGGGTTAAAGCCTCTGCCTTTGGCTCAGGTCATATTCCCAAGGTCCTGGGATTAGGCCCCACATCGGGCTTTCTGCTCAGCAGTGAACCTGCTTCCTCCTCTCTCTCTCTGCCTGCCTCTCTGTCTACTTGTGATCTCTGCCTTTCAAATAAATAAATAAAATCTTAAAAACAAAACAAAACAAAACTAGTGGATGGATTACCTTCATAGGAAGTGGCTTTAGAATTTTTGTTTCACTGATGATATAAAAAAAAGCCAAGTTCCACGAATGCTGATTCTGAGCATTTTTTCTGTAACTCAGTTGATTTAATCCAAAGACATGCATGTTATCTTATACTGCTATCCTGTTTTTTATTATATGGAAATGTCATAACAATTTTTGTCCCATTATTGGTTTTGCAGTTTAACTAGTTTGTGTATTATATGACCTATTACTGTCATCAACCATGAAGTTGCTTTAATTTCCTAGAAGTTCTTGAGCTACATGAGAATCACCTGGGGATCTTGTTAAAAATATAAGGCCCCTCACCCCACCCCCAAAACTATGATTCAGTAGATTTGGGCAGCACCTGGGAATGTGCATTTAACAAACCAGCAAGTAACTCCAGTGTAGGTGGTCCTCAGAACACAGTCTGGAAAACATTGTTCTACAAGCTTTTAAAATAGTAGTTCTAAGGTTTATTTAGATAAATAGTTCAGTGATTGATAGAGAAACCTAAAAAGCATACTATGTTTTTTGTTTTGTTTTGTTTTTTTAAGATTTTATTTATTTATTTATTTAAGATAGAGCACGAGTAGGGTGAGGGGTGGAGGGAGAGAGAAGATGACTCCCTGCTAAGCAGGGAGCTCAATATGGAGTTCAATGTGGGGCTCAATCCCAGGACTCCAGGATCACGACCTGAGCCAAAGGCAGACACTCAACTGGCTGAGCCCTCCAGATGCCCTGTGTTTGTTTGTTTTAGCATACTATGTTTTGATGGATATAAAATTATTGATGAAGGAAGCCATTCGTTTACATGTGAAAGTGTCCTCCTCAAAGGGCTGCTGTCAAATTGAATTTGTGTGTCATATTCTGGGCCACACAGCATCTTGTAGGATGTTTCAAAATCCATGTTGGATTATGCCTCCTCATTCATTCACTACTGATAAAGAAATATGACCCCCTAAAATATTGCCTAGATATTCATTGGAAACATACCATTTGTTATGATCCATAGTGATTTCTAAAACCACAGACACTCAGTTTACTAAATGTGGCTTCTATGACCTCCTCATCTAATACTTCTATCCCTCTTTAGGCATTTCCTCTGTAATTAGGGTTGGCTTTATTAGAACTGGCATGCATACAAAAAAAATCAGTAAAGCCATGGAAGGGGATTCCAGTAAATCTGAGACTCTCAGTGCATACAAAGAAATTCCCCACAAACTGTATCAGAGTTATAATTCCCAGAAGCAATAATTTCAAGGGAAATTGAAAAAAAAAAAAAGAAAAAAAAAAACCACCTTTTTCTCAGTTCTTATTTAAAAGCGAAGTATTTGAGATCTATATTTTTTTTGTCTTCCAGAATATGCCTTCTTTTGAAGGTATTTACCTTTAATAGTCAGGAAAGACTATCTAAGAATTCTCTCCTCATTCCTAACACCTTCATGTAGATTTCACTACATTCTTGATTTGAGGGAGAGAGGCAGGTTTTATCCTGGAGCCATTGGGTTATGGTATTTATAAAAACCAAGTGTTTATTGTCACAATAAAAGCATGATGATGATCATTTTATGTTGTTGGTGATGATGATATCATGATCATGATGATAGTAGCTACTACTTATTGATCCTTTACAATACACCAGGCATTTGGTTAAGCAAGGCCCTTGTTAATCTTAATGACACTTTTGTGTGTTTTTATTTCTGGTGGATGAAATCCACTTGGGGGTGTATGGCTTGAACATCAAAATACAGGCTGAATTTCAGCCTCTACTCCCCACCTTGGCTGCCTGTTTTGTGCAGTGGACAACCTACACACTGGTTCATGGTGGCCCTGTTGTTAAGCATGACACCTCTAGAGAGTTGGATAAAACTGACAAAATCCTGTCCAAGCATCTTTAGGATTGGTACCTCCTTGACTTTCACACCAACTCTGGCCCTCCAAGTCCCACCAGGTTCCCATCACATAGAATGAGTTAGTTTCTAGAAGGCATTGCATGAGGCTTTTCTAAGCCTTGGCCTTTTGCCTGTTTTTTGTTTCTGTTTTTGTTTTTTCAGTATACCTCTTTTCCCTTCACCTTCCTCACTGTTATTCGTTCTTCAGAATTCAGCTCAGACTCATTCACTCCAAGAAGCTTTCCTGCTTCCTCTACCCAGTTAAGAAGAGGTGCCTCTCCAGGGTGTGCTAAGTCTCCCTTACCTCTGGCTTTCAGTTACAGTTGACCACTAGCGACAAAGACAGATGATCAGAGGGAGGGAGAAGACCGAGGTTGGGTTATTTATTCCCAGCTTGCCCTCTGCTTGGTTGCTGCAGGTTGACTGTGTCCTGTACCCAAGACCACAGTTCCTTCAGTCAGTTCTCTATACAGGTTTCCCTCTGAGTCCTAACTGTTCTTTCCCATCTCTTCTTCACACAGAGGCATGTTATGCCTTCCCACGCTTCCTGACCCCAGAGTACTATGGTGCTTTTTCTACACCTTGCTCACATCTGTGTAAATAGTCCCTTCATTAACTCCCCTCAATTACCCAGCTTGAGGTGTCCTCTGTTTCCTGCTGAGACTCTCTGTGATACATAAATGAACCCATCTGGGGCCCAGGGGGGCTTCATGCCTGCCCTGGCTCAACCTTCACAGGCTCTAGGCTCCTGCTTAGTCCTTAAGAAAAGCAAAGCCCATTCTAATGAGTCTTCAAAAAGACCTGCAATTAAATTCCAATATGACCTCACCATGACAGTTTGTTACCCAGTCTCTTTCCTGGATCTTACACCTAGAAAATCTTGCATTGCCTTCACACTCTCCGCCCCCCTCCACCCATGGCTTTGTCCCAGAGCAACTGCTTTATGAAGTTTCTTCTGAGTTCATGGATCCTTCCATATTCTTTAGGTTCTTTTCTTTTCATGTTCTCTCTCTTACACATCCCTCTTGTACTTCAGCCCTTCTCTGCCCTTTTCCTAAATACCCTTTTTCCTTCCCTAGTACAGGCCCAGCTACCATGTCACCTCCTCCCAGCCAGAAGTAGAATTTCCTTTCTTTGAGTGTCATGGTGCTTGGCTTTTCCTTCTTCAGTGGCACTCGCCAAATTCCATATTGAGCTGTATAATTTGTAAAATGCTTTACCTCCCCTACAAGATGATAAATCTAAGAACTCTGAACCTGGCATTTTAACTCCCTCAGATCTAAACATAGTGCCTTACAGCTTATCTGTGGTCAAAAGTGCAGTGGAATGGCTGGGTGGTTGACGGATGAACAGAGGCTATTCTTTATTGCTTTGCTGTTCTTGCCATGGAGTTCCTCAGGCTTAATGTCTCTGTCTGGTGTTACTTCGCTCTGACTCACCACCTTCATGTTGAATTAGACCAATCCCTTCAAAATTCATTTTTTAGCAGCATAAATATCTTCAACTCTTGCTGCACAAAAGTAATACAATTAATGTATACACATCTGTGTTGACACTCAGAAAGACTTTTAAGTTGATAAACACAGTAACAGTTTGAGCTCCAATTGCTCAAGGTAATTCAGTTTAGTATTCCATAGCTTTTCAGCCAACTGACAAAGAGAAGAACAGATCCAGGTTGGTAGAGAATACTTAGTCATATTGTTGCACTTTAAATAAATTAATGAATTAATTGGCAAGAGAGAAAATATTTATTTATCCTGCATGTGTTATGTGCGAACAAGATAGTTTCAGACACATGATCATTCTCACAGTCTCGTTCCACGTGTTATTTTTGAAATAGAATATGATCATCCCTAGAAAGAATTGGTTCCCTGTTTTGATCATGAAGTGTTTCATGAGAATTATTGCTTACAAGGACATGATATGGGCAATAGACCTATTATAATGACACATGGCATCTTTTGCCTATGTTAGATATAATTGAAAAAAATTAAGACATGGGATAGTAAGTGAAAAAATTTTAACTCCTTTTGTTTTTTGCCTTTTGAAACTATTTTTTAATTAATCCTACAGCTACAAATAGCTTGGTTTTTATAAAATTATCTGAAGCTGACTCTGATGCCTAAATTGGGCCCTCACAGGAAGCTTATTTAAAGTTCTGCTAACATTCCCTTCCTACAAGCCCTTTCCATGGACTTTTCCCCCAGGGTAATTTTGGCGGGGCCCTACAGTGAAAAGCCTCTGTTTAGCAGCATTTCTCAACAGTCCTTCATCCTTTTGTGCTCCAGTAAGCCTATCATTTTTTTCTTGAGTCTGTCATGGTCATTATGGTCACATAGTCATTATGTAGGTCTGTGGGTATGGTATCCTATCCACTCTGTGTTTTCAAGCGATTCCTTCAACTATTTTCCCAAGTGCTCCTTGCAAACTTCTGTCACATACTCTTGGGGTGCAACACTTGTAAAGACTTTTTTTTTTTTTTTTAAGAGAAAGAGAGAGAGCAAGTGAACATGTGGGCAAGTGGGGGAGGGGCAGAGGGAAAGGGAGAGAGAGAGAGAGACTCTTAAGCATGCTCCACACACAGTGCATGCAGTCCCGATGTGGGGCTGGATCTCACGACCCTGAGATCTTGACCTGAGCTGAAATCAAGTCGGATGCTTAATCAACTGAGCCACCCAGGCACCCAAGTGCAACGTTTGGATCTGCCTTGAGGAGAAATATTTGAAGCTAATACCCTATGTCAGATCCAGAAGGTTCCATGAGCATAAATATTACCTAAATCAACCACGATTTCTTTTTTTTTTTTTTTTAACTTGACAGACAGAGATCACAAGTAGGCAGAGAGGCAGGCAGAGAGAGGGGAAGGGAAGCAGGCTCCCTGCTGAGCAGAGTGCCCAATGTGGGGCTTGATCCCAGGACCCCGGGATCACGACCTGAGCCGAAGGCAGAGGCTTTAACCCACTGAGCCACCCAGGCGCCCCTCAACCACAATTTCTAATCAGCTCAGGTATCATGACTATTTCTAATGCTACTTTGAGTAACTATAGAAGATTGAAACTAGAAAAAGGTACTGTTATGAAGCCATTACATTAAATCATCTTACCATTAAAACCATGGCGAGGAAGCAATGTGATTACAAACTATGAAGTAAAGTCTAATAAAAGCAGTGTATGGAGGGGGCCGTAATGCTTACTTAACTAGTATACTCACATAAGCTTCTTAATTTTGACTTTTGATCTCATCATCTTTGTGAAGAGTTGGGATCTTGCTGATCAGAAAACTGTAGTTGAAAGAATTCAAATATAACTCTACAGAATTCTTATTAAAAAATCCTTGACCATCATAATTAGATTAGCAATTTTTTCTCATTTAAAAGCATAGGAGGGCGCCTGGGTGGCTCAGTGGGTTAAGCCACTGCCTTTGGCTCAAGTCATGATCCCAGGGTCCTGGAATCGAGTCCCACATCGGGCTCTCTGCTCAGCAGGGAGCCTGCTTCCCTCTCTCTCTCTCTCTGCCTGCCTCTCTGTCTACTTGTGATCTCTGTCTGTCAAATAAACAAATAAGATCTTTAAAAGCATAGGAAATTGATGTTTTAGGAAAGATTTTAATGTAAGTCTCAGCCTGGGTCTTTCATTGTTTATTTGTTTAGAGTTTGCTTTCTTTTTATCTTGGCTCTCCCTTTGGACCTTCTGTTCCTCCTCTGAGACAGACTGTTGTCCCCTTCATGACTCAAAAGCACACTGTTAGTAAACACTGAACCCATGGTCCAGGCCAACACTGTAAGGCTGACCTGGCTCTCTAGGACATACAGCACAAGAAAGTCAGAGCATCTGTCCTAAGTGCTTTATCCAAGGTAACTGCAGAGTGTAGAGACCGCACAAAGGAAGCAAGCATCATGTTTATGGGACAATTAAATTTGCAAAGAGCATATGATCTTTAATACTTTAAATCACATGATTCCTAAGTAAAGCAAAGCAGAAATCATTTTCTTTCTTTTTTTTTTTTTTTAGATTTTATTTATTTATTTGAGAGAGAGAGAGAGCACAAGTGGGGTGAAAGGCAGAGAGAAAAGCAGACTCCCCACTGAGAAGGGAACCTGATGCAGGACCTGATCCCAGGACCCTGGGATCATGACCTGAGAGCTAAAGGTAGACACCTAACTGACTGAGCCACCCAGGAACCCCTGAAATCATTTTCTTGAAATTGATAGTCAATAATTCTTGAGTTCTTGGTTTCCCTATACTCTGCTATGCACAATACAGGTCGTCATGAAGCTTCTCATAAGATGGAAGACACTTCTCAATGCTAAAGTCTCATATTGAAGATCCTTTCAAATGTCCAGGCTCTTTCCTGACCACCTATGTGAGTGTGCACTAATCCCCAGGTCACTTCCTACTTTATTTTCATCATAGTCCTATCACTATCTAAAATATATTTGATAGTATTCAGTTTTTAGCTTTAATTTGGGATTGACAAAAGAATATCCGCTTGAATAGTCATCAGATGGGGTGGGGAATGTCAAACTTGCCTTAGTAGAACTTTGTGAAAACTATACATTTCATACATTTCATCATTCTTATCCTGAAAATCCTGTCAAGGTGAATAAATCCTCCTGTCTAAAGTAGTTATGAGACCTATATTTGAAAAGAGAAATGGTAGGTTAGGGAGAATAGGTTGTGTTTATATGGTCAAATAGGCACTGTCTAAATTTCCAAATGATGAAACACATTTTATTACTTTCAAAGTGCTATGAAAATTGAACATAATATATGTAAGTATATATTGTCATAATCCCTAGAAATCAGATGCTTACTTATAAATTTGGAGAGTGAATATTTTATTTTATTTTATTTCATTTTTTCAGTATTCCAAGATTCATTGTTTATACATCACACCCAGTGCTTCATGCATTATGTACCCTCCTCAATAACCACCACCAGGCTCACCCAACCCCCCCACCCCACCCAAAACCCTCAGTTTGTTTCTCAGAATCCAGTC
Organism: Neogale vison; assembly: GCF_020171115.1. Taxonomy (NCBI): domain Eukaryota; kingdom Metazoa; phylum Chordata; class Mammalia; order Carnivora; family Mustelidae; genus Neogale; species Neogale vison. Next base: position 82,621,756 of record NC_058096.1, on the reverse strand, counting down.
TCTCATGCTTTGTCACCCCCTCTGATTTCCCCCAATTCACTTTTTCTTTCTTTCTCTTAATGTCCTCCGTGTTATTCTTTATGTTCCACAAGTAAGTGAAACCATATGGTAATTTATTCTCTCTGCCTGACTTATTTCACTCAGCATAATCTCCTCCAGTCCCGTCCATGTTGATACAAAAGTTGGGAATTCATCCTTTCTGATGGAGGCATAATACTCCATTGTATATATGGACCATATCTTCTTTATCCATTCATCTGTTGAAGGGCATCTTGGCCCTTTCCACACTTTGGTGACCGTGGCCATTGCTGCTATAAACATTGGGGTACAGATGGCCCCTCTTTTCACGACATCTGTGTCTTTGGGGTAAATACCCAGTAGTGCAATTGCAGGGCCATAGGGTAGCTCTATTTTTAATTTCTTGAGGGATCTCCGCACTGTTTTCCAAAGTGGCGGTACCAACTTGCATTTCCACCAACAGTGTAAGAGGTTTCCCTTTGTCCACATCCTGGAGAGTGAATCTTATGTAGTTGACAAAATGAATGCAATTCTTCAGTTCAACATTATAACTTCTGACTCTTGACATTGTAGTAGATCTTCTAATTCGATGATTATGTGCAATTCTATATACTCTACTTCACTGTAAATTAACCTTTTCACATAAAAAATACTTACAGATTCCCTGTATTTGCCAGGTACCATATTAATGGCCTGGTGATATATCAGTGAACAAAGCAAAGGCCCTCATGGAGCTTTCAGTTCAATGGGAAAGAGAGACCTGAATCAGATAAACACCAAGAACAGTCTACCAGTGATGCTTGATGTAAAAGAAATAGACCAGAGGCTATGAGAACATACGGCAGGTGAATCCACTCTGGCCTGAGTTTGGGGAAGTTCCCCCCAAAGAAACAATATTTGAGTTGACTCATGGAATCATTAGTTGTTGATTGGGCAGAGATGGACATATGCAGAAAGGAGAGGGTGTATGTGTGTTCCAGAATGGAAATACCATGTTCAGAAGAGTTACATTTGCCCTTGCAACTTTGTGTCTTCAGGAAAAACACATCTTTGGAGACACTGCTTGGGCTTTTGCTACCCAATAGCTAAATGTACTTGGTTTGGGATTAGTTATAAAGCGTGCTTCTAAGCAGTTCATGTGAACAGAATTTCATGAAATAAGAGTTAAGAAGCACAGAAAGCTGGATATTGGAATATGCCTTAAAAACTGCTAACCAGAAGCTCTTTTTGTGAACATATTCCTTTTGAAAATCTCAATGAGGGCTTTCTACAGGATCCCATTGTCATATCTAAATTGTGCATTCCTTTAGGGACAAAGGGGGAAAGGTTAACCAAATTCATAATTTATTAGCACACTTTCCAAATATGCTTACTGGGTTCTGGTTCATTGTACAACTCTGACTTTTGATCACTTGCCAAATAAATAATGGGAAATAAATGATCATTCTCTTACCTTCAATAGTTGTAAATCAAGATGGCCAACCTCTTATAGAAGGAAAACTTAAAGAGAAGCAAGTCAGATGGAAGTTCATCAAAAGGTGGAAAACTCGTTATTTTACACTGGCTGGAAATCAACTTCTGTTTCAAAAAGGAAAGTCTGTAAGTTTCCCCTGTCTTTTACACTTTCATTTTTAAGGTCTTGATCTCCACCAACCAGCTAGGGATTTTGTCCTGAGTTAATACACCAATAATTTGTCCTTTTCCATTTATAATTTTACAGTGTCTATTTTTTTTTTTTGCATACATCCCTTGGACTGTCTGTTCTGTTCTGTCCTACCTTAGATGATCCACTGTCTCTCTTCAGTTTGTTATGGAAGATCTTTCTAAAAGTTGGCTTAAGTTTTGAAGATGAACGCCAAAGGACTACCCAGTGAGCTTGGCTTGAACAATGTTTCCTTATAGATCACCTCCATAAATTAATATTGACCCTGACTCCCTTTATAATTAAAAGTTATATTTGGAAGCAGGGACACAGGGAAGAAGGACAGAAGACTGGGAAAAAGAAACAAAGGATGATTTATTATAAGTACTGTTTGTAGTCAACTAAGTTCAGTTCTGGTTAGGGAAAACCATTATCATCTTTCAGTCACTTAATACTCAGTTAACAAATATAATAGGGTCCTAAAAAGAATGAATAAATATTCTTTTAATATAATATTCAATCTAAGCTAGGATGCTCAGTAAATATCTATACTCTGAATTTTCAGTGGGAAACTTCTGAAATAGCATTTTATTCCAATCAGCAATGCAGAGTTATTCCCTTCTTTTCAAGTCAGCTTTATCTATCATTAAATTCTATTAATTCAGGATCAGGGAGAAAGAAATGTGGACCTACTTCTTGGGTATTTTGAATATAATAATAATAGCTTATCACATGCCACCCTGGATTATCTTAAAGAATCCTCAAAACAGTCCTTTAAGGTAAACACTACTGTTATTGCCATGTTCCAGATGGGTAAATCTGGGGTGCCTTTCCCTCCCTCTTTCCTTTCCTGCTGGCAGATGGAAGCATATTCCTCTGGGCTAGGTGATCCTCGTGGCCTTCTGCACAGTGCACAGGCCCTGAGAGCCTGGGTCCCAGGATGGGCAGGCACCAGGTTAGGTCTGATGCCAAGAAAGCCTTGTACAACCAGACTTTAGCAATGAAGGCACTTTCAGTCTTTATCTCACTGCCAGGCAAGCCAGGAAGGGCAAGATCCTGGCCTTTGGATTTCTGTCTTATCCCACTCTTACAGGTATCATTTGAACCCCAGAATCAGAGTGATGGGGAAAACATGAGCATATGTACACACAGTCATCCACTCCTGTGCAAAGATGCCCAGAGAACACGCATACAACACCTAGCTGATGCCTTTATATCCATCATTCCCCACTTGTGGCATTTGGGACCCAGGGTCTGTCAGTCATTACCAGGAGTTGGCCTTTGTCCTAATCAAAGATATCTGGGAAATACAAAGGAGCTTAAGGCTCTGACAAGTTCTGCAGGAAAGAACCCACTTAATTTTGTTTCACTACTGTATCTCAAACTTGTTCCACCACATGGTACTTTTACATCATGTAACATCAGACCCAGTCCCACTCCCTTCCCCTTGTGAGAGACAGAGAGAGAGACAGAGGAACAGAGACTCTGACTGGCTTGACAAATGAGTCAGTAAGGTAAAAAGAGGTAAAACTGGAGTCAGGTACAAGGCAGTGTGACATCAAAGCTTGCTGTTAAATGAGTGCACTGTCCCTCTTCTTATGAACACTGAAAATACAGAGCCAGTGGCAAACCGAACTGTGTTTGAATTAATTAATGAAAGATTTTAAATTATTTAAAAATTGTGATTCACTGAGAATATGGGCACTATATCTTTAGAGTGCTCATTATAAAATTTATTTGAACTTTTTGCTCAATGGGGATAAAGTATGGTGTATCCCAATTATGACAAATTTTTCTGACCATTTTTTAAATTAATAAAGCAATGTTAACTTTTTGAGTGAAAAAAAAAAAGCTCTAAGCTCATGCTACTTTCTTCATCTGTGTGTATTATTAAATATACAGATGGACTTTTCTGTGGCTGAAGATCTTTTTGAAAGGGAAGTATAATGGTATTCTCAATTCAGACATTTATTGGAGGTTTAAAGAAACTTTTCTTAGCATAGCTCCACATTGAAGTATTTTTAACGTGTTTAAAATGACTGTCTGAATTTCCCGTTTTTACTAAAGAAATCAGAAATAGAAGTTAAAATGTAGTGATTTCTCCTATCCCTTGAGATGGAGCAGAGTTAGTGCATAATAATATTTTTCCTGAACTCAAATAATGATCTTTAAACATCTTGATTCAGAGCTTTTTGTTTTTTTTTTAAAGATTTTATTTATTCAGAGCTTTTTAATAAAACTTAGAGAATAAGCTATTTTACAATTGGCTAACTTGTTTGACATCTTTATAGGGAAATAATGGTTTGACATTTTAGAAATCTGACAGCACATGTGGCTCAAATATTGAGAAATAATATAATGTACTATAAGGACCACAACAAATTTCCTCTCATCCCCAGGGACACAGTAACCTAACAGAGGTCAACAGTCCAGCTGAAGCTTCAGGCCCATAATAAGGAACCTTTCTTATAAATGAGAAAAATGGTAAAATGTGCATTTTTAATAAGGACTGAAAGACAATAGCGTTATTTTTTACTTTCACATTCTTAAAGTCTTGATCTCCACCAACCAGCTAGGCAATGGTGCCCTTTGACTTCCTGTCCATTTCTCTTGGGTAATTCACTGTCTCTCTTTAGAGAACTATGACAACTTTTTGTTTTCTTGATCAGTTCCTCCATGTATCAATTTCTATTCTATAAACTAATTCAAAGAAATACAGCTTTATTGCTGTCAGATATTTACCATAAACCAAATTAAGCTAACAAAGTATTATCTAGCACAGGCATCTTCAAACTTTATTCTGTCTATTCCCTAAAAGAATCTTGAAAATCTGTGTAATACCTTGCCACATTTTAAGTTTATCATAAATTTAAACAGTTGCACAAACTATAATTTCTGTTGAATTGAAAATACTATCATTTTGAAATAAAAAGCTCACACCTGTCCTTTAAGTATAACCATAGGAAAAAGATACCGTAGCAATTCACACCTAACACCATCCATTAAAAAGATACATAAATTAGTTCATCTTTTTTTATTATGTTCAATTAGCCAGCATATAGTACACCATTCATTTTTGATGTAGTGTTCAACGATTCATTATTGAGTAAACTCCCAGTGCTCATCACAACATCTGCCCTCTTTAATAACCATTGCAATGCTTACATGGTATCATTTTTCTTTGAAATCATATTGTTTTCTACCTAACCCACAGTATTTTATCCTGATCATCCAATTATTTTTCACTGCAATGAAACTATGTATATAAATTGAAATTTAATTATTTTAATAATTTGTGACTATCAATCTCTAAATGTTAAGATTTTTCATTATTATAATCTTAAATTAATTATAATTTTAATTTATAGTCATAAGTATAACACCAAATGCAATAAATAGTTACTAAACATTAAAAAGGGAAATGCTATTGGAAATGCACCTCTTGATATAGTAGCTGGGGAGTGATTGTGTTGTTTTGTTTGAAGGACACTTCCTTAGCATCAATATTTTGCATTGATCTTTCCAGTTCTTTGATCCTCCAGAGATTTTTCCAAGTTGGACAATACACCATGGTAACTTTGGGATGAGTGAGAAGGTTGCCTTTCCATTGCAGAATGAAAAGAGAGTGAGTTGTACAGGGTGCATGGGAAAGGAGAGTTGGCCAGATCCTCAAGCACAGGCACGTCTTCCAGGAGACAAATATATTCAGGGATGTTAAAGACATTTCTGTAAAGAAGTATTTGATCTTTTGAAACTACTCATACTAGCCCATTGGGATGACCTCATGTTAGAGTTGTGATCTGTAAGCCTCTGTTTTGATGCCAGAAAAATGTAAATCACTAAATATTCTTTCACTTAATGTTTGCAGACAAATCATACTTCCAGAGCTCCAGTGTGTCTCAAAACAGTTTGATCTGCTTAAACATTAGGACCCTATTTATTCAATTAATACACCTTTCTCAGAAATAACACAAAGGAAAATTCAATTTCATACTTCCCAAGTTATTTCAGATTCTGAGTTAATAGTACTCCAATTGTACTATTGCATTTTGCTCTATTGATAGTGTTGATATCAATCAAACATGACATAAAATCAAAGAAGTATGAATTAAACATTTTCCCAAATCCCACTAAATAATAATTTCTTATAAATTCGCCATCTTGTACCAACTTAATATACTGTAACGTAGGACCAATTGCTCACTCCCTCCATTGTTCTAATGAATCACTCACTGAGGCCTTAGCATTCGAAATAACAAAGGCTATGAACCAGTTGCAGTGAAAGGATTCTGATTTTCTTGGAAAATTCTCCAGTTGCCAGAGATCTTTTCATACTCTGGGAGCCAGCTCATGTTCTCTCCTTCCCATATGCATTTCAGAAAGATGATCCTGATGACTCCCCAATAGAACTCAGCAAAGTACAGAGTGTGAAAGTTGTGGCCAGGAAACGCAGGGACCGCTCCCTCCCTCGAGCTTTTGAAATCTTCACAGACAATAAAACCTATGTTTTCAAGGCCAAGGATGAGAAGAATGCAGAAGAGTGGCTCCAGTGCATCAATGTGGCAGTTGCCCAAGCAAAAGAGAGGGAAAGTAGAGAAGTAACCACATATCTGTAGGGATTTGCAAGCCGACCTCACACTGATTGCATACAATGGGCATTGTGCTATCATTGACCATGTTAAGAAAAAGAGATAAATTCACCAAGTCACATTGTGTTTTTCTAAGTACCAGTGGAATTGTTTTCCCTAAGAAGCAGGACCTAAAAGTGGTGGGATTCTTATGCATTTCATATTCTAATGGCGCCTGCATTAACTCTAGAACATCTGTGTGACCCTACAAGAAAAGGAGCTACAAATGGTATGGGGCAGAAAGGGGAGAGTTGGGGATCTAGGAGCCTCTGAAGATATGCCATTGTACGTTGTAAGAACACAACTCTACAAGATACCTGTAATACCTATCCTGAGGAAAGATTAAATACTTCTGATCAAAACCACAGTTTGCCAAAAGTATTAGAAGGGAAAAAAAAAAAAGCCCTTTTGGGAAAAGTCAAAATTATCAACCCTAAGGGGAAACATAGAACTTATTTATAGACATAGAATTGTGTTTTTTCTTTCTAATGCAAATAAGGCTAACACATGGTAAAATGGCCCTCAAGTGAAAAAAGTTATATAATTAAATGTCTTTCAGATTTTTATCTGATTATTCCATTTAGATTCATATAATATGATCTAAAATGTAGGTTCTTGCATATATCTCTTGCCTAAAGCAGTAAGTATAAGCTAGGATAGGCATAGAAAACCATTTTCACCATCTTCAAAATATGGGCCATTTCCATAAAAATTTGAGATGTTGAAGTTCTATACATTTTTTCTTTACATTCAATCTTTTAATATCTCAAAATTGCATTCAATGATTTTCCCTTCACTCATCTTTTTTAAAAAATTAAGCTGTGGCAGGCAGAATTATAGAATGATTCCCAGTGGTTTATACTCTGACCCTCCCCTTGAATGTGGTAGAAATCGTAACTTGCTTCTAACTAATAAATTATGAAAGAAAGAATAGAACAGTCTCCTCCATGATTATGTTACATTACATGGCAAAGGTGAAGAGATTTCTGGTTCTTAATCAGGTGACTTTGAACAAGTCAAAAGGATATGACCCTGGGTGGGGCTCACCTCATCAGATGAGACTTTTTAAAAAGAGTGAACAGGTCAGAGACTCTCTCTTCCACTGGCCTTGAATACACAAAACTGCCACAAGTTCTACAGCTTCAAGGGAATGAATTTTGCCAAGAACCTGTGAGCTTGGAAGAGGATCCCAGCCCCAGCCAACACCTTGATTGCAGCTTTGCGAAACCTGGACAGAGGACCCAGCTAAGGTGTGCTTGAATGTCTGACCTAGAGGAATCTTGAGATAATAAATACATGCTGTTGAAAGCTGCTGAGTGTGTGAAAATTTGTTCCATAGCAATAGATAGATAATTCATACAAACACTAACTTACTATACATATAAAGGGTCATTTTTTTTCTTTTAAAATTTGTTGACTATGTAGTCTAGTATAGAAATCTGGAAAAAAAAAAAATCTAAGTAGTCAGTATTCTTAATTCTACCTTGACTCTACTACCAACTCCCTAGCATAAGAAACATGTAAGAGGCCACGTTTGAGGAGAGAAACATTTGGATTTTAATATGTAAAGTTTGAGGGTATTGTGAATCACAAAAGGTATTACAAATTGGAAGCAGTTCTGAAGGTCAAGATTTTGCCTCACTGGATATATAGATGGTCACTAAATCTGTGGAACTAGCTGAAGTTACTCAGGGAGAATAAGACAAAAGAACAAATAAGGGCTTCCTTGGGATACCCAACATTTAAACAATGGGCCACTGGATTGGCCAGTCAGTGTTCAGAGATGTTATAAACCAAGGAAAACAATGTCACAAACCCCAAAAATAAGGTTTTAGGAAGAAGGGAGAGATTAACAATGTAAAATCCTGGAGTAATCACTTAAGATAAAGAATGACTTTTGCAGTTAGGAAGCAATTTGTATCATTCGTAGAACAATTTCATCAGAGTGTTGAAGTAAAAGTCAAATTCTAGTGAGTTGAAGAATCAATAGAAGGTTAGGAGTTTAAAGCAATAATTGGACAATATTTTCAAAAAGTTGGAGCTAACATACAGAAAAGTGATTTGTTGTTTGTTTTAAAAATGTATTGGACTTAAGGGGGAAGAATCTAACATAACAGAAAGAAGGAAGAAAAATAACTTTGCTTGAGCACAGTTTCTAGAAGTGATGGAAAAGGATTAAAATACATGCCACACCAATTTACGGAACAGCTAGCACACAACAGTTACCACGTTTGTCCTGGAGATAACAAAAATACCCGGGTCTTCCCATCAAAGAGTTTATAGGGCAGTGGAGGAGACAATCATAGACAACAAAAATTGAAAGGCTAAGAGGCAAGTGCCTTGATAGAGGTTTGCCCAGGGGCCTGTGCAAATGCAGGAGGAGGCAACCCTATAATTTTTTTTTTCCAATTTATTTATTTTCAGAAAAACAGTATTCATTATTTTTTCACCACACCCAGTGCTCCATGCAAGCTGTGCCCTCTATAATACCCACCACCTGGTACCCCAACCTCCCACCCCCCTGCCACTTCAAACCCCTCAGACTGTTTTTCAGAGTCCATAGTATCTCATGGTTCATCTCCCCTTCCAATTTACCCAAAAGCACATACCCTCCCCAATGTCCATAACCTTCCCCCCTTCTCCCAAACCCCCCTCCCCCCAGCAACCCTCAGTTTGTTTCGTGAGATTAAGAGTCACTTATGGTTTGTCTCCCTCCCTATCCCATCTTGTTTCATGGATTCTTCTCCTACCCACTTAAGCCCCATGTTGCATCACCACTCCCTCATATCAGGGAGATCATATGATAGTTGTCTTTCTCCGCTTGACTTATTTCGCTAAGCATGATACGCTCTAGTTCCATCCATGTGTCGCAAATGGCAAGATTTCGTTTCTTTTGATGGCTGCATAGTATTCCATTGTATATATATACCACATCTTCTTGATCCATTCATCTGTTGATGGACATCTAGGTTCTTTCCATAGTTTGGCTATTGTGGACATTGCTGCTATAAACATTCGGGTGCACGTGCCCCTTTGGATCACTACGTTTGTATCTTTAGGGTAAATTCCCAGTAGTGCAATTGCTGGGTCATAGGGCAGTTCTAGTTTCAACATTTTGAGGAATCTCCATGCTGTTTTCCAGAGTGGTTGCACCAGCTTGCATTCCTTTGAACTCAACACATGGGCACCCTCACTCTTTCTCAGAGCTGTTAGAGAAGGGTCGTGTCCTAAAGAACTAAGTGAGAAGGTCATGGGCAGATGAGGAGAAAATGGTCAGTTGAGAGGACCATGCTGCAAAAGCACAGGAGGGAAAGGGAACAAAACTTGGTCCGTTTGCAAAACAGCAAGTCCTTATGTAAGATTGGAACATAAGGGGACCATTGAGGAATGGTGCGAAATGATGCCAGAGAGGCTTATGGGGCCATAGCATAAAGGGCTGGGTTCTATGCTAAGGAATCTTAAGATGACGAAACACCATTAAAAGGTTTTAAGACTTGCATTTAGAGAAATAATTTTGATAGTGGTATAGAGACTGGATTGTAGGTATATAAAAAATTATATCAGGGAGATCATTTAGGAGGTTCTTGGAAGTGGTGAGGTCTACTAGCAGAGGAGATAGAGAATGGAAATGCAGGAAAAATATTGAAATAGTAAAACGGATTGGACACTGGTGGAAGGATGGAGCCTAGGTACAGGAATGGGAAGGAAAGTGTCTCTGATGATCCCTGGGTGCTTTCTTGGGAAACTTGATGTATGATGGTATCATTTTACTAAGAGAAAATTCCAAAGCAACAGTTTAAGAGGTGAGCCCAATTGTAAAATCAATTTTAGTGTATACATTTAGATCCATGATTCATCATGGACTGGAGAGACATCTCCAGTGATGAAGACAGGCAGGAAAAGGCAAGAAGTTAGAGATGTAAACGAGTCTCTAAATATTATTTTGAAATCTAACAGCCCATTCTTAAGAATCTCTTGAGTAAACCTAGCTGTTAATTAGAAAAAACTGGTAACAGACAAATAGAATATCAAATAACACTGCATTAGTTATTAATAATTTAAATGCTAACAATGTGCTCCAACATTTTATAGCAGAGAAAATTACAATAACACTCAACCTGGTTGCATACCGATTCTGTTTTCACTGAATGCTTGTCCTAGGAAAGAAGAGAATGGCCCTACTAGCTCAATTTGGAAGAAATGAATTATCTTTGTTACTTGTTACAAAGACCTTGTGATTTAATTAATCGGATACCTCTAGTTTAGAATGCAAATCGCAGAGCCTTTAAACCAAATCTAGAAAGAAAGAAATGTATGAAGTGTGAATAATGATCTTCCTGGTTTCATTCCACGAGGTAGTAGCAATTCCGAATGCAAGCAAATTCTCCTGGGTTTAGAATCAGACAAGAATCCCAGACTGGTCGGTTTCCCACTGATATTTCTGGCAATTCCACCCCTGTTGCCAGCTAGCTTACCACAGACTGGCCTTTCCCAAGAGGGCCGCAGTTCCTGATTCTGATCTAAGAAGAAACCACTTTTTAAAACATGTTTAAACCTTTAAAAATGTTGGGATGAATACAATTACAATCATGGTTAGAAATTCAAGTGGTTTTCATTTTCATCTTATTTTGGTTCTTTTTTTCCCTCTCAGATAGCTGTGGAAACAAACGTTTATATATGAGACTCTCATCTGGTTATTTCTTGAGAACCTGGAGTTTGGTAAAAATAAATGTTCACTTTTCTAACCTGAGTTTTCTGAAAAATCCTTGGCTGGTGATATTTAGAGACATTTATTGGGTTATCTCCAATTCACCTATTTTCTGTAGGCATTTTTGGATCTATTATTGTAACTTTATATTCAGGCATAAATGAAGAGTACCTAGTTGAAAAACTACCTTTGAGAGATTTATGTTTAAATTTAAAGGTGAATTTACATTTACAAATTGCCTTTAGGAAACTATTGCACGATGATTTAAGAGAACATGTGAGGGGAATTTGTGGTACACTGCAGAGAAGTCAAAGCCAAAGATTTTAAATCTGAGGCTTAAAAGCCCAAGCCAGGATTTCCAGTCCCAAAATCTAAGTTTTTAGATGAACAACTAAGAAAAACCCAAAATTTCATCTTTTTCCAGAATAGCTCCAGTTTATAGGCTTCTTGGGACCATTCCTCCACAAAGGTGCTTCTGAAAGGGCAGAGGAGTTGAGAAATCAGAGTGACTTCTACAAAGGCCGTGAAGGCTAAAGAAGGTGTCACAGGCTCTGGTAATGGGCACATGAAGATTCAAGTCCTAGTTCTACCAAAACTAAATGACCAACCTGAGTAAATGACTCATCTCTCATCTCTAGGTTGAACATAATGACGTTGATGGAGAAGAACTGATGCGAGGCTTAAATGTCAAGTAAAAACATCCAGTAGAGAACCTTTAATTGAATAGGTACTTGATGGCACATTATTTCTTACAGAACAGCAAGGAAAAAAATCCTACAAATGAAATTATGATGCCATGTCTTAATAATAGTCTAATCAGTGGTGTTTTACTTCCAAATGTCTTTTACCTATTCTGAGAGTTTGGGCAGTTTCTTCTGACTTTGGGTACCTTGAGTGATGTGTGATAGGTCATTCTTTTGTATCTATTTCAGCAACAAAATGAAACTCAGCCTTCTCTACATATTGATACCTTCCTTCATTGGGTAAAATATTTAGTGGCTGCATTGCAGGACATAGGGACCTGCTGTGATGGCTCTTTGGTTCCCAAATATCACAATTCATTCCACTCTTTCTTTGCTTCCCTGTGTACCTGGCAACTTTTTGTTTCAAAGTCAAATCATATTATAATTTTTAGGACATACTAAACAGCAATTAATACATATAGTGTCGACCATACAGGTAACTCATTTGAAATAACAACACAAAGAACTGGGACCAAGTTTGAATGACACCTGGTCACATTCATTCCTAGTAGATGACAACTGCCAAACGCCACTGAATATAAGACACCTCCTGGTTTCAGAACTGAAAGTGTGGGAGAAAAAAATTTAAGTAAATGAGTGAAAGTAAGTATTAATTTAAGAATTCTATGTGGATTTGATTCATAGTAATCAAAACTGTATGTAAACGTTTTTGTGAACAATAAAGCATATTGCATATATAAGAAACTTTTAAATCTTTTTAAATGGTTAAAATGCACCCAATGCATCCATTCTCAAAGGTATGGGATCAGCCATTTCTGTGAATGCTTACCTTCTGTATTACCAGGGTTCTCCTGAGAAGTAAAAACAACAGGATATATAGAGTTAGATATGTAAGAGGAGATTTATTGTAAGAATTGTCTCACGTGTTTACAGAGGGTAAGAAATCGCAATCTCTCATCTGCAATCTGGTGACCCAGGAGAGCCAGTGGTGTAATTCAGTCCAAGTTGAAAGGCCTGGGAACCAGGGAGGTGTTAGTCCTAGAGTTTGAAGTCCAGAGGCAGAAGAAAATGAACATCCAGCTCAAGAAGAGAGAAAGAACCCTCCCTTCCTTTGACATTTTGTTCCAATCTGACCCCCAATGGATTGGATGATGTCTACCCCCATTGGTGAGTGTGAATCTCTTTACTCAGTCTAATGATTCAAAATGCTGATGTCGTCCAGAAACATCCTCAGAGACACACCCAGAAATAATATTTTACCAGCTATCCGGACATCCCTTTGGCCAGTCAAGCTAACACATAAAATTAACCATCATACACTCTTTTGATGGAAAAAAAGATGGTTAATATCCACACACAAGCCATTTCTCAATGCCTCTGTATCTGCCTTTCCATGTTCTCCTTTATGCAAATTCTCTTTTTTGGCAGGGAAGCTAATAGGGAATGGGCCAAGGTGGCAGGAGTGAGGGTGAGAGCACTGGTGTGTCTTTTACCCACTGTCACAAATTGGAGCGCCTGGAGGTGAAATTAGGATGGTGTCTAAGGAGAAATTCCAGACCATGTAGAAGAATTTCCAGAAGAGGCCCTCAGGGTCAACCACACCAGAGACAAAATGATGGAGGCAGGGCCTCAAGCCAAGTTGGAAGCTGGGGAACCAGGGAAGAGTAGAGGGAGCACAGGGCAGAGCAGATGGAAATGATGAAGTCTGTAGGACATTTAACAGAGCACGCTAATTCCCAGGGCTGCCTGTTCTTGGGTACTTGCCCAGGCGAGGAGGGTTCTCTTCAATGTGCTTTTGAGACAGGTCTTTACCTCCCCATTTGTGTTTTTCTATTACCAGGTTATTTAAGGCCCTATAGCCATATACTTGGCAGAACAGGCGACTAGCTCCCCCAGAGGCCTTAGGGAGCCTGGGTTGCACCATGAGATTCTAGCCTTGCAGAGCATTTTGCATATGGACATTCTTCTCATTCTATACCCCCAACCCAGCACATATTGAACTTGTCTACTTCAAAGAAAAACTTTCTGAGGGTATGGAGAGGGGGAGCTGGAAATCCTAGAACTTTCTTAAGCATTTTTCTGTAAGATGATAATCAGACACATTGTGTTTACATGGTTCCTTATGGCTTTGTGGGCAAACCTTTTTAGAATCTTGCATCCAATAGAAAGAAAATGCATTTCCTCTTTCAATCAATAAAATAATTAGAATTCACTTTGGTACTGAGAACCTGGAAGAGTTACAAAGAAGTCAAATAATGTAAAAATAGAAAATATTCATACAAGTGGCAGACTCACTTGTTCATTAGAATAACAGCGCTCCTGAAGATCTCACTGGACACTGAGGAGGAGGGGGTGGTAATAACAGTGACTTCTCATTTTTCCCTTTTGAATTCCTCTTTGCCTTGTTTTGTTCTTTGACCATCAGTCTACTCACGTCAGTGATGTCCACAGTACACTTTGATACACACGTACACACGTATATTCTTTTAAACTGGTGTGATGACAATAACACAATGGTTTTCATGCATGCATTATAGAGATCAATCTTATTTCATTATCTCAAATTTCTTTCTCTCTCTCTCTCTCTCTCTCTGTGTCTCTGTTTATCTGTCTAGGCTGGGATTTCATGTCATCAGAAGACCTTTATGTGAGTTCCACTGTTTTCTGGGCAGAGATTCACTTCTACACACCAGATTTCCTCTGGGAGTATTCTGTTCCCTTTTAATTCTGAACTATTGTAATATGGAGGAAATGGTCTAAATGCCCTTTCTCTTGAGAGTGAAAAACAATGGTCCTGTTTGCCAAACTAGCCTATAAACTCACAAATCAGAATGAAGCCCATCTTTTTAATTTAACCAAAACCACAGTTTGGAAAGGTCTCTTTTTAAAAATTAGCCATTAAATATAATACTTAGGGTATGTGTGATTCAAGTGCTGATTTGAGAACATTTTAATCAGGATTCACTCAAACAATTCAGACAGATACCTTACACTTCACACAAACAACTCTCACCCACATATTCATGCTCCTGCCATCACTAACTCCTGCTGTATATCAGCCTCAGTGGAATACAGATCAAATTCCACTGCAGCTCGGGGTGCCTGGGTAGCTCAGTGGGTTAAAGCCTCTGCTTTCAGCTCGGGTCATGATCTCAGGGTCCTGGGATCGAGCCCTGCGTCGAGCTCTCCACTCAGCGGGGAGCCTGCTTCCTCCTGTCTCTCTGCCTGCTTCTCTGCCTGCTTGTGATCTCTGTCTGTCAAATAAATAAATAAAATCTAAAAAAAAAAAAAAAAAAAAAATTCCACTGCAGCTGATCCTGTCATGGTGAGGTTCCAATGTGAGGAAATACTGGAAGCATGGAAGGCAGCCAAGTACGTTAGACCAAGTTCTTCCAAGAAAGGGGACTCAGCATCTATCATTCAGGTAATAGGTATGATGGATAGGCTGGGGTGCCTGAGGAGCTCAGTTGGTTAAGCCTCCAAGACTCTTGGTTTCAGAGTCCTGAAATCGAGCCCCAAGTCAGGCTCCACGCTCAGCTTGGAGTCTGCTTGAGACTCTCCCCCTCTCGCTCCCCTCCTGCCTCTTCCCCTGTTTGTAGTCTCTCTCTTTCTCAAATAAATAAAAGATTTGGGAGAGGGAAGCAGTATCATGGGCTATTGGAGTCAGAAGAATCTTAGAGCATGTGAGCTCCAATCTCCCCCTTCCCAATGGAGAGGTCCCTTCATTGGCAGGTGTCATTGCTGGCTTTTCAAACACTGTTAGGGACAGAGAGCCCATTGCCTTGTCACATGCCCATATCTTTATAAAGTAGTTTTTGTCTGATTTAGTTACTGAATTTACTTATTTACTGCATATGAAACCAAGATAGTATTATAAGAAAAAATTAGAAAACACAAGAAGACTACCAAAATATAGTAACAATTACCCATAATCCCAGAACCCAAACACATTCAATAGAATTGTTCAGATATTATTTCTGTTATGTTATTTTTATTAGTTTAGCTTTTGGAAAAAATTCTGCCTTTCCCCAATTTTTAACCTTAAGTCCTGCTTCTTTCCCCTGAAGCAACACAAAATGTCTGTTCCTTCTGCCCCACCCCCCAGCAACCCTTCAAACAATTAGATTCAGGCATTCATTTAACAAATATTTAGAGCATCCAATATATTCCAGATACTATGGTAGGGCATCAGGGGTCAAAGATGACTAATAAATTGTCCATGCCTTTAAGAAACTCAGTAAATAAATACATATTTATCCAGTAGGTAAATCAAAACATAAAGCACCTCCTATGTCCTGGACTATGGATTAGGAATCCTGAGATGATCAGGTGTCCCAGTCTTTGTGCAATTTATATGCTAGTAGAAGAAAAAGATGATGAAGTCTTTCCTTAATCAACTATGAAACTGTCATGTAACCAGTACTACAAAGAAGCACAGTAGATAGAGATCCATGAAATGAGACACGTGACCTAGTCAGGGATTTAGGGACAGTCAACCTGAGATCTGAAAAAGGAACAGGAGTTCTAATCTTTGAAAGAGGTGGAGAAAATGCAGATAAGAAAGAACACAGTGAGAGAAGATCCTAGGAAGAAAAGGTGCACAGCCCATCAGAGAAATCAAAACAGGCCACTGTGTCCCGAAAATGGCAGCAGAGAGAGGAAAACTGATGAGGGTAGTGAGGCTGGGGAGGTGGACAGGTCTTTCAGGCCAAGAGGGGGAGCTATTGACAGGTTAGAACAGAGTGACACAATTGATCAGCTTTTAGTAGTAGTAGTATTATCATTATTATTATTATTATTATTACTGGAATATAACTAACATGCAATGTTATATTCATCTTGGGTTTATAACATATTGATTTCAACAATTATTTACATTTCTCAGTGTTTACCACAGATATGTAGTCATCATCTGTCACCATGCAATGTTATTACAGTATTATTAACTATAGTCCCTAGGCTGTAATCTTCATCTCTGTGGTTTGCTGATTTCATAACTGGAAGTTTGTACCTCTAATCCTCTTTTTCATTTTTGTAAGAGCACTCTAGCTGCTGTGTCAAGAATGCAACCCATTCCATTGGGAAAGCAAGAATAGAAACTGAGAAAAAGGAGGCTATTAAGATAGTATAGGCAAGAGATGTATTGAGAGCTTGAAAGGAGGGAGGGGCACCAGAAATGGAGAGAAATGGAAGGCCAGAGAGATATTTAAGAAAAAAGATTGCAGGACTTGGTGACAGATAGGAAGCACCCTCAGGATTCTGGCACCAGTGGGTCAGTGGCAGCACTGTTTATAAGGAGAACACCAAAGAGGGTGAGGTTTGAGGGCAAGCCTTGTCAGCAGAGAAAGTATCACAGAGCTGTGATGTAGGGGCCATGGCAGAGACACAGTGGGAAGCAGATGACCCTGCCTGGAGGGAATCATCAAACCCTCCACTGAAGAGGTGATGATATTCTGGGTCTTGAAGAAGGAATCCACTCTTCTTTTACACATTCTTCTTTTACACATTCATACTTCTTTAGTCAAAGAAGTGAAAGGACATTCTAGTCTTAGGGAAGAGCATATGCAAAGATTCAGAATCAAAGTTAAGGTAAAAGACAACATCAGTGGGTGAGGATGAGAACAAGGATCACTCATTTCTATCTAGTTATTTTATTTGTGCCCAGTTCCAAAAATTATCTATAATTCTTTTAAAATATATTCTAGATTTTTTTTTAAAAAAGTGAGTATCTTAATCCATTCAGGCTGTTATAACAAATTACTCCAGAATGGGTGGCTCATAAACAACGGAAATTTCTTTCTCATAGTCCTGGAGGCTAGGTAATCCAAAATCAAGGTGCCAACAGATTTGGTGTTTGGTTCATAGATGGTGTCTTCTTGCTGTGTTCTTACGTTACAGAAGGGATGAAGAGATGAAGGAGCTCTCTGGGGTCTCTTACGTAAAGATACTAATCCAATTCATGAAGGCTCTGCACGCATGACCTAATCACCTCCCAAAGGTCTCACCTCCAGATGCCATCACTTTGGAGACTGGGTTTCAACATGTGAATTTTGGGGGACACAAATATTCAGCCTATAGCACTGATGTACCACCAATGCCCCCATGAATGAAGAATTTGGTCCTCTAGCTGCAAGGAGTACTTTTGGTAAATACCCTTTTGCTGTCATTCCCTTCAAGGATTGTCTCAGTATGCCCAATGTCACAACTCTAATTAGAGCATTTGACATCTAATGAATGGTGCTGGAGGACTATAAAGATGTGGCTACTCGTCCTCAATTTGGGACAACCCTGGGGGCCATTCTAGCTCCAGAGCTCCCTTTGAGGTATTCTGAGGCTATTATTGGGACTGTATCAAAGCTCAACTTCTTCCCCTCCCCAATCTTGATTCCTCTTCACTCCCTTCCATAGGTGTTAATTTTAAAGGGACTCCTTAAGAAACATTGTGCACCTTAAATTCCATCTCAGAGTCTGCTTCCCACAAAGTCCAACCATATTGAAAGTAAGTAAAGGCATAAGACAAAAGGAAACAAGGCAAGAATAGTCATCAGAATGAGGTAAGTAGGTAACATGCATGCCATGAGGTTCCACTCACTCACAAAAGGTAGGTAATATTCAGAGCTGACTCTGTCTTTTTGTGCAAGCAAATTTGAGGGAGATGTTCAGTCAGGTTCCTGAGTAAATTCATACAATTTCCCAGACTAAATATAATCCAGTTACCCAAAGGAAGAAAATATTACCAAAACTAACACCCAAAAAATTTTTCCCGTAGGGCCTCACAAAGAGAACACTGTAATATATCAACAATGGATTCCACTTCTTGCTAAAAAAGTCTCCAGAGGCAAGGGAAACAAAATCAAAGATGAACTATTGGGACTTCATCAAGATAAAAAGCATTTGCACAGCAAAGGAAATAATCAACGAAACACTAAAGGCACCCTATGAAATGGGAGAAGATATTTGCAGATGACGTGTCAAATAAAGGACTAGTATCCAAAATCCAAAAAGAACTTATCAAACTCAACACCCAAGTAACAAAAAATTCAATCAAGAAATAGGCAGGAGACATGAACAGACATTTCTGCAAAGAAGACATCCAAATGGCCAACAGACACATGAAAAAAATCTCAACATCACTCAGCATCAGGGAAATACAAATCAAAACCACAGTGAAATACTACCTCACACCAGTCAGAATGACTAAAATTAACAACTCGGGAAACAACAGATGTTGATGAGCATGCGGAGAAAAGGGAACCCTCCTACACTATTGATGGGAATGCAAACTGCTGCAGCCACTCTGGAAAACAGTATGAAGGTTCCTCAAAAATTTAAAACTAGAGATACTTTATAACCCAAAAATTGCATTTCTAGGTATTTTTCCAAAGGGAACAAAAACAGTGATTTGAAGGGGCACGTGCAATCCAACATTTGTTAGCAGCAATGTCCACAAAATGAAAAGAGCCCAGATGTCCATCGACAGATGAATGGATAAAGAAGATGTGAGATTGAGATATAGGTATAGATATATAGATATAGAAACAGATGTATATGGAATATTACTCAGCCATCAAAAAGAATGAAATCTTGCCATTTGCAACTATGGGGATGGAACAAGATGGTATTATGCTGAGCAAAAAAAGTGAGTCAAATACTATGACTTCATTCATATGTGGAATTTAAGAAACAAAACAGATGAACATAGGAGAGGGGAAGGAAACATAAAATAAGGTGAAACAGAGAAGGAGGTAGACCATAAGAGACTATGAACAATAGGGAACAAAGAGAGGGTTGCTGGAGGGGAGGTAGGTGGGTAGATGGGGTAACTGGGTGATGGACATTAAGGAAGGCACTTGCTGTAATGAGCACTGGGCATTCTACACAACTGATGAATCACTAAATCTACCTCTGAAACTAATCATATACTATATGTTAACTAACTTGAATTTAAAGAAAAAAATTGTTTAAATGGCCTTACTATCTCCTTAATAAGGACTATAGCATGTTTTATAAGGATATGTAAGGTACAAATACCAGCTCATTAATTTAAACATGTAAATAACATAACTTCTTTATTTCTTTGTATTTGAACTTAGTTTATGTTTTGAGCCCTGGATCCCATTTCACCTGGTGGCAAAAAAAAAAAAAAAAAAAATTGTAATCTTCGTCAAATCAAGGGAAATGTGGTAAACTTGGAGGATTCTCCACTTATTCGGGTTTTTTCTCATTCCTCTTCTCCACAGTACTCCCAAATGTATTACTTATGCAACAAGGTTCATATCCTGGTTCTTCAGAATCATGAATATTTTTAACATCAAAATCTTTCCTTCTGAGACAAAAATCCCATTTTCTCAAAGTATTACCTTGACAGTGAGTCTCAGAAATCTATTCTGAAATTCAAAAGCTGACAATTCACTGTTACTTCTCTGTAACTCCTTTTCAACTTCCCTCTTCTGAGGCAATGAACTCCTCCTGCCTAGTGTCAACGAGGGATTGGGGTGACAGAAAGGGCAAAATGGTCTACAGGAAACAAAATGGGTAACAAGGGATTTTTTAAAACCATATTAGTTAATGGATTGTTACCATTAAAAAAAATAATAATAACATTCTAAGGTGAAAACCAATAGCAAAACACTAGTATATGGAACAAATAAAAGTAATTGGTGTGTAGGCTGGTGTATAACCCAGACAGACAGCATCTGTAAGTCATAATTATGGCAGGAATACATTTTTGAAAAAAGGAACGGACACACTGTGCAACTTCCAAGCAACCTTTCACAAGGACCATCCAAGTGGAGTGAGAATTCTCTATTATTTTTTATACAATATTTCCATATTTAGGATATCTGCTTCAAAAAAGCAAAGAGTTGTAAAAGTTTATCTTTGTTGTTTTAAATAAAAGCCCCTGAAAGAAACGTGAGGTTGTCCCCCCAAATGAAAAAGTTATCATGAAAATTCTGTTTATTTTGTTCTCTGCCTCCACTAACTAAAGCCAGCCAGTTTTGTTTTAAATTTCAAACCACGGGAGAGGACAGGCTGAGGGGGGACAGGGCAGTGGTGGGTGAAAGTCCAGAGAACAGAGCAAAGGTCAAGAGGGCAGGGGGCCCCCTGAAGAGGGAATTAAAATAGCAGATGTACACAGAGCTCTGTGTGCTGAGAATGCTGAAAACATCTAGAGATTAAACTGATGTTCTGGAACACCGTGGGAGCAGACATATTAGACTTATACCTGTAACCAAACAGAGAGGTGAAGAGATGATTTCTGTTGATGAGAATGGATGCCTTGAGGGTAATCTTAAACTATCTAAAGAATAAGTTTGGCTAGTCATTATCCCAGGACAACAAGCAAACTGTATAGCTGAATATTTTGTGGGGGAAGGTACTATTACAGAGAATTACACCGTTGCTGTGAAGTTCGCCCCTTATGTCGTGTCTGCTTGCTGAAGTTTCAATTGTGATTCTCCTTTGTGAGCACTTTACTCCACAGCAGGAAAGAATATGATTGTAGATAGCCTGGTATTTATGATGAAATTCCTCAAAATAGAAAGAGCTGTAAAGAATAATCCAATAAACCCCTTACAACCACCACTCAGCTTCAGAGAAAAAAAAAAAAAAAAAGCACTGAAAATGTTTTGGAAGCTCTCTGTGTTATCTCCTCCCTAAATGCAATTCCTTCCGTACCTTACAGATAACGACTGTCTTGAGTTTGGTAATTATCATTCCAATATGTTTCTATACAAGTTTATTACATAGATATGCATTTCTAAGAAATACATGGTATTGTTTTATATATATTTAGACTTTACATAAATCGTGTCATATTGCATGAAACTTGCTCTGTTTTTAAGGATCTTGTTTGTGAGACTTACTGACCTTGATATATTTCTAGCTGATTTTCTTTGCTATACATTATTCCTTCGCACACCATTCCACTTCCGTATTTATTTCTGGGTGGTGTCTGTCTCTGGCCTTTGCCATGATCAAAAATATAGGAAAACTCTGGTTCTTGGTGTGCAAAGTCAAATATTTCTTTGTGACCCAAAGATCCCTGACTTGCCTAGACCTCTTGACCCCCAGGCAATCCATGAGGTCAAAACCATTTTCCTAATAACACAGAGACATGTTTCCCACGTTCACTGTGTTGTCAGTTGTACTGATGATATAAAAGCAACAGTAGGCAAAGCTGCTGGTGCCTCACACAGATCAAGACAATGGCACCCAGCCGTACTCATGGCCGTTGTGTTCATTACCACTGCACATTGGGGATTTTAATAAATCACTTAAGAATATTAATTTTATTAAAATTCAACTCTTACATACTCATCTATTTTGTATTCCGTCTGTCAAATGGGAAGTGAGCACAAAATACTTTTGCTGCCTACCCAAGTGCAATAGTGGTTCCGAAATCACTGTGGTTGTTTGGGCTGCAAGACAAATTGCCACTTTGTCATGGAATAGTGTTTTCTTTTTTTTTTTTTTTTTAAGATTTTATTTTATTTATTTGAGAGAGACAGTGAGAGAGAGCACGAGCGAGGAGAAGGTCAGAGAGCGAAGCAGACTCCCCATGGAGCTGGGAGCCTGATGTGGGACTCGATCCCGGGACTCCAGGATCACGCCCTAAGCTGAAGGCAGTCGTCCAACCAACTGCGCCACCCAGGCGTCCCTGGAATAGTGTTTTCATTTGGAAGAATGGCTGGCAGACAAACCACAATTCATTCAGTCTCTGGTATCTGGCAGACATTTTCTCAAAAGATTAATGAGGAAAAACTTGAACTTTTGAAAACTTCAATCCAAATGCGAGCTTGACAGCGTCTCAATATCTCAAAAATTCTCTGATGAGTTGGTGGTGATTTTCTGATATTGTCTAATGTAATTAAACTTATCAGCATTTAGAAAATCTGTGTATCTCAGTAAACCAGTATTTTCTTTCTTTTTTTTAAAATTAGAATATAATGTATTATTTGTTTTAGAGATACAGGTCTATGATTCATCAGTCTTACACAGTACACAGCACTCACCACAACACACACCCTCCCCAAATTCCATCACCCAGCCACCCCAACCCCTACCACCCTTCCCTCCAGCAATCCTCAGTTTGTTCCCCGAGATTAAGAGTCTCTTATGGTTTGTCTCCCTCTCTGGTTTCCTCTTGTTTCATTTTTCCCTCTTCTCCTCTATGATCTTCTGTGTCTTGTGTCTCAAATTCCACATATCCAGTGAGATCATATAATTGACTTTCTCTGGTTGACTTATTTTGCTTAGCATAATACCCTCTAGTTCCATCCACATTGTTATAAATGGCAAGCCATCATTTTTGATGGCTGCATAATGTGTGTGTGTGTGTGTGTGTGTGTGTGTGTGTGTTTATCATATCTTCTTTATCCATTCATCTGTCAATGGATATCTCAGCTCTTTCCATAGTTTGGCTATTGTGGACATTGCTACTATAAACATTGTGGTGCAGGTGCCCCCTCAGATTACTACATTTGTATCTTTGGGATAAATACCCAGTAGTGAAATTTCTGGGTCATAGGGCAACTCTACTTTCAACTTTCTGAGGAACCTCCATACTGTTTTCCAGAGTGGCTTCACCAGCTTGCATTCCCACCAACAGTGTAGGAAGGTTCCCCTTTCTCTGCATCCACACCAAGATCTGTTGTTTCTTGACTTGTTAGTTTTAGCCATTCTGACTGGTGTGAGGTGGTATCTCATTGTCCTTTTTATTTGTATTTCCCTGATGCTGAGTGATGTTGAACAATTTTTCATGTGTCTGTTGGCTATTTGGATGTCTTCTTTGCAGAAATGTCTGTTCATGTCTTTTGCCCATTTCTTGATTGGATTATTTATTCTTTGGGTGTTGAGTTTGATATGTTCTTTACAGAATTTGGATACTAGCCCTTTATCTGATTTGTCATTTGCAAATATCTTCTCCCATTCTGTCATTGACTTTTTGTTTTGTTGACTGTTTCTTTTGCTGTGCAAAAGCTTTTTATCTTTATAAAGTCCCAATAGTTCATTTTTGCCGTTGCTTCCCTTGACTTTGGCAATGTGTCTGGGAAGAAGTTGCTGCAGCCAGTGTTGAAGAGGTTGCGGTCTGTGTTCTCCTCAAGGATTTTGATGGATTCCTGTCTCACATTTAGGTCTTTCATCCATTTTGAGTCTATTTTTGTGTATTGTGTATGGAAGTAGTCCAGTTTCATTCTTCTGCATGTGGCTATTCAATTATGCCGACACCTTTTTTTTCTGCAAAATGTTACAAAATGATGCATGAGTACAAAGATCCATTCAAAGTGCAAGATAGATCATAGATTTTCGGAGTGCCTGGGTGGCTCAGCTGGTTAAGTGTCTGCCTTTAGCTCAGGTCATGCTCCGAAGGTCCTGGGATTGACCCCAACATCGGGCTCCTTGCTCAACGGGAAGTCTACTTCTCCTTCTGCCCCTCCTCCTGCTCATGCTTGCATTCTGTCTCAGAAATAAATAAAATCTTCAAAAAAAAAAAAAAAGATCATAGATTTTCATTTAACAGAGTATGAAAAGTTCATTGACATGATTTAAATTCCAGTTCAACTAACTTTAAGAGACTACTACTTGTTAGGGTGCCTGTGTGGCTCATCAGTTAAGCCTCCAACTCTTGATTTTGGCTCAGATCATGGTCTCACCATCCTGGAATCAGGCCCCACTTTGGGCTCCCTGCTCAATGGAGTCTGCTTCTCCCTCTCCCTCTGACCCTGCACACTCATACCTTCTCTCTCTCTCTCTCTATCTCTCTCTGAAATAAGTAAATCTTTAAAAAAGAAAAGAAAGAAAGAAAGAAAAAAGAAGCTACTATTTTTTGAGTTTTGTGCATATTATCAAAGAAAGATTAAAAAAAGACTATTGAGACACTACTCCCTTCTTTGATTCCAAATTTGTGTGAGTCTGTTTTCTTCACATACTTCAATCAAAACAATACACCACAATAGATTGAATGTGGGAAAAGACTCTAGCTGTCTTCTTTTAAGCTAGCCATAAATAGCAGAAATGTATAATAATGCCACTTTTCTCACTAAAATTTTTGTTTTGGGAAGATAGAATTATTTTATAGAAGTATGTTATTCCTATTAACTTGCAATAGGCTTATATTGCTTTTTAAATGACTTAATAAATGTATTTTTAATGTCTCAGTTTTATTTTCTAGTATAATAAATATTGGTAGATATAAATGAAAGCTCTTCAGCATCCTCAATAATTTTTAAAGGTCTGAGGGTCTTGAGACCAGAATGCTTAAGAACTGATGATGTAGGATATACCCAAGAGTGGAATTGTTGGGTTGTAATTTATCTTTGTCAAGTATTTCCAAATTATTCTTCACAATGATTGCATCTAAATTCCTACTTGCACTATATAAGAATGTCTGTTGTTTACATTCCTACCAGCACTTTGAAATTGGTTCATGCTTAAATTTTTTTATACCTAATGAGAGTCAAAGTGTTGTTTTAATTGTGTTGCACTTAAGTGTTTCTCCAATTATTGCTAAGATTATGCATTTTCTATGTATTTATTGTCTCTACAGATTTTCTCTACTTTGAAAATCCTGCTTACATTTTTTTTGCCCATTCCTCTACTGAATTGTCTTTTCACATTAATTTTCCAGGCATGTATCCTAGCTGGTTTCTCTCTTTTTTTTTTCACCTTTAATTTTTTACTTTGTTATTGAGATACAAATTACATACAAGAAAAGTTACCTAATGTAAATGTTGAGTTCATGAGCTTTGACAATTGTATAAGTCCATGTTATCAACTCCCAGCACAAGATATATTAGAATATTACTCTCATTCCAGAAATTTCCTCATGCTTCTCTGCAGAAGCAACCGCTATCAATTAGCTTAGTCTTTTCTGTAACTTCAAATAAATAGGATCATATCTGCATATGTTCTTTTGTGTCTGGCTTTTTCTCTCAACATGTTCTGATGTTCATCCATGTGTTTATGTGTATCAGTAGTTCATTCCTTATTACTGTTGAATACAGTTCTATTGTATAAATATACCAAACTTTGTTCATCCATTATCCTGCAGATACATATCTGAGTTGTTTCCAGTCTTGGACTATTGCAAGTAAAGCTGCCATGAACATTCTTGTACACTTCTGTTTTGTTTTGTATTGGGTTTTTTTGTAACATGTTATCATGCCTTCTGGGTAAAACACTGAGGAATGGAATGAAACACTTTCTAAATGTATGTTTGACCTACACATGTTGTCTTCCATATGTTTTAATTTTTCTTTTTTTTTTCTCCCCATCTCTTTGTACTGTTATACAAGAGCTCTTAAGAGTTATCTCCTGGCGACTTACTACATATACCAAGTTTTTGTTTCAATGATTGCATTTTCATTTCCAAGATTTCTCTTTCATTTCTTTTTTGAATCTTCTGGTATTTTTAAGTAGTATCTTATTCCTAGGTTGTTTAAAATAAAATATCTGTACTCAATACTTTCATTTTCTGATTTGGCAGGAGCTCTCATCACATTGTTACTGTTTCTATTAACTCTCGGGCTTAGTAGTTTATTTCCTCATGGTTTATAAGTTGATGTTGGAAAAGTTTATCTGTGGGATTTATGCTGTTATTTTGATCATGTGTATATATGTGTATGTGTGTGTATACATATCTGTCTACATTTTTTTTTTAATTTACTGCTTTTCTGCCCCATTCTGGAACTGGAGATGCAAAGTGAGGCTTGGAGCCTGCCACAGGAAAGTCTCAATCTGAGCAACAGGCAGGATTTCCTAGAGAGTCCCTCCATCCTGGAATATTTGTCCTTGGTATCCAGGGAAAGGGGGACAGTGGGGACACCAAACTGTCACTTTGACAATGCTAGTACCCATCATAGTAACTGACCCTCATTCTGAACACTGGGACTCTGCCCTAACCTGGATTCCCTGAGGACCTGAGAGATTTCTTTGTTGAGAGAAGGGAAGCCTGGGATCTGGCCCTTTTTGAGGATAGAGGTACCCCTTGATTTGAGCTTAAGATAAGAAGCCCATGTGCACTCCTTCTCCCTTTCCTCCCTATCCACAACATGGAATCACCACCTTACAATCTTCATGGGGCTGCCTCAGGGTGAGAGGTGACCAGAATAGTTTTATGGGGGATTTTGCAGGGAGAACAGGGCAGGAAACCCTTGTTAAGCATAAATGGCTCCCAGAAGAAATTTTTTTCACTTTCAAGTTCTACCAGTTGGCAGAAGAGCTAACAAAAAGAACCACTTCATTTTAATATCTTAACTCAGTATTTCTGACCACTCAGGGTATATAAATTCAAATCTCAAAACCATGTATAGGTCCATCTGATTGATTGATTGATTGATTGATTTTTGGACCCAGAGCCCAGATGAAGCAGACAGGTTTTCTTGTTATTTCACTTTGCCTGGACATCTTTTTTCTGGTAGTACCTTTGGGAGTCCTAGCAATTAGGTAGAGCCTTACTTCTACCTCTCCACCATGGCTCAAGGCCTTTTGTCCTGACATGTCAGAAATCCAAACTTCATGATTTCCAAGATCACCAAATGTCCCCAAAGCAGGGTTGGGGCTAAAATTAGCACTACCTCACCACTTTTGGTGTCTGGAAGTTTCTCCTGTTTTCTTGAGAGCTTGATAATTGTTTTTATTTAAATTTAAGGTAGTTAACATATTGTGTATTATTAGAGAGCTTGATATTTTAAAGATTATCTGTTACATTTGATCCATCATTTCTAGATGTTTTGTATTGAGAGGTTCTTCAGGGTATCTCTTCTATTATGGTGACAGAAAAAGAAGTCTAGAAGCTATTGTTTCTTCCCACCAAAGTTATCAATAAGTAATGACCACCATTATTTTTCCAAGTCGGAGCACAACTGCTTTGGGATTAGGAAAGGCACACTATCCAGATAAAAGAGACATATATCTTCCTCATATCTGAGAAGCTCCTGCCTAATTCCTTTACTTTATCAGATTCTAAGAGTTCCTGGATTACTGAAAAAGTCAATAAATATGGAGGGCATCCTTTGGGCACATTCCAAGAAAGTTAATATAAAACAGCAAAATATAAAGCCATTTGAAGTGATCCCAGGTCTCAAGCAAGTTCCATGTTCTTTCAATGTAAGAATACACTCAAAGATTATACTTCATGTTTGTTTTGAGTCAAAGAAGCAGCAGAGCCAAAAAGAAAAAAAAAGAGAAAAGATTAAATCCTAGACTTACCAAGAAAGACAGAATTTTCCTAGTAGATCTCATGAGAAAGAATTTGGAAAAGAGAATATTATTATTTTGGAGAAAATGTGCCCTGTTGAACTTGATAATTTAGCGACATGCATTGGTCTGAGGAAGAAGACTGTGCCATTTCCCTATAATCTCCCACCCCCACATGACATATTTTCTTTCCTAATTATTGTTTCAAAATCAAAACTTGTGTGTTAAAGGCCTTTTATGAAATGGAAAATAAGAGAACAAGCATAAAAACAAGTGGTCAGAGAAAAATGGTTTTCAAAAGTCTCATTTACACATGTCTAGGGAATACAGTCAAGCCATTCAGAGCACAAAAACAAGCAAACAAACAAACAACAACAAAAAAAACAAGATAAAACTGTGACAGTGACTACTTACTGATGGGAAGGAAGATCCCAATAATAACTAAAAACTGGGTTAGACCTGAAGAATATTCAGGGATAGGAGATGTAATGGGAGGAAACAGAGTAATGTCATGAAAAAGAGTCACTAACTATAGACTACGTCAAAGCAATAGCCCGTGAGGAATCACACACTACACCGGGCTCAACTGGGCAACATTATGATGTTTTGTTCTTGGTGATCCACCTCTGCCCATGTAGACTTTCTTGCAGTAATTCTCCTTGGTGCCTTCCTCACATACTACTTCCTGCCCCTACATGCCCGCCTCCTGCATTAGAACACACTGTCTGCCCTTCTATCAGGCAGGGGGGTTGGTGATATGGGGAGATAATCTGGGAAGATCCAGCAGCTACAATAGGAGGCAGGTGGAGAACTTTATCAGAAGGCTCCCAGAACAGAGAGTAGATAAACTTTTTAAAAGTAGACAACTCTGCAATCAAAATGATGGGCCAGCCAAAGAGAGTATATTCTTAGGCTCTGCTCCCTGGGAAGATTGGTGATGAGGGAAACCTGGCAGAACCCCAGTTCAGAAAACAGTATGGACTAAGCAAAAGCAGACCAAAGGAGCTGCGAGGACCAGAAGGCAGTTAACTGAAATAGATCCCATAACCAGTGGAGTGATCAAGAGGATGGAGACAGCAGTCTTGATGCCAAATCAAGGATTGCAGGGAACTTTCTGAGGTATTAACAAAGGCTCCTCACAAGCATCCTTCCCCAGGGCTTCTTTCTGCCCATTACTCTTTATGATTCACCAAGAACAAAGAATCAAATTCTTGTCCATGAGTTCCAAAATAGGCTCTTAAAATTCATAATAGAAATTATCTTATTAAAAGCCCAAGTATTTTTACTTGTATGAATTGGACTTTTGAAAGACAAAAGATTGTTTTGGTTCCAAAAGCATGGCTTTGAATATCAGGATCCAATATTCTGAACAAAAAGTTCATACTGTAGTCAAAGTTTGTACTATAAACAACAGAGTTGGAGAAATTGCAAGGTGATGAACAAGCTGTTTTCCTCTACTGTAGCCACTGCCCCCACCCCCAAGACCAGCAGAAAATCTCAGTTTGGAGGAAAGAAGATACTTGGGAAAGAAAGCAAGATAGGAGTGACTGATATGAATTCCTGAGAAAAGGGCCTCCATAATCCTGCACATCCCAGGTTCAAATCCATGGTGCTGGAGTCAGGACTTCTAAGAGAATTCCTTTTAGGGAGGACCTGAAAACACAAGAAACTTCTGCTTCACTTCACAGGCAGTAGCTCAGAGACACGGAGCAAACAAAGGCCCATGGCAGAATCATAAACAGCTGGTAGTGCACAATGATAAGGACCAAGCAGAGGGAGTTATATCTTGTAGATCCCAGCAGAAGACAGACGAAGAAGATGGCTTCCCGAAAACCCACTTCTTTCACCAGAGCCAGGATGAAAGAGCAGCTGTTGTCACCTGAACACTGCAGAGCTTAGATCACCTACAGGAGAAAGAGCGAGCTTGAACTGGCTGAATCCAGTGTTCTGCCATAGGATAGACACGGTGCTCAAGGGCTAATCTGGATTCAGCTGTTGAGAAATGAAGGTACATCTTTGCCCACCTGATTTTTATAACTGTGGTATTTATACCCATTAGAAGATCCAGATCCAGAGTAACATTGATCTAATGCTGGATCTAATGAACTGGTGTTTAGGGAGTGACACACTGTCTCTAATTAAATTGTACAGGGGGCGGCTGGGTGGCTCAGTGGGTTAAAGCCTCTGTCTTCGGCTCAGGTCATGATCCCAGGGTCCTGGGATCGAGTCCCCACATTGGGCTCTCTGCTCAGCAGGGGGCCTGCTTCCTCCTCTCTCTCTGTCTACTTGTGATCCTATCTGTCCAATAAATAAATAAAATTAAAAAAAAAAAAAAAAGGGGGGGGGACGCCTGGGTGGCTCAGTTGGTTGGACGACTGCCTTCGGCTCAGGTCATGATCCCGGAGTCCTGGGATCGGGTCCCACATCAGGCTCCCAGCTCCATGCGGAGTCTGCTTCTCCCTCTGACCTTCTCCTTGCTCATGCTCTCTCTCACTGTCTCTCTCTCAAATAAATAAATAAAATCTTTTAAAAAAAAATTGTACAGAGTTCGGGCGTACACCTAACCATATACGAGAATTTAACATAAAAGCTACATTTAAGACTAGTGCAGAAAAGATTGTTCAGTAAGTGGAACTGGCATAACTAGAGACCATCTGGAAAATAATAAAGGAAAATCTCCGTCTTGCTCTTTATACCAAAGTAAATCTCACAAAGATTAAAGATTAAAACTGCAAACAAACAAG
This sequence comes from Neogale vison, assembly GCF_020171115.1. Lineage (NCBI taxonomy): Eukaryota > Metazoa > Chordata > Mammalia > Carnivora > Mustelidae > Neogale > Neogale vison. The sequence goes on along the minus strand of NC_058096.1, from coordinate 82,591,112 downwards.
CAAAAAAAAAAAAAAAAAAAAACAGAAAAACAACAACAACATCAAAAAACCAACACAGACGGTGCTGCAAGAGCTATTGCTCTATCAGCAAAAGATTGTTATTATTACCTTTGTGTTTTTTGCAAAACTGGCAGCCAAATGCAGGGTGGAATGAAGAAGGCACCAGGCGGGGAGATTAATTAGCTGGTTGATACAATAGGTCATGAGGCCAGAACAAGGTCAATAGAAGTTAAAATGGGGAAGCTGGAGAGGGTTGGAAACAATTTAGAGATGGTAGAGTCACAAGATGACTACTTATCAGGTGTGAGAAGGGGAGGCGGTAAAGTCATTTGAGATAGCATTTACCGAACCTGGTTGTTGACTGGGGGTGGGAGGCAAAGGAGGTAAAAACGTTTCTAATTTCGTAGACTAGGAAAAGCGATCTGGTTAAACAACTTAAGGAGCCCGAGAAGGAAGGCACATTGGTTGAGGGCCGGAAGACACGCTAAATTTTGGAGGTGTTGAGTTCAAGATACCTGTGCGGTGTCCAGCTACAGGTGTCAGAGTGATATTTGGAAAATATAGTTGGAAACTCCTGAGTGAAAAAAGACTGCTCCATGGGTAACACAAGAAGAGAAGAGAGGGGAAGCAGAACTTTGGAGAAAACCTGCATTTCAGGGTTGGGTCAAGGAAGGGGAATCAGCAAAGGGATTGGAGGAGGAATGGTCAGAATCTCTGGAGAAAAAGTAGTGCTCTGGTAGCCACAGGTCGAAGCAGCCATGAATGCCCAAATGCAGGGGGAGCCAGGCTTCCTTCTGGGAACCCCCAGAAGTTCAGCTGCGCGAGCTAGCCCCAGCCCCACCCCGATTCTCTCCAGCTGCTCTCTGAAGTTTAAAGAACAGCAGTCCCAGCTTCTCCAGTTTTGCAGATAATCCTCCTTCTGACTTGTCTTCTAAAGCTATGGCAGGCTGCCTCCATCCTTCACCTCATCTCCTCTCTTCACAGGGGCATTCTGTCATCTCTCAGCATCACAAGAAGAGGGGTAAGTACAGAACATTAGGATATTTTGAGAGAAAGCGCAAGACCACATCCATATACCTTTTATAACAATACTGGTCTTAAGTGTCCTATTTTATTCCTAGTTATTGTTGTTCATCTCTTACTGTGCCTAATTTATAAATTAAGCTTTATCCTAGGTATACATGCATAGGAGAAAAACACAGTATATATAAAGTTCAGTGCTGTCTATGATTTCAGGCATCCACTGGAGGTCTTGGAATGCTTTCCAGGCAGATGAGGGGGACTACTGTAATGTTCAGCTTTTTACGTAAGAAACTTCAAACATTTTCTAAAAAACAAGTGCTGTAATCCCCTTTGTCCCAGAATTCACAAATATAAAAAGATGCAATTTCCTTACACCCCTTGGCAACTCAAGGGCAATGGAGCTCACAGTTCTTCAGGCCTTAGTCCAAGGCCCCACAGTCAAAACCTTCCAAGCAAATAAACAACCAAAAGCAGCAAAATCCACCAGAGTCTACAGAAAGTCATGCAAATTGAATTACATTTCTTTTTTCATATGAGAAAACTTGCTTCTGACAAGAATATTGAGCTCCTTTCCTAGGTCTTATAGCATAATGTTCCTGTTCTTTTTTTAAATCTTCTAAAAATTCCCCAGCAATCTTTATGCTCCTTAAATCATGACAAAGCCAAGGATATTCCATAAGGCTGGCTTTAGTTCGAACACCTAGGGGACGATTTCGAGACATTACACGTCACTGAGTTTTTGGGGAGGCAGTTACTAAATGTATAAGTATGTAATTAATCCTAAAGCCCTTCTGATATTTGCTCAGAAAAAAAATGATTTAGATTGCAATGACAGACTCGTAGACATGCCTTGGAATTTATATAAGAAACCAAAGAGTTATTACAGAAACAATTCAAACCTGTATATTATGACTTAAAGTTGCCAAAACAAATAAACTTAAGATGCAAAGATGTTTTTAATAAAGAATGTTTTTAAAAACAGCTGCATAAGATGCATCCAAAATAAGAGTATTTTATTAAGTAGTATTTTTTTAATGTCAGAAAACGAAGCTGGCACTGGAAGTGAAACCAGGCTCAGCAGGTGAAGGAATAGTTTTTTCCTGAAATAAAGTACTAAGGACTTGAGAGCATAACTCGGAGACCTTTTATAATTTTGTTTTATAAATCCATTTTTATAAGGAATGATCTGCACATTCTCAAAAACTGTCAGATATTTTAATAGCTAGAAAACTTAATTCTGAGCTAATCTAATTGAGAGTTGGCTTTATCTGGTACCAACATAAGAAAGGAAACTTCAGTAAATTCAAATACATTGAATAATAACTTAACTGAGCCACTCTTTCTGGTCTGGAAGTAAGTAGCCGTCCTTCTCCCTTTTAGAGTTAGGCCTTTAGATCCTAGGCCTTAGATCCAGTCTTTTCATCCTCCTCAAAAAATCACCATCTCCACTGACACACTCTTTGTGGCGCCTTCATTCCCTGGCCCTCCAGAATCCTTCAGTTTTGCCTGTAAGTGGCCCCTCTGTCTTAGAAATAAATGCACGTGTTAACATAGCCCTGTGATCCTCCTGGGATCTACTCCTTTCTCTTGTTCCTTTCACCCCATATTTCTTGATTGGCCGTCCTGCCAGGGCCTTCCCAGTCACTGCCAGGCACACTGAAGCCTTTGCCTCCTGCTGCAAAGCTCCTGTCCGCCATTCTGCTCACAGCTCTGTTCATCAAATCAATGGGCTTTTCTCAGACTTCATTCTTCTTGAACTCTTTACCACCTGGCCAGCCCTTCCTCAATAACAAGCTATGATGCATGGATTGGTGTAAAACAAATCATTTGAGTTTTTGCAATGTTTATGAGTATAGATTTTGTTGTCAAGGAGACCCAGTATCACCATTTTTGTAGCTCTTTAACTATTGGGGGAAATTCTTAAATTTCTCTGTCTCAGTTTGCTCATCTGTAAAATTAGGTAAACTCTTCTTCCTAGGTAAGCTATAAGGATTAAATAAGAAAATACATGTAAAATTCTCAGTATTCAGTAGGCACTCAATAAAAATTACCTCTACTACTCACCCCATCTTTCTGACAACTCCCTAGTCTCCTTGCTGTCTCCTCTTCATTTCTCTGTCCCTAACTGTGGATTTCTCCCAAAGCTTTGTGCTGCCCTCTATAAGCTCTCCCTTACATACCCCATCTCCTCATTGTTTCCAGGATGACCACTATACTATAACCTTCTAGTTTGGGCATGACTTCTCTGCCAAGCTCCATCCAATCCCACTTCATGGACTGCCCATGAATGAGCATGGACTCATTCATGGACTCCTCCCTGAATGAGCTGTCCTCCCTCACATTCAACTCAAAACAAAAGGATCTTCTCTTCTACCTCCAATAACCTCTACCATTGGCATCACAGATGTAGGACCCCAGAATCATTTTTAAATCATTCTTTTTCCACAGATGCCTGAACTTCACATATACAATATCCTGTTTTTATTTTCTAATCTCTCTTAGTACTGATTTCACCTTCTCTTTCCAGTGACCAGTGCTCTGGGTTAGGCCCTAATCTTCTTACATTTCGGTTACTGAAATAGTCTTTCAAATGGCCTTCTTCTACCATCAACAGACTAATTTTTCTGAAATGACAGTGTAATAATAATGGTCTCCTATTCAAAATCCATTGATACTCTCCTCCCACATGATTTTCTACAAGATGAAACAAAACTCTCTAGTCTTTAATTCAAAGTCCTCCGCATGCAACAATAATCAACCTCTCCAATTTTGTCTTCCAGTTGAAATCCTCTAAGTTAGAAGGTATGTCTGATTCATCTTTGTATCCCCCATGTAAATCACAGTCCTAGTCAATAAATATTTGCTGAGCTGAGCTACTATAGCTGATGTCCTCCCACAATTATAGGCATTTGTTGATTGAATGTTAAATTCATTCTTCATTCAATTCATTTAACTAACTAATACTTATTGTCAAAGTGTCTGAAACTATACAAGCTCTACAATTATACAATATTTATAACAAGTAAGTATATTAATCAAGATAAGCCACTTTATGCTGTGGTGACAAATAATCCCAAATTCTCAGTGGCTTCACATATAGTATTATGTTTATCACTCACACAAAGCTCAGGCAGGTGACCTCCAGTGAAACTGCCTTCCTATGGGGTCCTGGGATTCCTGCATACTTTAATCCAATGGACGTCCATATCAAAATATCCTTCCACAATCACCACGGCCAGAAACAACAGCATGGAAAATCATATGCTGGATCTTATACACTTAGACCTGGAAGGGACATGCAACATCTTACACCCAATGTCAAGGAAATGAAGAAGAGCGATCCTCCCATTTGTCCAGGAAGGGAAGAAGAACCAGAGAGCTGATGTGTTAGGAATGAGAACAGTGGGCTAGTCAATGAATTGGAGTTTAATACAGCTGCTCGCCAACTTTAGCTTGTGTCTGAATCACTGCAGAGTTTGTCAAATCAGAGATCACTAGACCTCATCCCCAGAGTCTCTGATTCAGAACCGAAGGCAGAGACTTTAACCCACTGAGCCATCCAGGCACCCCCCAGAGTCTCTGATTCAGTAAGTCTGGGTTGCAACTGAAAATTTTGCATTTTTAGCAAGTTCCCAGGAAATGCTGATGCTGCTAGTCTAGGGACCTCACTTTGAGAGCCACTGGGTCAAAATATACCTAAGCAATCTTTTCCTATTTTAAATGGTTCCTGTTCTCAAAGAGCCCACAATTTAAATTGAGGGGGAGTGAGAAGAAAATGTTCCTACTGAACTGAGATAAATATTGGCTGGAAGTGTTCAGGACTGGCCTAGCACAGTAAAAACAATAGCTAGAGCTATTGTATCCCACACCTCCTTCCACTTGCTGAGATTCAACCCTCTTTTTCACTTCCTCTGTCCCCATTCTCTTCCTCTCCTTTCTCCCCCCTGACCGGGTATTTCTCCCTACACTTATTGCTCCAGCCTCCCATGGATTCATTTCTAGAGTCTTGACTTTTCCTTCCAAACTGGTCCGCTTTGTCTCTGTCATTGTGAGCTCGTAGTTGTGACATTTACTCTCACCACTGACCATTCATAAAATGTCTGCTGTTATCATTGAAAATCTAAAAGAGGACATCAGCCACTTGGATCAGTTCAGCCTAGGGGCCAACTGGGTGCTTCTGTATATGAGTTTCTATCAATCACTTTTTCCAAAATATTTATCCCTTTTAACCAGTATGGCTCTCTTTTTGGGAAAGGTGGATACAAGCCAGAGGAAATATGAGAGTGTACAAAACTCAAGACCTAGTGGCAGGGTAGGTTGGAGACCACTCAAGTGAGTAGGCCATCACTCCTGCTCCTATTACACCATCTATCACTGATCTTGTGGACAAGGTATTCTGTGGTCTTTTTGGAGACTTTCTCCAGTCTCCCTGGCAGGCATGACTATCTGATATCATCCCAAGCTCTGGTCATCTTTGCAGGTGTTAGGACAGAGGCAGTCCAGATAACAATGAAAACTCTCCCCACACCATCAATGAGGCACCATCTATGTACCTCAACCCTGACCTGGAGGGGTGACCAAAGTGCAACAAATGGAAATGCACAAGTCTTATATCTCTGTGTTATGTGAATTCTGTGGAGCCTGATTCAGCTGGGGTAAAAAGCTATTGGCTCTAACTGGATGCACCTGCATTTGAATTCTCATGAACTCACTTTTCCAAAATATTTAGTTGGCTGCATAATCAGGAGTCAAATAATCAAAATTCAATGAGATCTGTCAAATACCTGAGGAACAGTTTCGAATTAAGTCTGCTGCCAGCAGGGGTACCTGGGTGGCTTACTTGAGTCTGCTTGGAGATTCTCTTCCTTTTCTCCTCCCCACACTCAAATTTATGGGGGAGGGGGTACATGTGTGCTCTCTCTCTTAAACAAATGAATAAATCTGTTTTCAACAATCACCTGACCCATGCGGGGACACCAAAAACCCTTTCTGTTGCTTACCACTCAAAATCCATCTGTAGAATTTCTGAAGAGTCAGCAATTCCAGATTTTAAGTAATTTATAAATTTTAAGTTTCTATGTTATTACCAACTTGTGATTTTTTTAATTAAACTATTGTTAATAGATTTTTATGTTCAGATGTTAACATTTACTTCCTGCTTAGTTTTATAACATTTTTATCATTTATTTTAGCTCTTTCCATGAGTATGCTTTTTTTTTTCCTGTTTTGTCATAAGAGGATAATAAGGAACTATTAATGTATTTTGCTTTGGTTCTGTAATGTCAAGAATTTTTCCAAAAAAATTAAAAGATAAGCTAGAAAAGAAATTGAGGGGAAAGTGTATATAAATAAACATCTTTCTGATCTTTAAGAATAATATTTATTCTCCAAGCCAAGAGCTAACATGGTTGTGCAGTTGTATTTTCAAAATGGTGAAAAGTGAAGATAAAATCCACTCTTTTGGTGCCCGTGGAGCTGTGTTTACCTTGTGGTATATTACCTTGTGGATGATTTTTTCTGATTTTCCCAAAAACCCATATAGGGCTCCAGTTGTCCTGCTTACTTCTACAGATTCAACCTATACAGCTATGTACAAAGCAGAAAACCAGATCCCATCTTCCATTCCCCAGGAAGTAACCCTACTATTAATACTTTTGTGAATATGCCTCCAGATATTCTTTTTACTACTCAATTATTATATCTGAATATGTAGGTTTTTTTAAATAGAATCTTATCAAAATAGTCTCTTTCAACTTACTTTTTCAAAAAATAATATGTCAGGAACATCTCTAGAAACATGTTTATATGAAACTGTATACCAGGAGTTCTTCTAGGAGCTAGGGATATAAAAGTGAAACTAAAAAGGAAAGCCATAGAAAAGTGTAATTTTTGGAGCAGGGGGCAGAAAATAAAAAGCAAAATAATAGTAATAATAACTTTCATTTAATAGTATGCATTATGAAAAAAATAGTTAAAGGAATAAAAAGCAGAAAGAAATGGTAATTTAGACAGGGTAGTGTGTTGATGTGCATGCCAGCAGGAAAAAGAACTTCACCTCAGATGATTCAAATAAAGAGACTTTGACTGACAAAGGGGCTGTGTAGAGAGGCATGAAGAAGAATACAAGGAAAAAGAGGGAAGATGACAGTATCCCAAGAGGTTAAGGGACAAGGAAAGGAAGGAACAGAGTCACAGGGAGCCCAGTGCAATTGGGGAATAGAGGAGGGGCCTCTGGGGGGATGCAGCTACTGTTAGAGATACAGGCCTGTATCTCTAACAGTAAAGGGCAAAGGGCAAGTGGGGAAAAAGTACCCTGGCCTTTCTCTTCCCCCACTCCCTGCCATTCTGCTGGGGCCACCCATTAGCAGACCCAGAAGGAACCCAGAGAGCATGGGAGATGCTGAGAAGTAATCCAACTTCAGATAATTTGAAGACTTTGCTGGCTGGATATGGGGAATGAAGGAAAGAAAAGCACTAGAGGTGGCATTAAGGTTTTTGGCCCAACTACTGATTGATTAGGGATATTACTATTGAGATGAGGAGGGCTGGGAAAGAAGCAGATTATGGAAGTTAAACGTTTGGTTTTGGACATGTCTGACTTGAGAGGTCTGTTAGACATATAGTGGAGATGGCTAGTAGGCAGGAAAGTGTATGTGTTCAGAGCTTAGAAAATATATAAATTTGGGATTAATCTGCAAACAGATGACCATGGGGCTAGTTAAGATTATCTAGAAAGGGTATGGGAGATAAAGAGAATCAAGGATGTTGTCCCTAGGTCCTCCAACATTTAGAGGGCCAGGAGATCATGGAACCAGCAGAGATGGGGAAGTGTCCAGTAAAGTGGGAAGAAGCTGACACAGAGCAGTGAACTGGAACCCAGTGATGAGAGTATTTCAAGGAGAAAGGAGTAGTCATCAGGGAACTAGTGACCTGATGAGGTCCAGTGACCCTGACAAGAATATTTCCATGGAAGCAGAAGGGATGAAAGCCAGATTGGAGTGACTTTTAGGGAGATGGGAGGTGAGGAAGTAAAGAAAGCAATGACAGGCAACCATTTTAAAGAAGTTTTGTAATGAAGAACTCTAATTGAAGAGAACTTGGATAGAGAGAAGGTTTTTTTTAATCTGAGAGATCACACATTTTTATGCTGATGGGAATGATCTGTTGAGGAGGTGAAAATTGATAGTGTGGAAAGGAGAGGGCATGACTGCAGAGGCAAAATGGTTAAGGAGGCAAGACGGTGACTCTGTACACAGTGGAGAGGTTGTCCACACAGACACAGAAACTACTGGAATGATAGGACAAGAGGGAAGATGATTTAGGCATAGAAGTGAGTAGAGTTGGAGGTGGGAAGAGAAGTTGGATCTCTCCTGACTGCTTCTATTTGTTTAGTAAGTTAAGAAACTTGGGGGTCTGAGAAGAGAGGATAACAAGTGAAATGGTCCCTCCTGGCAGAAGAAAAGTTAATGTACCATACCAGGGTGGTATGATTGTCTGACTGCAATAACAACAAATCCTAAGTGAGCCCAGCCAGCAGAGTGCGAGTTCTCCACCTGTTCCTTTTCTCCACACGCAGCTGCCCAGGGGCTGGCGTGATCAAGGGAGGGAAATGAGTTGCCCCAGGGTTTTGAGTTTCCCTTTAAAATGGCTGCATGAAAGTCAACTTCCTGTGTAGAGTGATTTCAAGCTCTGACTTCAGGAATCCAGTTATGGTTTATTTATCCTTCATAATAAGAAAGTGAACTGAAATGTTTAAGAAATATTAAGCATAACTTAGTCTAGTTAATTTAAACTTAATTATATGTTTATATTTGGAGGCTTTGAGACAATTTATTTTGAAAGAATATTAGGAATATGTAGGGTTGATGATGTCATGGTTATGTCATTTGATTTTTAGGATTTATACTAAGTAGTAAATTTTTAAATTTCTTTAAATTCCAGTGTAGTTACCATTCAGTATTACATCTGTTTCGGGTGTACAGTATAAGTGATTTAATAATTCATGTATTACTCACTGCTCATCAAGATAAATGAACTTTAAGAAGTAAATTTTGAAAACAAGCTTATGAAGTAATTAGTCAGTGGCTTAGCAACAAACACTTATATATCCCTATATTGGTCTGCAAGGTGGCTGAGCTCAGGGGGGGCCAGATTGAAATGGGGTCTTTCCGTTGATTCAGGTGTGCTCCTCAGGTCTTCCTGCTCAGCCTGAAGGGGCTCCTGCTATGTATGGCATGTTTTTCTCATGGCAATGAAAGAATACAAGAGGTGTGTGGAAAAGCATGCAGAACCCTTCAAGGTCTTGCTCAACCCTGGCACATTGTCAACTTCTCCCACATTCTTTTTTTTTTCCTTTTTTTATTTAAATTCAATTTAATTAACATACAGTGTATTATTCGTTTCAAAGGTAGAATTCAGTTGATTCATGAGTTGAATACAGCATACAGGGCTCATTCCATCAAGTGCCCTCCTTAATGCCTATCACCCTGTTACCCCATCCTCCCATCCACCACCCCTCCAGCAACCCTCTGTTTGTTCCCTATGGTTAAGAGTCTCTTATAGTCTTCCTTCCTCTCTATTTTCACCTTATTTTGTTTTTTCTTCTCTTACGTGAACCCTATGTTCATCTGTTTTGTTTCTTAAATTCCATATATGATTGAAATCGTATGATATTTGTCTTTCTCTGACTCACTTATTTTGATTAGCATAGTACCCTCTAGTTCCATCCACATCATTACAAGTAGCCAATTTCATTCTTTTTGATGGCTGAGTAATATTCCTGTCGTGTGTGTGTGTGTGTGTGTGTGTGTGTGTGTGTCTGTGTGTGTGTGTGCGCGCACGCACATATACCACATCTTCTTTATCCATTCACTTCTCCCACATTCTGTCGGCCAAAGGAAGTCACATGGCTAAGCCCAACATTAATATGATATGAAAATATAATCTGTGGGAAGCATTTCAATTTCAATGGCAGATAACATGGATATATCCTATTACTATAGGAGAGTGTGCAGAATTGAGAACAATAATCCTGATTACTGCTTATATGATGACATCATTGGGAACCACAAACTTCATAGACACATGACTTTGGTTTCATATGTGTAAGAATTTGATATTATCTGTGATATAGCCTATCTGAAATCTCATTCTGAGTTCAGAATGATTAGTGGTCTGAACTCCCCTCTATTCCTTTCTCAGTCTCCTAAACTGATATTGAATTGTTATCAACTGGGTCCCAGTGGTTCTATATTTGTGAATTGAACAAAAGTTGGCCCTCAAAAAGGTAACCCCTTCTTCCTTCCTAATCTGTTTTTTTTTTTAAGATATTTTTTATTCATTTGAGACAGAGAGAAAGAGAGAACATGAGCAGGGGGAGAGGCAGAGGGAAAGGGAGAAGCAGACTCCCTGCTGAGCAGGGAGCCCAATGTGGAGCTCTATCGCAGGACCTGGGATCATGACCTGAGCTGAAGGCACATGCTTAACCCACTGAGCACGCAGCAACCCCCACAACTGGTTTTGTGTCTGGAAACATTCCCTATTTAAGATCCTTAAGTTCTACAAATTTAAAAGAATTCCGTTTCCTCAGGCAAGCATTTTTTCATTCAAACACAGTTTCAGAATGAGGTCTACCTGGAAATGGTCCAGGAGGTGAGGGGGAGGCAGTGGGGAGATGATGGGAGAACAGGGACTTACAAGGAATGTTGCAAATGACTGAGGGACAATACTGAGCATGAGGCAGGGGCTCCCAAAGTCCACTAAGCCACTGTCAGCACAGCTCTGCCACCAGGTTGGTAAAGATTTAAACAAAAAGAAATGGAAGACAAAGAAGAAAAAAGTTTTTTTTTTCTTTGAAGTCTCAGAGATGTTAGCTTCTGTAATCGAAAGTGTTATCCTCTTCTCTTAGCAAAGAACCCTTCCTATCCATTCATCACTTAATGGCTTTTCTGTCTCCCAGAACTCAAATAGGGATAATCTTTTTTGTTGACTATTTCCAGAGACTATGATCTTTTCATCCTTGTGCATAGTTTCATTCACTTCGTTTCCTTTTATTCTATTATTTGAGGCTCTTCGAGGATTTTTGGATCCTTGAAACTATATTCCAAGTCTGTTTAATTTTTTTAAATACACACATTTCTATAAAGAAAAGTGAGATGTATTTTGATGGTGAATCACTAAACATATTGTTGGTATTTTGGTCATTCTCCTTTTCAGTGGGAAATCTTGGCTTCCTGGATGCTGATTTATGCAGAAGCACTCACTTTTGAGGACCCTCCACACCCTCTCAGTGCATTACCAAGTGCAAAACATCTCACTTCTTTTTTGGTCTGTGAATTTTTTTTTTTTTTTAAGATTTTATTTGTTTATTTGACAGAGAGAGGGAGAGCACAAGTAGGCAGAGCAGCAGGCAGAGGGAGAAGCAGACTCCCCACTGAGCAGGTAACCCAATCCAAGTCTCTATCCCAGGACCCTGGGATCATGACCTGAGCTGCAGGCAGCCGCTTAACCGACTGAGCCACCCAGGCACCCCCGGACTGTGAATTTATGAGCCAACAATTCCAGAATCATGTCTTGCATTAAAGGCCCTGCAATGCTTCCCTGTTATGGTTAGTGAGAATCCAGAGCCAGAATCCTAAAACATTGTAAGATTAAGCCAGTCACAAACAGAAAGCCTGTATGTTCTGCCATGTTATTATTTAAGAAATCGCTCCGCTTCTTGAGTTTTTAAAAAGGAAAGTAATGGCTTGTGGCCATTTTTAAGGTTTTTGACTTGAGAGTATTCAAATTAGCTTAATCTGACCTTGTTACTACTTTTTTTTTTTTTAAAGATTTTATTTATTTATTTGACAGAGACAGATCACAAGTAGGCAGAGAGGCAGGCAGAGAGAGAGAGGAGGAAGCAGGCTCCCTGCTGAGCAGAGAGCCCGATGCGGGACTCGATCCCAGGACCCTGAGATCATGACCTGAGCCGAAGGCAGCGGCTTAACCCACTGAGCCACCCAGGCGCCCTGACCTTGTTACTACTTTTTAATCTGTGAAAATAGACCTTGGGTATAATAGATACATTTTTTAAAATCCAGCATATTAGCTGGATATTAAAATTCTCAGACAAGACATTGGATTTTTCAACTTTTTAAAAATTAATTTGAAATGTTTGCCATATTAAGAATTTGCATAAATGAAATTGTTATTTATTGCCCTTAAGGCACCCTAGCTCCCAAATATCAGAAAAACATTTTATTTAAGAACACTTAATAAGTGTCTTTTTACTTAAGTGGAAAGGATTATTCCTCCTCTGTTATCTCCCTCCAGATATAATTTCTTGAAGGTAGATATTTATAGCCTATTCAATTAATATCTAGTATAATATCCTAGGACAGTTTTATTAACTCAGTGGTTATTCAATTAATAATTACTAAATGAATTTTTTCAGACTCAATCACTAATCACTTGGTAGTAATTACCTCAATACAATGGCAAACCAGAGTCAGAAATAACTGACTTCATCTGGATTAAATCAATAGGGTTTATAATGCATTTCAATGGATGAAGACAAGGATAAATGCCTTTGGGGCAAACTGCAGGAAGGATTAAAGGGAGCAGTGTTGACCCTTACTTGAAACTATAATAGCTTTACAATCTAGTCTCTTCACCAATAATTGTTAATTCCCAATATTTTCCAATCCTTCTGGGCATATTAAAAAAAAGGAAGCCTTGTATATTGAAAGTGACTTCCCTTATGGCCTCAAGTAAGGGTATAAATAAGGAATCTGAGTCTAATAATCCAGCATTACACAAGTCCTCCCCAAAAATATATATATAAAGCTTGAAACATTTTAACCTTTTAGTTTTTTTAGAAGACCTAGAGAAAAACCTCACCTCTTTTTGGCATGGAAAACAAATAAACAGTGTTCACTGTTTTATTTCCTTCACATTTTAGAATTTAAAATAGAATTTACTCTTCCTTCTCTTCCTTGCCACAGCCCCTTCCCGTGCATGACAGCTCAGTCCTAAAGCCATGAAGTAGGGCAGAATCAAGTAGGCATCTGCCCCTGAAGGGAAGAACCCCAGTTCTCCACAGCAGGGTGCCAGAGCTCAAATATAACAAGAGACTGACCACACAGGATGGCATCCCGATGTGAGTGTCAGAGTCAGAGCTGGGTAAGGAGGGTGTCCACGAAGAAGGGACAGCCTGGTGTCTGCTGTCAGAGAACAAGCAGAGTAAAGGAGGCACCAGGCATGAGGGCTGCCCAACATGGAGTGCTGAAGTCCAAGCAGGGTCAACAGGTGTCAGCAAGGTGGTGACAGCCCAGCACAGAGTGAGGTGAGCGCCCTGGTGGGCAAGAGTATGGCAGCAGTTAAGTAGCATATGTGGAGATGGATGGAATAATTAAGTAAATTAAGGCTATTAAGAGTCAGCTTCCTCATTGTCAGAGAAGAGAGAAAACAAGAATGAAACCTGTGGGGTTGGATTGGAATGAAAGGATATCAGTGTGAACTCATAATTTTCAATGTATATGTGAGTATAGAGATACAGAAAAGTGTATAGATGCATGCAAATGTGTCTTTATGTAAAGATGTAGGTGTGTCTACACCCATCTTTATGCTTTATAGGTATACTTTATCAAACATGTAAGTCTAATTATACCAACTGAAACACAGTCTTAAATGATGTATTTCTAACATACCATTATGTGCTCAAATGTGTATAGACACACATACACATACATACATACATACATACATACGCACGTACTCTAGCTCTGTCTTCTGAGAGGGCCTGAGAAATAGCCAAATTCTAATACCAATAAACACACCCAGCAACCAGATCTTGGGTTATCAACATGATTCTCCACTAACAGCAACCTAGATTTCTTGGGGTTATGGATGAATCTAGAGCTGGAGCAGAGAGAGTATATGATGAAACTGAAACATCTTATTATATCAGAAAGAAAAGAAGTATGCAAAAAATGATGAGGAAATGAAAAAATGGTACAGAAGCAAACTCAGAGAAGCTGCCACTGCCCAAATATCCCACTGCCCAGGGATGATCTGGGCATCCAAAAAAAAAAAAAAAAATCAAGGGGCACCTGGATGCTCAGGGGGTTAAAGCTTCTGCCTTCGGCTCCAGTCATGATCCCAGAGTCCTGGGATCGAGCCCCACATCAGGCTCTCTGCTCTGTGGGGAGCCTGCCTCTCTCTCTCTCTCTCTCTCTCTCTCTCTCTCTCTGCCTGCCTCTCTGTCTACTTGTGATCTCTGTCTGTCAAATGAATAAATAAAATCTTTTTTAAAAAAATCATAACCTATTGAATTAAATAGGAAACCATGAATCCGAACAGATTTAAATAATGAATGACTTGAAAGTCTAAAACATAGTTTCAAAGTGCCAAAGGGAGTAAGAGTCACTTTCAGTAGAAAAGAGTCCAGCAGATGCCATTGTAACCAGGTGATCAAAGTGAAATTTGTCAGTAATGAGACAAATCTAAATTGTATACCCCCCTATAAGATGCAGAGAGGACACCGATATTCCTACCAAGGATGCATAACCTGAGTGTCATCGTGAAGACACATCAGACAAAATTAAAGGACACTTACGGGGTGCCTGGGTGGCTCAGTGGGTTAAAACCTCTGCATTCAGTCATGATCCCAGGGTTCTGGAATCGAGCCCCTCATCGGGCTCTCTGCTCAGTGGGGAGCCTTACTTCCTCCTCTCTCTGCCTGCCTCTCTGCCTACTTGTGATCTCTGTCTGTCAAATAAATAAATAAAATCTTTTAAAAAAATTAAAGGACATTTTGTAAAATAATCAGCCTATGATCCTTAAAAGTGCCAACATTGTGGAAGACCAAGAAGGACCAAGGGCTTCATCAAGACTAAAGAAGACTAACGTGACAGCTAAATACAACATGGGATTCTGAACCAGATCCTGTTGCTCTAAAGTATGTCATGAGGACAATCGGTAACCCTTGCATGGAGCCTGTGGATTAGAAGTGGGCAATGACTTGGCATTCACTTCCTGATCCTGATGCTTATCTTGTGCTTATGTAGGAGAATGTGCTTATAGGGAAACGTAACTAAAGTATTTAGGGATGATGAAACATCAGGTCAGCAACTTCCTCTCAAACTTATTTAGGAAAACAAAGAGTTTTCTGCCCTGTACAGTACTTGCAAGTTTTCTAAAAGTTTCTTTCTTTCATTCTTTACTTACTAACCGTAAGTAAGATACTTCATTATATTATATATATTTATATTATAAATTATATAATTTATACATTATATAAAATATAAAATTTTATAAAACACTTATTTTAAAAATAAAGTGAATCTCATTATTCACTTTAGATGGTTCCCACTTTTCATTTTTGTACTCTCAGTATTATGTATGCACCGTACACCTGGAACATCTCAGTGGTAAAGACTGAATCTCTGTCAACGTTCCCCTGACAGCATCTGGAATGTAGTACACACTCAATAGCATTGCCTGGAGTGAGAATGAAGAGCTCTCTATTGGCCACTTTTATTTATGCTTTCAATTATTGCTTTTTCCTGTCAACTTTAATGATGATGCAGGAAAAATATATTAAAATGGCAATGTTCCGAGAAATATTTCTCACTTTTCTCCTAGTGCCTCAATAGACGTCTCATACCCCAAATAAAATTAAATTAGGTAATAGCAGCTCATATTCTAAACAATAAAGTCTTTATTATACTTACGACTTAATCATCTTGTTGTGGTGGTGGGTTAGATTTCATCTTAGGCTCTTCTGGTTCTCCCCAATCCATCTTCTTGTACATGTGGTCTTCTACTTCCTTAAACTCAACTTCCATATAATTCACATTTTTTTAAACATACATTTTACATTAGGGCCCTCAAACTGAGTATTGTTGGCCACATTCTGAATTTTTTTCTTGGCTTCCAGACAAACATTTTAAACCATAATATAGGGAGCTGCTTGAGGCCAGTCAGCCACTCACTTTGGCCAGCATTCGTCAGTGGATAGTGCTGTCAAAAAGTGTGACTGTTTTACTCTATTTTGCCATTAGTATTTTATAAAAAGTAGTGGAAAATGAGAAAATGGGATGGTTGATATTAGTGAAAAATAAAGGCTTCATAAAAGTAATACTATTGGGACAAAGATGGAAATCAGTGGACATGCCAAAAGCTGTAGATTCCAACCTTATTCAGATGCTCATTGGACCTAAACCAGGTAACAGTGTGTTTTAGTATAGGAGGAAAACAAGATAGAAACTTGAGTGCATATATGATACATTAGAAATACATCTTTGAAGATTGTGTTTAAGTTGGCATAATTAGACTTATAATGAATGTTTGATAGTCCATTTTCTTTCCTGCTCTCAGAAAGGCTATGTATACAAAAGTAGCAGGTTCGTGAAGCAAAAAAAGTCCAGTCCTCATGAAATTCATACAACTTGATGCATGGCTCAGTCATTAAGCATCTGCCTTAGGCTCAGGTCATGATCCCAGGGTCCTGGCATCGAGCCCCAGTTTGGGATCCCTGCTCAGTTGGAAACTTTCTTCTCCCTCTCCCTTTCCCCCTGCTTGTGTTCCCTCTCTCACTGTGTCTCTCTCTGTCAAATAAATAAATTAATTCTTTAAAAAAATTTTTCAGACGACTTTCCAAGGTTGTAATTTTTAGCAGCCATGGCCTGGGAACAGAGGGCCAGCTGAAAGCAATCATGGAGGTGGCCAAGACAAGCCCCCCAACTCCCAGCAGTGACATGGAATTATAGATGACTCACCCACCCATAAATCTCACAGATAATTGTCCAGAAGAAAGAGCCATTGCTTTTTGTTTGTTTGTTTGTTTTAGTTGTAGCCCTGATTAATGTCAAGATTGTCATAGATTTTATGTAAGTTTTTCACTGGGATCCCAAATTCAAACTACACTCTAAAGGCTGTATCCTACCTTTGTGTCCCCCATTTTAACATGTCTAGAATGCAGGGCACATTAAGGTAGAGGAGAAGGAGCAGAGGGAGGAAGAAAGAGATGGAGGAAGATAAAGAAGAGGAAATATGTTGCCATTCTCCCTCCCTCAAAGATACCCAAATCATTATAAAAAGCTGTCATATAAGCAGCTCCACAAGTGGAAAACAACTCTCTGTGGAGGCACACCAAGCAGCCCCAGCGTGTGCAGGATTGCGGGACAATGCAAGAAACTCATCACTGTGCTTCCTCAGGATAATGCGGGGGGCTTTGTTATTTTTTTACAATACCCTCTATAGGAGAAAGTCCTCCCTTTCTTAGAATTAAGAGTGGTTTTTCTCCTGCTGAGTCACTATGAGGCTATGTCTCTATTTGCTGCTGAGACATTTAGAGCAGAATTTGTAGCCCAGCAGGAGCAAAGAGACCCATCCTTACAGCATACATGGGATATGCTGATGGCGCCCATCTTTATCTGCATCGTTCCTACTCTAAATTGGGGCTTGGTACCTTCAAGACTTGTTTTTGTTTTTGTCTTTTAAATCTCTCTGTACTGTGTATAGTTTGAAGACTCTGAAATCCTTTCTGGGATAAGAAAGGCCATAAATAAATATAGTACACGTTCTAACTCATCCTAATTGTGAACATGTGAAGCATTGACCTTGGGCTGTGTCAGTCGTGACCATAGATAATGCTCCAAGTAATTCAAATATACTACTAAATTCTTGTTATTTATCATCGTTGTAGTCCATAGCCCTTAGTATGTCATGAACAATTAGTGCCAAAGTCATTTATAATCAGAGCAACTGCTTCAAGATTTGAATTCAACCGTATGATCCCTTTGGCCTTGCTGTACTGATTCACACCTCTTAGTGTGTTAGCAGAATTTATTAGATTACCCTCAAGAGGAAATAGAACTATTTCGTCCCTCAAGGTACTCCCTGACTGTAAAAATGTCGATGGTTTGTTTCCAAAGTTGGAAGTGGGGAAAGAGCGGGTGGAAGTGCAGGAGGGAAACAAGGGAACAGAGAATAGTTTTGATAGAATTCTATCAGTCATAGAAAGACATGGGGAATTATTCCTGTTTTTGAAAAAGAAAGTCAGATGCAAGTTAGGCAATAGTAAAATGACAGAGCATGTTTATCATATTAGTGAGTCAGTAAGTGTTGACATGGGGACTGACTGCAGGAGACCAGCATTTTCTTAAAATATTCCAAACAGAAATGAACAACACAAAAGTGTGTGTGTGTGTGTGTGTGTGTAATAGGGCAGGACCAGTCAGGAGAAAAAGGATCACAAAATGGTCAAAACTTATTATAACGCAAAGCCCTTTTTAGGTTATAAACAAAATAAGGAAGATCCCCAGCTCTGTATTCATGAAGAAAATGTTTTCTAAGAAAAATATGTTTTTGATTTTTTTAAGCTCTGATGAGGACTCCTACATGGAGCTAACACTCGGTAGATTTATTTCTAACCAGTCTTCACTGAAAATGAATGTTTTTGAAATGCTTTAGCTCACGGGGAATATAAAACTGTGATCTTAAACCACCTTCCTGAGATGTGTCTGAGGAAAGATTCCAAGAGAAACTGCTGACCTTGCAGGTAGTGGCATTTGTTTCTGCTTCCAAAGCCTCGAAAGCTGTCCTGTTCTGTTTTGTTTTTTTTGGTGGAATCTGCCCCTGACATCATGGCTCTAGGACACGTGGTGCAAAGCATGAGTAGGCAAACCTTGAATAGGACACAACTAAATCGTATTTCTTAGAATCAAAAAAACAGGGTGCAGAGGGAAATTGGAATCCTAGAATCCCCACTCCATTGTTCAAAGAAAATGTTAAGAATATTCCAGGAAAATGTCTAAAGATAGCTTACATAAAAATTTCACAACTTACAACTAAGCACAGGATGAAATGAGTTTATATTTCCTCTAGCAATTAGAGGCCACAGACTATGTCCATAGAGGAGGTCATGGGGTGATGGGAGGCAGTATCCCTTGGCCTAGTACACAGTCCTAGGCACCTCCACCCTCTCTGTTAGCTAACATTTGCTGTGTTGTTACTGTGTACCTGTCCTGTTTCTCAGCTTAAGGGACACAGAGGTAAGTAAAACTCTGTCCCAAGGCCCTCATAGTCTAGAGGAAAAAAAAGACAAGTTAACCAGTCATTAACACAAAAGACAACAAATATAGGGATTAAGGGTGTAGATGTGGAAGTCAGATAACCAAGTTCAAATCCCAACTCCAGTTTATGGCTTATATTGACTGTGTGACTTTGCAAAAGTTATTTAACTTCCATGCCTCAGTGTTTTATGCACACACACATATATATATACATTCAGTTGTACACACACACACCAATGCATCCCTCCAAAGTGGTTTTGAGAATTAAAATATGTTCATTACTGGAAACAATCACCAAAACTAAAAGACAACCTACTGAATGGGAGAAGGTATTTGCCAAGGACATCCAATAAAGTGTTAGTATCCAAAATATACAAAGAACTTATATAACTCAACATCAAAAAAACAAACAATCCAATTAAAAAATGGGCAGAAGACATGAATAGACATTTCCCCACAGAAGACATCCAGATGGCCAACAGACATATGTAAAGATGCTCAGCATCACTCATCATCAGAGAAATACAAACCAAAACCACAATGAGTTATCACCTCACTCCTGTGAGAATGGCTAAAACCAAAACCAAGAAACAAGTGTTGGTGAGGATGCTGGGTAAAAGGAATGCTCGTGCACTGTTGGTGGGAATGCAAACTGGTGCAGCTGCTACAGGAAACAGTATGGAGATTCCTCAAAGAGTTAAAAATCGGGGGCAACTGGTTAACCCACCTGCTCAGTGGGTTAAGTCTCTGCCTTCGGTCCAGGTCATGATCTTGGGGACGTGGGATCGAACCTCACATAGGACTCTCTGCTCAGCAGGGAGCCTGCTTCCCCCTTCTTTCTCTGCTTGCCTCTCTGCCTACTTGTGATCTCTGTCAAATAAATAAAATCTTAAAAACAAAAAGTTAAAAGTTAAAAATCAAACAATCATATGGTCCAGTAATCTCACTACTCAATATTTGCCCAAAGAATATAAAAATCCTTATTTGTGGAGCATAAGGAATAACACAGAGAACACTGGGAGAAGGGGAGGAGAAGTGAGTTGAGAGAAATTGGAGGGGGAGATGAACCATGAAAGGCTGTGTACTCTGAGAAACAAACTGAGGGTTTTGGAGGGGAGGGGGCTGGTGGGGTGAGTCTGGTGGGGTTTTGGTGGGGTGAGGCTGGTGGTGGGTATTGAGGAGGGCATGCATTGCATGGAGCACTGGGTGTGGTACATAAACAGTGAATCTTGGAACACTGGAAAAATAGAAATACTGAACACTGAAAAAATAAAAATTAAAATTAATTATAAAGTTAAATTTTAAAAAAGATAACTATCTTGATAGGAAAAGAGTTTTCTAGAATGTCCTGGTTTATTTTTTTGTTTTTTTGTTTTTGTTTTTTTTTTTGCTTTTGTCAATTGGAAATGAGTATATACACATTAAAGGTATAATTAAAAGAAAGAAAAAGAAAAACACATTCTAAGGGATATATGCATCCCTGTTTATTGCAGCATTATTTACAGTAGCCAAATCATAGATGCAGCCCAAGTGTCCATCAATGAATGAATAAAGAAGTGATATCTATAATAGAATATTATTCAGCCATAAAAAAAGAAATCTTGCCATTTGCAACAACATGGATGAATCAAGAGAATATAATGCTAAGTGAAATACATCAGTCAGAGAAAGACAAATGCCATATGATTTCACTCATATGGAAAATTTAAGAAACAAAACAAGGGGAAAAAGACAAATAACAGACTCTTAGCTGTAGAGAACAAACAGGGTTACCAGAGGGAAGGTGAGTAGGGGGAGGGTGAAATAGGTGAAGGGGATTAAGAGTACACTTAACTTGATGAGCACTGAGTAATGTATGGAATTGTCAAATCCCTATATTGAACACAAACACATATAACACTGTGTTAACTATACCAAAATTAAAATTAAAAATTTTTAAATAAAATATGTTCATCACTTAGAAGATTGTCTTGCCCCTAGTAACTGCTATGTATGTTTGTTAAATAATTAAGTAATGAAATTTATTTATTTTTAATATTTCATTTATTGTGGCGCCTGGGTGGCTCAGTGGATTAAGCCCTGCCTTCGGCTCAGGTCATGATCTCAGTGTCCTGGAGCCCCGCATCGGGCTCTCTGCTCAGCGGGGAGCCTGCTTCCCCTTCTCTCTCTGCCTAACTCTCTGCCTACTTGTGATCTCTCTCTGTCAAATAAATAAATAAAATCTTTAAAAAAAATTTTCATTTATTTAGTTAATTAATAAATATTTCATTTATTTATGTATTTGTGCTCTCTACTTCTAGGAGAGCACAAACAGGGAGAGCAGTAGGCAGACGTGACCTGAGGCAGACAGATCATGACCTGAGCTGAAGGCAGACACCCAACCAACTGAGCCACCCCGGTACCCCTGCTTTTATTTCTTCTTTTAAAAGATTTTATTTATTTATTTGACACAGAGAGAGAGATCACAAACAGGGGGAGCAGCAGGCAGAGGGAGAGGGAGAACCAGACTTCCAATAGAGCAGAGAGCATGAGGTGGGACTAAGTCCCAGGACCTGGGAACATGACCTGAGCTGAAGGCAGACGCCTAACCGACCGAGCCACCCAGGTGCCCCAGCTTTTATTTCTTACTAGTAGTAAAATTGATGTTGAGGGAGACCTGCCATGCCTCTCCTAGGGGTAGATGTGCCTGGTTTGACAAGCAAGTGGCAGAAAAATTAGAAGATAAAACAGTACGGAATTATTAGAAAGGGTGAAACATTCAGAGTCAGTATTAGATGCTAAGCCAGCTGAAGTATTTGTGGTTATGGAGTGAGTGCAGGACCTCCAGGCCAATGCCACTGGCTACCCCAGAAGGAAACTCTACGGCAGGCTTCTTCTAAGAAGCTCAGGAACTGCTGTGCAGCAAGGACAAAGGAGCCTCCTAGGGATAACTAAGTATGATTTCAAAAATCCATAAAATGGGTACTCTGTTAGCCAGCATATACTACATCATAATCTTTTGTTGTAACATTCAACAATTCATCAGTTCCCTATAACACCCAGTGTTTATCACAACATGTGCCCTTCTTAATGCCCATCACCCTGTTACTCCTTCCCCTCACCTCCATCCCTTTCCACAACCCTCAGTTTGTTTCCCTGAGTCTAAAGTCTCTCATGGTTTGTCTCCCTCTCTGATTTCTTCCCATTTAGTTTTCCCTCCTTCCCCTGTGGTCCTCTGTTCTATTTCTTATGTTCCACATATAAGTGCAAATAAAAAGAATAAATAAAATTTTAAAATAAAAAGAAAACTAAAATTAAAAAGAAGCATTTCCATGTTAAAAATAAATAAACAAATAGATACTCTGCCCCCTGGCTCTTAGTATTAAAAAACAAACTAAGATTAGAAATAAAAATGACATTATAGAACTTGGTGCAATTCTAAAAAACATACTCTTTGTGACTGAGCAATTTCACTTCAGAGTCAACTGCCCCCAAGAAGTAACACCACAAGGTGGTATTTCTAGGTGATTTCTAGATGGTCATTGTACAGACCCAGAAATGTGGTTTTATTAATGCTCTGAGTATTGGGTGACCTCTGTGACTTTGGCTTGCCCTAACCAAACCCACAGAAATATCTAAATACCAAGTGGAATGCTAATTCATCAACTGACCATGAGAAAAGCAACTTTTATCAAATTGGAATACAAAATAGTTATGGAGAAAACTACCAAGCTTTAAAGATTTTCCCGTATTTAATTCTCAAAACAATCCTACAAGATGGACATTGAAGAAACTGTTAAAGCTCATCAATATCTCTGTGTACCTCTATATTTCCCTACCTCCCTTGCAGCTCTACTGGACAACAGAATGTGAGCAATTCGTGCGAGTCACTTCTGAGCAGAGGTGGTTAAGCAGATAATGTCCTTTCCCTATGCTCCTTCTTTCCCAAACATGCAGTTGGATGCAAAGGAAGTGGTGGGCCAACAGACCAGAAGAGAGAGGTATTAAGGGAAAGGACATCATAATGAGATCCAGGCCATTCATTTTTCTAAATTCACATTCTCAAGGACCAAGTCTTGCCCAGACAAGATTAAAGACCCCAAGTGAGCAGAGAGAGACAAAAGAAGCTGGAAAACACTTTTCACAGGCTAAAGTGCCAGGGGTGGGATGGAAAGAAGAACCATTTCAGAGGGGTTGAGAAATGGAGGGGTGGGTTTGTTGAAGGAGAATATATTATGTGGCCAAAGTGGGGGAAAAATGCAGGGGTGAAGTATTTCCAGGTGGTGACAAGGTCTAGGGTATGAGCATACCAAGAGTTGGAAGAAGTGGAACAGAGGCTTTGGAATAGTCAAAGAATGATGAAGAAAGGGTCTGGATGGTAATTAAAATATCAAAATCTTAAACTCAAGCCAAGGCCTTAGACTTATGAAATCACAAATCCATCTTTTAACATCTAACAGACATGGACATCTGATACACTTGGAATTCTGCCTTAGTTTCATTAGTGACTTTCTGCATCATACCCATTTGTCATCCAGGCTGGTTTGTTTCAAATCCTATAGGACATAGGTTTGATACAAAACTTTAGCTCAATATATTTGCCCTTGTCAACAAGAATAAATCCTATGGAAACTGACAAATCCCTGGAACAAATGTAATGAATTGATATTTTGATTTTGAGATATGTGATCATGAAAACATAAACTTAGTTATTGTCTTCAACCAAGTATTTCCTTTTTTGATTTTACCAAAGAATATGACTGATGTTTCACAGTAGAGCCATTCGTTCTTTTAAAACAATGTTCTTAACTAGTCCAGACATTTAGCATATTCTATTTTCCAAATTTGTTACTTTTTTCTTAAATTAAATGTCCCTCCCAGTATTTTTCAGAAGGAGATATTGAGGAGGAGTTGTGTTATCAATTCAGCAACGCATTCTCTGCAATATTGCCAGAAAACTTGCTAGTGAAGACTTCTTGGCTTATGTCATGGAACAGAAAAAAATTCTATCAATAGTTGAACATCTCAAAGTTAATGGATAGATTTCCACTTGATCAACTGAAACTCTTTGCTTTTCTTGTACCTGACTCA
Organism: Neogale vison; assembly: GCF_020171115.1. NCBI lineage: Eukaryota > Metazoa > Chordata > Mammalia > Carnivora > Mustelidae > Neogale > Neogale vison. Next base: position 82,566,960 of record NC_058096.1, on the reverse strand, counting down.
TGTAAAGATATATTTACAGACAAAAGCCATCAACACTTACAGATGAACCAAGCAGAACTATACTAGAAAGGACTCTATTTCCAAAAAGAAGTTCTTTTTACCCTCTTTTGATTTTGAAATTCCTTTTACTAAGGACAGAGCTTATCTTTCACACAGAAAAGGAAGACTTAAAATATAAATACCTCTGGAAAATGTAATATACAGGCTAAAAATTTATAAATTTTATTCTAGAACATTCTTAAGAAAAGGTTAAAGAAATACAAAATTTTTGAGTTGGTAGGAAGGGAAAAGAGGCAAAAAATAAAACAAAATAAAGACTTGTTGGAGTCATATTTCCATATTTATTTGGCTAATATCTATATTTACATACATTTCTCATTCATTTCTCTATTTCTTACCAATCTCATTTAGTACTCATCTTAAAAGTTACTTTAATTCCTGCAATTCACTATTTCCACTTACATAAAAACAGCACTAAAATAGCAATGTTATTTCTTGAAAAATTTCTAAGATACTTAGACCAAAGTTGTTATGCAAATGTAAAATATTACAGCCGTGGGTGTGCTATGGTAGGATTTATTGCAAGGTCAAGGTCCCCAAATAGGTGCACCATTTGAAACTGCTTTCTTCTGTGTTTACAAGATTGCTCTCTCCTGACCACAGGTCCAGCTCTCCAGAACGGACATGCCCCACCTCAATGGGGACCAACCGTGTTGATTACACTTAAATTGTGATGTCCCCTCTGCTCTGTCTACAGTGATGGAAGAGATACAATTACATGCCAGAAGAGATAGGAGGACTCCAGGTAGGTGAACTGCATCATAGTTTTCAAGATGGAATTTATCATTCGTGTGGGGTTGGGTGTTGGCAAATGTATGCTGCTAGATGTGTAGATATGTGTGTGATCTGGGCACAAGCATGTTAATTTTATTCTGAGTCTAATATCACCACAGCTCATTGGAGACTGAATCTCCCAGTCTTCCCTCTATGTCCTCATCTTTTTATTTTCTTTCACAATGCATATCTTGGTTCTCTCTCACCAAGGATTGTATTATGATTAGTGAATTCACTGACATCCTGATAAATAGGCAAACTTGAGAACTAAAGCACATCTTGGACCATTCTCTTTCAATTTTGAATAAGAGGATTAATGGAAAGGAATAAGGAAAGAGACAAATTAAAATAACTAAAATTGGTATTTAGAGAAAACATTTCCTAACACCTGGGAACTCTTAACTAAGTCAAATAATCTGCAACCAAAATGATGCACACAAACAGAAATCTATCACTTTCCAGTTTTGAGACTGATTCTCCAAAAATAAGCAAAGTCAACTCAATAAAAGACTTTCTCCAATTCACTTTTGCTTCTAAATGAATATTTCAGACTTTTATACTTGAATCACATAGATAATCAGCTCAAATTTTCACTTTACTTTGCACCAGTAACACATTCTTAAGCATGGTTTTACTTTTCTATTCTTTTGGTCACAATAAAATAATGTACTTGAAATTTCAAAATACCTTTGACCTTGTCCAAAAATTTTTTACATAGTCTCCAGAAGGCTACTTCTACTCTTTGTGCTTGGGATCATAAGTATTGAAGTATTTGACAATATTCTTGCACACAATGGGACTTATCTCTAGATAGTCTTTAACTTCGAAAGATGCCCTCAGTATAGCTAATCCAATCAGCTTTTGTTTGCAAACACTGTTCAGGCCTTAAAGTGGACCACAAAATCTGCTCTGAACATAAGGCAATGTATTCTATAAGTTCTGGAACTCTTTTGCCTACTTTTCTACACAGACCAAAAAAAAAAAAAAATCGTCTTTAATTTTGTTTTCCCCCAGAAACTACAAATTTACCATTACCTTCTTCCCATCTCCTTTCAACTATATGGAATTTTCTCATTTTCTTCTGCTGACATTTAATCCTTCAGAATTCCCAGTTTGTCCCAGGTGGTTGAACGGAATGTTCAGCATTTTTGTATATTATGCCTCATTGGGCAAGTAATCAACCAAAATAGACATTTATCATAGATTTGAAGTTCTCTTATTTTAAGTAAACACACATTCTAAACTCTATCATAAGCCAATCTTCTAAGTATTCACTGAGAGTTTTTACATTGAATATAGACTATCAGAAAAAAATCATATAAAACCAATGTCCTCTAGCCAATGCTGTCACAGAAGGCAGTGAGATTTAAGTCCAAAGGAGTCAGAACTACACAGCAGATAGTCTGAAATCACTAAGACCATTATGATTAAAATTTGACCTTTTATTTAGCCAAGTAAATTGTCTGAAGAAATAAATCTAAAGTCACTGAAAGAGATAGAGCATGACTCCCAAGCCTACGAGCCAAGTACCATGTGTAATGTTTGCTAATCCTACTCTAGGCTAATCAGCTAAGAGATGTGTGGCAAATCCAGTGTAGGCTAAAGATACTTAAAAGACCCAGAAGGAAAACCTACAGCAACCAGAAGAGAAACAAATAAAGAAACTGGGGCTATTACAGCCAGAGAAACCTGGAGGCTGATTCCCTACTAAACTTCAGTTTATAATGTCTGTAAGCCGGTCAGGGACAGACTGCACTCCAATGGGACAAGACAGGAAGGGTTGTCATAAATGCCAATGTAGGGATTAGACACAAGAAAGACTTTGTCATAATAGGAGCCTATTAAACTGTAGCCTGGGCCAACACTATGTTCAAAGTGTGTGACCTGCTGGACCCTAGGTCCCAACACAGAGGTATCAGAATGAACACAGGAAAGAAACGGCAAGGTTGCAAAAGGAGTGTCTTTTCTACAGAAGTTATCTCACAAAGATGAGGAGGATGTCCTATAAGATGTCACAGAACAAGATGACTAAGAATCCTCTCTTAATTCCGGTCCCAGTCCCCACCCAGGCAATGTTCAGTCTTTCTGGGAAACCCCACTGCTCAGTGGCTCTCAGTCCCTGTCACCTCTCTCTGCCCTCTTCCCTGTCTCCCTTTTCTTTTCTTTTTCTTTTTCTCCTTCTAGCCTCTTTTTACTTCCTCCTTCCTCCTTCCCTATACTCTCTCAGTTTCTTTCTCTGCCCACATGCATTGTTCCCATGGCTGGAGAGGGAGGGAACTGAAAATTCTTGCAGTAGAATTTGATTTTTCATGACACGCTATAATTTATGCACACCAAAAGATTGCAGCATTGTGCTTTTCTATAGATGACATAAACTTCCTCATAAACCACTGCTTTGGACTTGTATCTCCACCAAAATTCGTATGTTGAAGCCCCAATACTCAATGTATTGCTTATTTATAGGTGAGACCTTTGGGAGGTAATTGGTTTTAGATAAGGTATGAGGGGAAGCTGCCTCATGGGGTGGGGGGAATGGATGATGCTGGATAAGGCGCTCCACCCTCGTGACCTCATCTAAACCTCTTCCTCTTTTTATAAGTATCCTTATAAAAAGTGGAAGAGACACCAGAGTTCTCTTTCTCTGTGTCATCTGAAGACATAGTTAAAGGAGGCAGTCTAAGAGGAGGATTCCCACCAGGAACCAAGCCTGCTGGCACCTTGATCTTGGAATTACCATCTCCAGAATCACAAAAAAATAGATTTCTATTATTTAAGCCACTTGGTCTATTGTGATTTGTTACGGCAGCCCAAGCTGACTAATACATTTCATTCCCACTTCTTGAGGTTGTAGGATGGGGTGGGATAAGGGGAGTACAAACTTCCCGTTAAGAATCAGTCAGCTGCTTGGCTTTTAACCGTCCCTTCCAGATAAATATGCAGCCAGTTTGAAGTTCAAACTCCCTCTACGATTTGTCTCTCCTCTCGTGTTCCTCCCACTTCCCTCCCAAGATGGGAACTTGAAGGTGGAGCACAGATTACTTATCTTTGAGGACAGTGAAGGCGAATGTTGAGCCCAAGGCTGGCCTCCTCAGAGATGTCCCCTGCATCCCCTGGTCATACTCTGATGGTGACATTCATGATCAGTTCTTGGGTGGAAAAACAGGGTCGCAGGGTCTTTTCTTCTGTTAGCTGGCTCTACCTTAGCTCAGGCTGGCCCTGTCAGTCCTCTTGAGTTTGTCTCCTCCTGAGGAGGAATCTACACTGGGGTCCCCCCACTTCTTGCCATCACAGCCCTAGCAGGCCTATGGTTTTGTGGTTTTCATTTTTTGTTTTTTAATTGTAGTAAAACTGAATTAATATCCTATTAGGTTCAGGTGTACCTCAGAGGGATTCAACATTTTTATACATTACTAAATGATCCCCATGAGAAGTCTAGTTATTGTCTCCTGCCGTACAACATTATTACAATATTATTGGCAACATTCCCTGCATAGTACTTTATATCCTCAGGACTTCTTTATGTTATCATTGGAAGTTTGTACATCTTAATCCCCTTCACGTATTTTGCCTGCCCCTCCAATCCCTCCTCTGTCTGGTAACCAACAATTAATATCCTGAATCTATGAGTCTGTTTCTATTCTGTTTCGTTTTGTTTGTTCATTTATTTTGTTTTTTAGATTCACATATAAGTGAAATCTCATGGTGTTAGCTACTGTCTGACTTTCTTCACTTACTTTAATGCCCTTTAGGCCCATCCATATTGTTATAAATGGCAAGATTTTGTTCTTTCTATGGCTGAGTAATATTCCATTATATGGATCACATCTTCTTTAACCATTGTCTATCAATGGACACTTAGGTTGCTTCCGTATCTTGGCTATTGTAAACAATGCTGTAATGAACATCACGGTGTACATATTTCTTTCAATTGGTGTTTTCATCGTCTTTGGATAAATACCCAGAAGTGGAATTGTTGAATCTTATGGTAGTTCTAGCTTTCACTTTTTGAGGAACCTCCATACTGCTTTCCATAACGGCTGCACCAGCTGACATTTCCACTAACAGTGTAGGAGGGATCCCTTTTCTCTACATTGTCTTCACCAATACTTGTTATTTGTTTTTGTCCTTTTGATAATAGCCATTCTGACAGGTGTTGGGTAATATTTCATTGTGGCTTTGGTTTCCCTTCCCTGGGTGATTAGTGATGTCAAGCATCTTTTCATGTACTTCTTATCCATCTATATGTCTTCTATAGAAAAATGTCTATTCAGATCGTTTGTTTGTTTTTTAGCTGGATTGTTTTTTTGTTTTTGTGGGTTTTTGTTTTGTTATAATAAATTGTGTAAGTGCAGGCCCCGGGTTTCAATCGCTGCATTGAGGCATATAAGAGCTGCTGGATCTTTACACATCACACCCAAACCAAGTGATTTTAGGGATTCTGTATTTCACTCTCTCTATACTTAAATACTCCATCATTGGCCATTACTACTTTGCTGCCTAGATGGTTCCATGTTGTATATGATAATTCTTTTAGAAGGCTTGAAATTTTCCCAGTCTGTATCCAGGGGAAACTAGGAACAAAACTCTTTGCTCTGGGAATAGCACGTCCCACACCCCAATAAAAAAAAGGTGGGGCTATTTCTAACTTCTTCTCTCCTTTGGCCATGAAGGTGTGAAGCCTTCTTATTTGTCCACTTCTTTGACCCTTTACCTCCCTTCCTCCTCCTGTGCTCTCCTTTCTCTTTTGGTCTTGATGGGTGTGTGTGTGTGTACATGTGTGTATGTCTGTCTGTCTCTCCTCCCACAATCCCCCCCAACACACAGCTTCCTAGAAATTAGAAATATTATCTACTTTCTCTTCCCATTAGATGAGAAACTGTATCATAATTTCCTTCAGAACTTCTTTGATACTGTCCTTTCCTTCCCTGGGAAATAAGTCTTAATGGTGAAGGTTGGAAAAATTCAAGTTATATCAGTTTTTAAATAACATTTCTCATTAATTAAGACATATGAGGCCAATTTATCTCTACTCAATGAGGCATAAATATGAATAATCTTTTTCCGAATCCCTGCTGTGAAACTGTGATTTATAACAAGAAATATATAATTTGGTATTATCTAATTCCTGTCATAAAGTTCCTAATATCCTTGGAGTTTCCTAAATTATGAGAGCCACAAAGGTTATTTTGTTATGTTAATGGTGACTTTGGGACAGCACCTCTGGATGGGGCTAATTGCCAAAGGAACCCAACCACGTGATTAGAGAGCGAACTTTTAACATCCCTTACACCACTTCCTAAGAGGGGAGACAGACTGGAAGTTGAATCTATCACCAATAGCCGACGATTTAATCAATCATGCCTATGTAAGGAAGCCTCCATAAAAATTCAAAAGAATGGGATCCAGAGAGCTTCCAGGTTGGTAAACCAAATGCTTCCATGTGCCACTGTACTAGGCTCCAGAGTCTACAGGGAACCGAAGTTCCTTTGTCTCGGACCTCACCCTATATATCTCTCATCTAGCTGTTAATTCACACGCTTTTAATACTCTTTGTAATAGACCAGTAACCTAGTGAGCAAATAGCTTTCCTGAGTTCTGTGATCCACTCTAGCACACTAATCAGACCCAAAGAGGGGTTTGTGAAAAACTCCGATTTATAGCTAGTTGGTCAGAAGCACAGAGAAAAGTCTGGACTTCTGATTAGCATCTGAAGTGAGGGCAGTCTTGTAGGAATGAGTGTGTAGAATCTGATGTTATCTCCAGGTAGATGGTGTTAGAATTGCGTTGAATTGTAGGACAGCCAGCTGGTGTCCAGAGCATTGTCTGGCGGTGCAAGGAAAAACCCACGCATTGGAATTGGTGATCAGAATTGTCCCTGCCTTCACCTTCACATTTGCCTTCCCTATCACTCCCAGATTGCATCACTTTCTATTAACTTTTGGTTATTAAAAAAGAGATCATCAAAAACTTCATTTTCAAGCTCTATGTAAATTCCATCTCCTCCATATCCCACAGCTCCAGAGAAGGCATGAGTTGGGACCTTGACTGTTTGAAGTGAAATGAGGTTGGAAGGAGTCTTGGCTCTGAAACATCCCCTCCTCCCTGTCCCAGGCCTGGCTCCTCTCCAGTACGGGAAATCAGGAAGAAGCAGAAGGAAGGGGAAAGCTGTAACCCTCTCTCTCTGTTGGCTGCTCTGCTTCTCCAGTGAATCTGAGCATCCATGCCACTATCTGAAGTCTGTCGCTTGGGGAGCACATGTGAAACTTAGTCATAGAGGTCTTCTCACAATACAGTCCAGCTCTAGGAAAGATTCAGCTCTAACTGGACTTCTTCTATCTAGCCCCTCAACTATACCAGTAATATACCCCATCATGGTGCACAGTCCTATGGGGAGGTGGCAGGGGTGGTAGGAACGGAAATTGTACAGTAAGGTGATTAAAGAATAGCTAATTCTGTATGTCCTCTTGTCCTAAGGAATTTCTCAAACCCTGACCGTGACACGTAATGCGTGGGCAATCTTACTATTCTGTCCCTTCTTCCCCTCGCCAGCCAGTTCTCCCCAGCTTCCATCTTCTGTACTCAGGGAGAAGTGGGAAGCCCCGTCAAGTCTGCTGCCTGAGCAGAAGTCACCAGAGGCAGTCCCTAAAAAGCCATCGTCTTGGAGCCTCTTTCTTCACTTGGCAATGCCAGTCAGAAGACCCTCACCAGTGGGAAGGGGAGGAATCCCCCACCCCACTCCTTCCCTGGCTTCTTTTATAGACCATTAACTGGTTATTAAGAGGCAGGGGATGTACGTGGGGACGGACACCCAGTTCTTTAGCCTCTTTGGAAAATTTGGAGAAAGTGTCAGATCCTAATTGCTGTTCTTAGTTTTGAACCCTTCTGTCAAATACGAGGTAACAGAAAAGTCCCCTTAGCATGCCATCATTCTTTAGCTGAATTTCCCCTATCATATTGGAATCCCTTTCTCCCTAATCCTTTGAAAGCAGATAGACTCACTTTGCTACATGGATGAAAGGCATTCTAAGCAGCAGTAACTGAGCTGTATCGCATGATATTTGAAGGTCCCTTCTAAAGACCCTGTGATCCTATGAAAACAAGGAAAGAAGAAGTAAATTACATTTATGAAATTAAATGATTAGAACTATTTCATTATCCTTATTTTGGAACGAATTCAAGGTGGTTTTTTTTTTCCTTTGAAGTTGGTCTCTTATTGGCCAAATACTTATTTTCTACAAGTTAGCAATAATTGAATCCTTCATTTTGCCTTCCTCTATTCCCATCTTCTCTTCAGCTCTTTATTTTGATCAATGTCTTTACTGCAAAAACAGTTTCTGCCAATTAATTTGGCCACCATATATGCTAGTTGTAATTTTAGATGCATTTGATCTGAGTAGGATTTAGATTCTATAACTATTTCAATATGCAAAACTCTAGTGATATCTAGGAATCGTCACCCTGAAAGATTTCTGGATGTGTGATTAGGTAGCCTACATTTTTAAAGGGAAAAAAAAAAAAAAGGAAAAAGAAAACTTGTTAGAATCTTTGCAGAAGAATCAGTTTAATAGTAAAATGCTGCCTCCTTCTGGATAAATTATATTAGGCATGATAAGCTTGCAAAACTGCTACAGCGGTGTGCCATTTTAAGAACAGAAGTTCTTTTAAAGAATTAAAATGCTACTTCTTAAAATAAAAAAATAAAATCAGAAGACTTGAGTAGACCTTGGAAGATTACCTAGATTTTACCTTTGGAGCTGTCAACCACCTCAACCACTTATCCTATATAACTGATTTGGTTATCTGACTTTCTTTTAAAGAGCTCTGAACAGTAACTGAGAAAGGATGAAATAGATGATAAACTTACAAACAGCATAATTTTCAATTTTACCTTTAGCTACCTTCCCTGACATTCATGTGGTGTGGGCACTTACGCATGCACACATATTCATAATACATACTTGGAAAAGTGTGTACGCTTGGCAGTGTGAGGTGTGGCAGTGTGTGTGTTTGCGCACACATGAGTGAATGTGAACAAATGCAATGAGAAGCCCGAGTGTTCTAGTCTTAGTTCTAAGGTCAGTGGTCATGTGAATTTTGCCACTTAATCTGAGTCCTAGTTTCCTTATCTGTGTACTGAGGATAATAAACTCATTGTTATTAACCTCAAAAACACTTTGTGAGGCTCATTGAAATCAAGGAGCGCTGTGTGGGGTATTAAACTCATTTGGTTATCTTTAAGGTTTTAAATGGTCACATGCCTGAAGTGAAAGAATAGAACCGGATTTGTGACCAACAAGAAGAAAAATGCTTAATGGTGTCCTATTTATTGCATAACCACAGCTAGTTTGGTGACACTCAAATAAAGCAACTCTCTACTATCTGGAGTACAGAGCTGGAGAACAAGGTTACAAATAACCCCAGACCACACTTCCACAAAAGTGAATTCTACTGTCCAGTCTCCAGGAACAGTTAACTCCCACAGAGCCAAAAGAGCAGGGTCTATCCAAAGATGATAACAGTCAGTAACCCAGAGCTCAGCGTTACCCTTGAGTCAACCCTACCTGGAACCCTAGCCCAAGACGACCAAAGGCTAATTGTGCCCTGGTTTTCTTAAAGGGATACTGATGGCTCTATAAGGATGCTTCAACTTAAACAGTACTAACCAAAATCCAACACAGCTGAGAGACCAAAGGATACTCTAAATATTCTGTTTCCTAGTCAGCCTCTCACCAGTGGGTATGTGATTTAACCACCCTGTGCCTCAATTTTGTCTCTGAAATGGGTATTAAAATAAAATCTATTTTGGGAGCACCTGGGTGGCTCAGTGGGTTAAAGCCTCTGCCTTCGGCTCAGGTCATGATCCCAGGTCCTGGGATCGAGCCCCGCATCGGGCTCTCTGCTCCACAGGGAGCCTGCTTCCTCCCCTCTCTCTCTCTCTGCCTCCCTCTCTGCCTACTTGTGATTTCTCTCTCTCTGTCAAATAAATAAAATCTTTTTAAAAAAATAAATAAATAAAACCTATTTTTTTAGGTTGTGAAGATCAAATGAATTCCTACAAGCAGAGCACTCAGAATAATGTCTAGCAGGTAAGGTTTCAATACCTGTTAGCTGCTGTTACTCCCACCATTGTGATGATTATCACACTGACTTGCATGCCCATGGCATTCATTGATTAAGAAATGACATGTTGGGGACACCTGGGTGGCTCAGTTGGTTAAGTGGCTGCCTTCGGCTCAGGTCATGATCCCAGCATCCTGGGATCGAGTCCCACATCAGGCTCCTTGCTCAGCGGGGAGCCTGCTTCTGCCTCTGCCTCTGCCTGCCATTCTGTCTGCCTGTGCTCCCTCTCTCCCTCTGACAAATAAATAAAATCTTAAAAAAAAAAAAAAAAAGGACACGTTGGGGTGCCTGGGTGGCTCAGTGGGTTAAGGCCTCGGCCTTCAGCTCAGGTCATGATCCCAGGGTCCTGGGACCGAGCCCTGCTTCGGGCTCTCTGCTCAGCAGGGAGCATGCTTCCCCCTCTCCCTCTGCTTGCCTCTCTGCCTACTTGTGATCTCTGTCTGTCAAATAAATAAATAAAATCTTTAAAAAAATGACATATATCATAATGAGAGAGTCATAATGAAAATATGACTCTCTCATAGCTCTTCAATGTTCTGAGACTAAAGATTGATCTTTTAAATTCTCTGGCCGTCAATATTTAGAATTTTGTTCTTATATTAGTTACCTGACATTGGAGACATACTTCTTTTTATTTTTTACTCCTGGTGCTATTTAATGACATAGTAGCCAAACCAAGCCACAACTGTCTTGCAACCATACAAACAGAGGGACTGTTTAGAGTTGGGACTTCTGCACATTTCAAGCTGTTAAGCCTTTTTTTTATGATTTAGAAATATTCCAGTTCCATTTCACTCCAAGAGAAAAAGCTGCTATAATATCTTTGACTCAGAACTATTTAGTATATCACCCTAAGAAAAATATTAGAAAGCACCAGAACTGTTTTGATTGAAGACTAAAAATGACACTTGGCCACTAGATAGCATTTAAATTATGTAGCCCGTTTCAGCTCACATTTGATCTATTGAAAACCTTAACTGGCTTGCGCTTGGCTCAAGCACTGGCAATTCATATATTTTGACAGTGAGGAAACTCTCAGGAGTTGACTGAATAGAGGTTTAGGAATATCTCCGGTAGGTTCTACAGCTACAGACATGAAATGCTTTTGGAATTATGAAAAGAGGAGTAATTTTACATTTCTGCCTTCAGTCTTCTTCAGTTTTTTGTTTATTTTTGTTTTTTAAGTAAATTATTGAGGGCAAGATTGAAAGACTGGATAATGTCTGTCTTTTCAATTTCCCTATGTAATATGAAGTCTTCATAACCACAGAAAGCGTAAATCACCGGCCGCTCGTCCCAGCTGGCCAGAGGTATCCTCGAGCCTGGCCTCGACTGTTTTACCAGGCCTAGAAGCCTAATCATATTCGGCATTTCATTTTCAATTAATTCCTAGGAAAGGCCAGCCAGGGACCAGTGAAATATGCCAGAGGAGAAAGAAATAGAATTTAATCTTCACTGAGCAAAAAGGCTGGTGAAAGAAAAGAGAGCAGGTCAGTTATTTTTCCATCTCCATGAGGTTATGAGTAGAGAAACATTTCAACAGTAAGACTTCAAGATAACCATGAAGATGAAATAAAATAAAATGAACTACAAAATAACTATGTGCATGTTCTTTCCATATAAGAGAGGAGACACTTCTCTTTGGGGAGGTTTTGCATAGAAACACAAAGGAGGTAGTAAGAGATCCTCTCTAGTTCTCTTAGGTTTCAAAAAAGCAACTTGTCAGATTTCAAGCCTATGGCACTAACTCAAGCTGTCCACTAGATGGCGCTAACACATACTGAGTTCCTTTAAGTGGTGGTCCGTTTATTCCTGTGATGAAATAAAGTACCACTTATTCAATTACATATGTGATTGAAGAAGGCCTCTCCTAAGGGAAAACTGCACAGTGATTGGCTAAAAAGTTTAATAAGAAATTATTAATTTACCTAAAGAGATGGAGAATTGAACATCCTTTATATTTATTGTCTCCCAACCTATCCCCCATGAAAGACAAAACACAAAATTATAAATCCACAAGGAAATAAAGAATAGGAAAGATAAGAAGAGCAGACCAAGATACATATTCAGGAAGGTGCCAACCCAATGGCTTCATGTGACTATCCCAGAAAAAACTGAAACCCAAGCACCCAGAGAAGGAGAACCAGTGAAAAGAAAAATGTATCACACCCTAGAAACATGGGGGCTCAGAAATCGAATGTGCCCTCTTGCCCTGGTCTGGGAAGGCTAAGGGTGAACTGAAAACAGAATAAAACTGAGGGAAATATACATACTGATCTGCAAGACTCCTCAGCCCCTTTGCCCACTCATTTCCCAGATAGCTGTCAGACCAGGCTGATTTGCTCTATCATACACTAAAGAGTAATGGGCTATTCTATGCTCTAACACTGGGGCAAGCCTTCTAGAAAACGGCTCACTCCTGGCTTATTAGTCCTCCAGTGAAGTTCACCACTCATCAGGCTTCTCCTTTCCCATGAAAACCAGTTTTTGTTTTTGTTTTTATTTTTATTTTTTTTCCATTCTGACTCTTAGATACAGATAGAGAGTCAAGAATCACCATTTAGGGAAAGTTTCCAACATAAGAGATGTAGACTAAACAGGTTGGCAGGGGTTGGGGAGAAGGGGGGTTGCGGTGGGTAGGAACAGAACTTAGAAGAGAGACAATGCAGACAACAGAAGAAAAGAAACTTTCAAAGAAACTAACTAGTGTCCTTTGAGAAAGAAGAAAAGTTGTTGGACCCATAACGAAAATAAGGTGATATTAAAGGGCTTTCTTAAAGAAGAAAGAAGTAATCAGAGAAAAGGAAAGGGGTTTTGAAAATTTTAAATATGATAACAAGGATGAAAACCATTTCAAAAGAAAGATTAGAAGAGAATTTTAAGGAAACTGCCTAGTAAATAAAACAAAAAGGAAAAAAGAAAGAAAAGACAAAAATGATAGGAACATTGAGAGGTAAATCTAGACTCTCTAACATGGGACTAATAGAAGTTCTAGAATGAGAAATGAGAGTAAATCAAAAGGAGGAAATTACTGAATAAATAATAAAAGAACATTCTCCTAGATTGAAAGAAATGAGTAAAAGGAAAGAGATTCTGGATTGAGAGCATCTACTTAGTACCCAAGTTATGGAATTAACAACAACAAAAAATCTACAGGCCCCTGGATGGCTCAGTTAATTAAGTGTCTGACTCCTGGTTTTGGCTCAGGTCATGATCTCAGGGTCCAGGGATCAAGCCTTGGATGTGTCAGGCTCCACATTCGTCACAGAGTCTGCTTGAGTTTCTCTCCCTCTCCCTCTGCTTTTCCTCATCTGCTCTCTTTCTCTCTCTCTCTTTAAATAAATAAATCTTTAAAAAAAATCTATAGCATATCACTGTACAACTTTAGAACATAAGGGATAAAGGAATAATCCTAAAAGCCTTGGGGGAGCAGTTATATGCAAAGAGTGAGTAATCTGAATATATGGGATATCTAAACTGCATTGGAAACAGAAGTCAATAGAATAATGCTTTTGAAATACTAAGGATAAATTATTTTTATACCTAGAATTCTATACTCATCCAAACTCTCAATTGAGTTTGAAGGTAGAATATGTCTTTTTAGACACATAAATTCTCAAAGAACATACCTTCAATGCATCCTTCCACAAGAAGCTACTGGAAGATGTTTTCTACCAAAACAAGGGAGTAATCAAGACAGAGGGAACCTGAGATCTAGGACACATGGAATCCAACCTAGGAAAGAGGTGATGGCAATTCTCCAGTGGTGGTGACAGAAAGTACCGGGAGAAAACTGTGAAGCCAGTTTCCGAAAGCACGTCCAGGAAAGGAAAAAAGAGAAAAAGAAAAAAAAAAAGCACTAATAGATTATCTCATTTATTTGACCCTGCTGAGAGGTATTTTACTCTTCTCTTGGAAATTATGGGCATGAATTAGTAACAGAAACATTGAAAACTAAGCAGATTTTAAAAACAAGGTGGTCCTTGATTAAACCTTTGATTTAAAAATTTTTTTAAAGCCATAAAGACATTACTAGAGCAGTTGGGGAAATTTGAATAGGGAGTATATATGAGAAAATATTATTGTGTCAATGTTAAAATTTTTAAATCTGATAAGGGCTAAGTGTGCTAAGTGTATTTAAAATCACCAGTATGGGTGAGAGAAAAGTGGCTGCCTAAGGAAAAATACTTTTCACACACACACACACACACACACACACCCAAGTAAGTCTGAAGAAATGAGTATTTCCATGTGGGAGGAAGAACATTCCAGGCCAATGCCATATGTTGAAAGAGGAACCATGAGCAACAGACATTGGGTGAGGGTCCACTATGTGTCTGGCATGGTTCTTAGCAATGAGACTATAGCAGGATATGAAGGGACCAGCCCCCTGGCCTTTGAAGGGTGACATTCTAGAGACAGATGAGGAAGGAGGAAGGAAAAGAAGGAACAGACACTAATAGTGAGAACACTCCAGGCACAGCAAAATCCTTGCAAAAATGTTCTGAGGAGAAGCACACCCAGGTCTCCAGCAACCGCAAGGTGGGTAGGGGAATGGGGCAGCTGGGTGATGGACATTGGGGAGGGTATGTGCTGTGGTGAGCACTGGGTGCTGTGTAGGACTGATGAATCACAGACCTTTTCCCCTGAAACAAATAACACATTATGTATTAGTTTAAAAGAAAAAAAAATACTAGTTACAAAAGTTGTATGAGGGATGCCTGGGTGGCTCCTGTCAGATAAGGTCTGCCTTCTTCTGGTCTTGTCCTGATCTCAGGGTCTTTGACCCAGCCCTGCATCAGGCTCCCTACTCAGCAGAGAGTCTGCTTCTCCAACTCTACTCTCTTTCTGTGCTCGCTATCTGTCTCAAATAAATAAGTCCTTAAAAAAAAAATTGTACAGAAGCAACTCACCATAATCTAGTACACTAAAAAAAGTAATCAAAATTTTCTTATTTAAAAAAAAAAAGAAGCACACCCAGATTTGTTGAAAGAATGGCTGGAAAGCCAGAGTGGGTGGAGAGGAGTGGCCAAGGAGAGAGCAGCAGGAGAAGTTTCCAGAGCTCTGGAGAGGTCAGACCAGGGAGGCTTTTAAGACATGTATGTATTTTGGCTTTTATTCAGAATTTGTCATGTGGAGGAATGAAATAATATGTAGGTATTGAAAAAACTCCTGTAGCTTCTGTGTTGAGAATAGATTACAGAAGGATATGGGAGGGAAGCAGGGAAACCATCTAGGAGCTACTGTGTCACAGCTGCTGATAGGTCAAGAAAGGTGAGATGCGAGAATTAACTAGTATGTGGAGGTTATTATGACCCTGACAAGAACAGGTTTGGTACATGGCAAGGGGAGACGCCGTTTGGGTTGGGTCCATGAAAGAATAGAAGAGACGAACTGAAGGGATGTTGATGTATTTGCTGTGAAGGAGAGCAGAAAAATGGAGCAGTGGCTGGAGGAGACGTGACGTCAGAAGACAGGTTTGTTTCTTTTTCAATTAGACAAAGCACAGATTGTGTACTGATGAAAATAATCCATCATGTTATTAAGTGATTGATACCTACTGATCTTGGGCCCAAGTGAAGCTCTGTCCTCAGCTGCAAGCATAGGTAGCCCACCCACAGAAACAGAAAGGAAGGCAGAGTATCGCCTCGGATGCGGGTGGTGAGTGGCTGTGGGGTGACAGGCATAGCATTCTGTTCAGATTGCTTCTCTTTTCTTAAGAAAATGGAAAAGATTGAAGATGAGAGAGGTACCAGAAGTTAAAAGAAAAAAGGAAGGTGTAAAAACTAGTGATCTCGGAGAGTACCCATGTTATTCAGAGGGTACGTAGGAAGGGGTGAACATTCCAGAGAACTGTGTGGTTGCCCAACAGAATCAAGGGTTCTCTTGGGGCTGGAGTCGTGCATTTAGCTAAAGTCCAGCTGGCACGGTGTTGTGTTTCTGCAGCTGCGTGAGGCTGAGTGGTTCAGGTTGGGAGTGGAGAGTTACACAGGCAGTGGTTATAATGACTAATCATGGAAGTGAAGCCAGCGAGAGAGAAGAGTGAGAATGTGACAGGCAGAGAACAGCTAGGAGCTGGCTGTGAAGACAGGCAGAGGGAGGGTGAGACTGCAGAATGGCTAAAATGTGTTGTGACAGTCAATGTTGTTAGACGGGCCCATGGGAGCTGAGCAGTTACTAAGGGGAGGGAAGAGGACGGGATTATTGGAGGAGAAGCCAAAGAAAGATGAGCCCCAGCTATTGGAAGACCATCTACTTGGATATTCAGTATCAGGAGATGCTTCTGACAGTGGCAGTGAGCCTGGAGATACAGCTCTTCCAAAAACGAAGGGGAAGGACCTAGGACTCCATAAATTATTGCATTATGGCGGCGTGGAATCCAACTAAAACTGTGTAAGGAGGTGGGGAGGATGGGGAGAAATAGCCTGGAAGTAACAGAAGGAGCAAAGGCACCCACCCCACCTGCAGACCCAGCGGCATCGGGGGCCTATGAACAGCCAGGCTAGAGTGGGTTGCAGAGAGCAACGTCCTCAGGGACAGCGGGGTTTCTGTGAGAGCAAGAGTTGAAGTGAACATTTATACATGAAAGAGAGTGTAGAAGGATTTGCCTAGGGTGACCAAGCTTAGCAATACCAAACATCAAAACAACATCCAAGTTTATTCTGACAACTACAGAACTATCTATGATTCATTGTACTTCCTGAGCCAAAATGTGCTTAACGTTTAAAGCTGTAACAAAGTCAAAACAATTCTTCTGATTTTCTAAGCAGATCGTGAGGCTGTGATCATGATATCTATAGGAACATCTCCATATCCAGGCCGATGCCTGCTGATAGAGACCTGTGAGCTACAGCAGAGGATGGTGATCCAGAATCCCCTCTGAGATGGAGCCAGAGGGAACACTGGGGAGCTAGGAGAGACCACAGTTGAGAGTGACTCTCAGTGGTTGGTTGGTTTGCTTGTTTGTTTGGGGGGTGGGGGCAGGTAGATAATCATGCCAATAAAGGAGACAGACAAAAGGGACATAAAAGCTTCACTAAGACACAAGTTAAATTTGAGATGCCTGCAGGCTGACAAGTTGGAAAATCCAGGAGCCATTGGAAAAAGGAGTTCTAGAATTCCAAAGAGTAGTGAGGCTGGAGGGAGAGATTTTGGAGTCATCCTATGGTATGCGGAAGCTGAAGGAGGGAAGTAGGGGAAGCCGCTCAGGAGGAAAGCACAGAACGGTTTTCCTAGTCTGGGGCCCCAGAGCCAACGGCCTGGCGGATTCTCCTGGCGGCGGCCACGATGGCCACTAGAATGCGGGATGCCACGCTGAGCTGTACTGAATCCTGAGGAGAAAGGAAAAATCAGTAATGCTCTCTGCCGTGTTGAATTGTGTCTCTCCCAAATTCATGTCTACGAAGAGCCTCAGAATATGACCTTATTTGAAAATAGGGTCTTTGCAGATAAAATAAATTAAGATTAGTGGATTAGGGTGGCCCCTGAATCCAATGATGGTATCTTGACTGAATATAATAGGTTGCTAAGGCTATCCCTAAGCAAAGTCTCTTACTGTGGTATGGTGCCGAGTGTCCATGCTGAGTCCTTGGAACATGGGCAGTTTGGTCCAGTTCAAAAAAGGTTCATGGTCCTGGCGCAACTAGATGGCTCGGTCGGTTAAGTGTCTCAGTTTGGCTCAGGGCATCATCCCAAGGTCCTGGGATTGAGTCCTGCGTCGGGTTCTCTGCTGAGAGGGGAGTCTACTCTTCCCTCTCCCTCTGCCGCTCCCCCTGCTTGTGCTGGCTCACTCGCTCTTACCCTCTCTCTCTCTCTCTCTCAAAGAAAATCTTAAAAAAAATAAAAAAAAAAAAATTCATGGTCCCACAGTAATGTGCCTAAGGCTCATCTTCTTAATGGCCGCCAAATTCCACTTTAAAACTCCTTGACCTAAGTAACTCTGTTTCATCTTTTACCGGCATCTACCTCATTTCAAGTCTTGACCTACAAAATGGCACATATTTGAAGTTTGTTTCAAGTAACTTCTACTCCCGGTGTGGGGCAGGGTAGGGTGCCCTTTAGTAACAGACACCTGGGGGTCTGGCTTGCCCCAGAGCCCACGACCCCAACAGGCAACCAGTCCACATGGGAACTGACTGTCGTGCATTTTAGTGACCATTTTATTGTGTTTTTCAGGAGGCGGGTTTCATTTGCCCTTGAGGCTATAGAAGAAGGTGGTTGGGGCTGGCCCTA
Organism: Neogale vison; assembly: GCF_020171115.1. Classification (NCBI taxonomy): domain Eukaryota; kingdom Metazoa; phylum Chordata; class Mammalia; order Carnivora; family Mustelidae; genus Neogale; species Neogale vison. The sequence goes on along the minus strand of NC_058096.1, from coordinate 82,548,774 downwards.
GCCCCACAGATCTGGAGGACCCTGGCTGCCCAAGGATGGCCACCAGGGTGCATATGGTGCCTGCTGAGAACACACAAGTCAGGGCAGCCAGGGACCTGGTCCAGGGCAAGCATTGGGAGAGGTCAGGTCAGAGAAGGTTAGAGAGGTCAACCCAGAGAAGGGTTATTGGAAGTGCTTGGCATCTGCGTAACTAAAAGCCTTAATGGATACAAATGCACATAATCCGCCCTGATGGTGGGGCTGGGGGAAACTGGACTGCCCTGAACAAGGCCAGCCTGGGTGGGATCATCGGGTACCTTCCAATAAAAGACAGCTGGTTTGGATGGCTGATACCTGGAACCCATCAGGCACCCAGGCTAAATGGGAATTAACTAGTGCGGGTTAAAACTGCCGCCTCAGGAAGCTTTAGGAAAGGGCTCTCTCCATGCTGAGGCCAGTCAGGGGCGGGAGCTCTGCAGATCTGGAGGGACTCCTGTAGCTCAAGGCTGGGTGACAGGAGGTAAATTGTGTGTACCTGAGCCACGGAGGTCAGGGTGCCCAGGGACCTGGAATGCAGCAATCTTGGGAAAGACTGGGTCACAGAAGGGGACTACAGGGAGTACCTGACATCTGCCTGAATACACAAATGGCTCCTGAAAGTGGGGCCGGAAGAATTGGGACTGCCTTAGCTCGGGCTGGGTGAGCGGAGATCTCCTCCAGTAACAGACACAGGGTGAGCCCGGATTGCTGCAATCACTGGGAGCTCCGGCAGACGGTAAACGAGCCTGGGGATGGCCCGCTTGGGTCGCTGCTACAGATCCGTTTCCCTGGGTGGGCTGCGTCCCTCTTGCAGGCGGTGAAGGTGGTTGGGGATAGGCCCAGGCTCCACAGACCTAGAAGGCCCCAGTTGCCCAAGGGTAGCTGACGGGTTACCTGCAGTTACATGTGAGCTGCTTAGGTAGCAAAGACCTGGAACAGGGCAGTATAGGGTCAGGAGGGTCTTTGGAGCATGCTAGTTTGGGTACTCAGGCATGGGCCTTTTCCAAGCGTTAACCTCCACCAGTGTGCATATGCCCCCCACCTGGGAAGGCAGAGCTGGGGAAAAGTGGATCGTCTTGTCCGGTTGGGGCCCAATGGGCTGACCAAGGTAGCCTCAACTAAGAGACACCTGGGAGCCTTGATTGCAGGAAGAGCCTGGGTCCCGTCAAGCGTCTAGGCCATACACGGACTGACCATCTCCTGTTCAGTGCTGCCCACTCACAAAGGTTTTCAGTGGGTACGCTTCCTCCACTCTGGAGGCTCTGCAGTGATGGTGGGGGGGACAGGCCGAAGCCCCACGAGACTGCTGGGCCTCTTAGCCAAAGGCCTGCTGGGAAAGTGTGCATGGTGTAGGCTCGGGCAGTGCAGGCCAGGGTCCCCAGGGAGTCAGGGCAGGGTGCTGTCCAACAATGGCGTGTTGAACTGCTTTCTCAGCAAGGGTCTCAGTCAGAAGGACAGAGTACCCTCCATTTGAAGATATCTGGGAGTCTTGGTTCTTGGAGATGCCCAGGACTCCATGAGGCAGCTGCCCACATGGGGGCTGCATGGTACCCATTCGGAGCTGCCACCTCAGGCTGACTTATCAGGAGTGGGCCCCTTTCCACACTGTAGCCCATGCAGGTACGGAGCCTGGTCCAAGCTCCACCCCTGTGGATGGCCCTGGCTGCCTCAGACTTGAATGCCTGGTGTGTGACCACAGAGTGCCTTTCAGGCTAGCAGGCGTCTGGGCCTGGTCTTGCTAGGCTGGGTCAGAAAAGTGGCACTTGGGGACAAGTTGTATGCATCTTAGAAAGCCTGAACCTACGCAAAGGACAGTATCCCCCCGAACACAGAGCTCTAGCTTACTGAACGGCCTTTGCAGGACAGGGCCAGGAGAGCTGGCCAGGGTATTATGTAATAAGGGATTCCTGGAGGGCACTTGGGGTGGGGTGGCGCAGTCAATTAAGCGTCAGACTCTTGATTTTGGCTTAGGTCATGATCTCAGGTTGTGAGATCAAGCCCTTCCTCCGCAGGGGGCTGGACTCTGTGCTGGGGCTGAAGCCTGCTTATGAGTCTCCCTGTCCTCCCCCACTCTCTCACATTCTCGCTCCCTTTTTTTTTTTTTTCTTTTTTTCTTTTTAAAGATTCCTGGGAGCCCTAGTGGCTGGAAAAGCCCCAAACCACTCAACATGTCTAAATAGGGGCTGATATTGGTCACTTTGCTGCTGCTGCCTTCAGCAATTTCTGAAAATGAGATCCTCCACGCAAAACCTGTGCAGGTGTTGGGGGTCAAGCCCCAGGCATGTCAACTTGGTGGCTCCCAGTGCCTCAGACCAGCTGCAGGTGGGAGTTGCTCGTGCCCCCACAGCACAGTTCAGGGTGGCCAGGAGCCTGGGATAGGGAAGGGTCAGGAAACGCCAGATCTCAAGAGCAGACTCTTGGGGACCCAGGGCATCTGCCTAATTCTGAGCCCTAACCTACACAAATGTGTTCCTTCTGAAGGCAAAAGTGGAGTAATCAGGACTTCCCTTCGAGGCTGGGGCTGGCAGGCTGGCCACGGTGTCCTTCAGTAAGAAGGACAGTAGGAACTGCGGCTGCTGGAGAAGTCCAAGACCCCATCAGGCAACTGGTCCAAGTGCAGACTCTTACCATTTGAGCTGTCATCTGAGAAAGATTTTGAGAGGGTGGGGTCCTTCACCAAGGAGGCCACGAGGTGGATAGGCACCAGCCCACTGTCCACTGCGCTAGCCCGGCTGCCGAGGCTTGCTGACAGGGTGCGTACTGCACATGCGTGAACTGCACAGGTTCGGGAAACCGGGCACCTGAAACAGGGCAAGTGCAGGGATAGGCTGTGTCATGGAAGTAGGATCTTTGGGACACAAATGTGCATATTCTGCAGGAAGACGGAGCTGGAGGATAATGGAGGGCAGAGCTAGGCAGGCGAACTAGGGTATCTATCATCGACCTGGGAGTCCTGTTGCTGAAGCCCGGAACCCTTTAGGGGGGCAAGTCTAAACCTGGACTAGTGATGGCCAATTTGCAGCTCCTGATTCAGGGTGTCTTTCATGGGCAGGGCCCCCTCCACCCTGAGCCGATGCAGGTGTTTGGAGCTAGGCCTCCACTGCCCTAAGCCCACTGTTGAGGTACAGACTGCCTCATGTGACATCAGCACACTTCAGGGTAGCCAGGGACCTGGAAAAGGGCACTGGTCTTAAGCGGCTGCTCAGAGGACTGGCTCTTGGAGGATGTCACACTTTAAAAATAGCCAGCTCTTTTACCAGAAAAATAAGTTTATTTGGAAATAACAGGGATTGAAATTCAGGCCAAGCAAATTATGGCAAACCAGAGGCAAGACTGAAGATAACACAGGAAAGGCCTGCTTTTGTTGGGTTTTAGGAGGAAGTGGGGAGGGTTGTTTTGAACAGGAGCTCACTGGAGAGGAACAAGAATCTGAGGTTGTGATGGGTTTCTCATTGACTGTAAGCCATGGTTAGTGTGGTATGCTGGGGCAGGGAGAGAGCTCCTCTTTCGTAAGAGCAGGAGATAAAATTATTCTGTGAAAGTGTCCTCTCTTGTCAAGATAAGAATTTTCTTCCTCCTGCTGATTATGCTGACTGCCAGGAGTGGTATGTGCTTGAGAACTCCCCCTTTCAGGGCTTCCTGCCCCTGTTTTCAATGAGGTTTCCTTTACTCCCTTGCACATTTCCCTTTCTTGATTCAGATCTTTTCCTGAAAGCATTACTGGTCAAGAGTCAGGTTCTCTGCATGTAGTGGTTTTGTCCCTCAGTGCCAGGAACAATGTTTCCTGGTTGTCCCGTCCTCCACTGTAGGAAAAGTGCACTGATTGGAAACCATCAAGGCCACTCTGAGTAACAAGGGACAAAGGAGAACTTTCAGGCATCTTCCACCTAAAGTCTGTCTTCTCCAGGGTGTAAGCACCAGAGGTCATCTCAAAGCACTGAGTCAGCTTCACCCGACTTGGTTCATCACTCAATCAGATTGGACAGGCCATAGGTACAAAGTTTAAAATTGATTATACAGAATAAGACAAAGAACAATATAATGACTCTCATTTCTATAATCAAAACCAAGGGCCCAAACCATAGAGGTAACTGGCTAAGTAAAGGACCACGGATCATTAGGTGAAATTTGTTGGAACCAATGTGCTTATTCTCTAATTTTATGCAACTGGGTTTCTACTGCTCAGGGTAATTGATCCAAGTCCAACAGGTCCTCGCTATTGCCCAACACCTTGTTGAGCAAGTAAATAATCAAGTGCTATGCAATTATGCAAAATTACTTTAACTGGTGAGTTAAATGATCGTTGTTCTGGCTTCAGTTGTGGAGTCCGCTACGTCTCCTAAATTTAGGAAGAGCTTTCTGATCATGCATCCATTGGCAGGTACTCGGATCTGTGGGTGAGAGAGTCTCTCCACATGCAGAATCATGTGTGCCTCCTGGAAGATCCTGTTTATGGCAGACAGGGAGGCTCAACGGGGTGGACCAGTGGGAGGTTTCTGATTTGTTATAGATGTTGCCAGGGGACCGCTAAATGCCCCAACACACATTGACCTCCAGTTCACCAGCTATCTAAGCATTTGTGTCTCCCTGGGAAACACGGTCCATTGCAAACAAAAATAAACCCAAGTGGCACATAGGGGCTGCAGCAAAGGTCTGGTTATTGACAGATTCATTAGCTGGAGTTTCCTGACTGACCTTTGGAAGCCATGGGTCAGAAGAGCTGGGATGACATTCTGTGAGAGGTGATCCCTTTTAAAGGGGTCTTCTCGAAAAACTTCACAAAAAAGTATAAATTCTGTTGCATTTTCTTGGGCTGTAGGGGAGCAGATCCTATTTAGAAAAGGAAAAATAGATGGTGGGGGGGCAAGTCTTGTACAATTGACAAATGTGGAAATGTTTAGTTAGCACAGTTCTGACTGGGGAAAGGTTGAAACAAGAAAGAGAAACACCAGGTCTTCACAACCTAACTACGTGGGTACTGGCCTAAGGCTTGTGGGTAAAAATACCCATTGTATTTGAGACTAAAGAGAAATTAGTTACAATTAAGATCAAGTGGTCTCTGACATCGAGAGCAGAATGGGGTCTCTGATGACAGATCCAGCATTCAGAGAGGTTTACCTTTTGTAAGACACTAAGAAATGTGGGAAAGACTGTGACCTCTCCAAGAGAAGACAGTGGCGAGGGAGGGTTTGGCGGTGGCGGTTGGGGGGGGTGGAGTAGAGTAAAAAGCAGCAGCAGGAGAAGGGTATAAAGGCCTGGTCTTTTTATTATAGACAAAGCTGTCTTCTTCAGCTGTCACTTGCTTGAATTCCTAGAAATCTTTACTTTCAGGTCACCAGTAAGTATGCAGGGCCAGAACAGGTTTGGTGCTTTCTTCAGATGTAATGCATGAATCCAAGTGTCTATTCCTTGGTGTTTGGCCGTACAAGGTTGGTTAACAGTACTTGATGGGATCTATCCAAAGGGGTGGAAGAGAGTCTTTGTAGAGATGTCTTTGCCAATAGGTGAAGTCCCCAGGTTGCAAAGGTGTGATGTTTAAGGTCTTCATCTCCTGAGAGCATTCTGTGGAAAAGAAGTGCTGGGTGTTATACACAAACAATGAATCATAGAACACTACATCAAAAACTAATGATGGAATGCAAGCTGGTGCAACCACTCTGGAAAACAGCATGGAGGTTCCTCAAAATGTTGAAAATAGAACTGCCCTATGACCCAGCAATTGCACTACTGGGTATTTACCCTAAAGATACAAACGTAGTGATCCAAAGGGGCACGTGCACCTGAATGTTTATAGCAGCAATGTCCACAATAGCCAAACTATGGAATGAACCTAGATGTCCATCAACAGATGAATGGATAAAGAAGATGTGGCATATATACACAATGGAATACTATGCAGCCATCAAAAGAAACGAAATCTTGCCATTTGCAACAACATGGATGGAACTAGAGCATATCATGCTTAGCGAAATAAGTCAAGCTGAGAAAGACAACTATCATATGATCTTCCTGATATGAGGAAGTGGTGATGCAACATGGGGGCTTAAGTCGGTAGGAGAAGAATCCATGAAACAAGATGGGATAGGGAGGGAGACAAACCATAAGTGACTCTTAATCTCACGATACAAACTGTGGGTTGCTGGGGGGAGGGGGGTTGGGAGAAGGGGGATAGGGTTATGGACATTGGGGAGGGTATGTGCTTTTGGGTAAATTGGAAGGGGAGGTGAACCATGAGAGACTATGGACTCTGAAAAACAATCTGAGGGGTTTGAAGTGGTGGGGGGGTGGGAGGTTGGGGTACCAGGTGGTGGGTATTCTAGAGGGCACGGCTTGCATGGAGCACTGGGTGTGGTGAAAAAATAATGAATAATGTTTTTCTGAAAATAAATAAATTGAGAAAAAAAAAACAACTAATGATGTACTGTATGGTGACTAACATAACACAATTAAAAAAAAAAAACAAAGAATGCTCTACCATAAGCATGGATATTTTAATAGAAGCAATTAGGCCATTACAGTATTTGAGAAAAATCTCTTATCAGCCATGGGTCAAAGAAGCAGGGGCTAGATGCATTGAGGGTTTTGCTGCAAGAAAAACAGATTCTTACGGAACTTAGGCAAAAATGTACATTGTTATGAAAAATAAAAATACTTAAGAGTTTCAGAATTCTGGAGGGATCAGGGAGAAAAAGATAAATGCTTCAACCTTCGGCGTAAAGATACACTTTACCAAATTGTGTGCTCACTTGGCAGCACATATACTAAAATTGGACATTTTACCAAATTGCTATAAATTGTGGGTAGCTTAAAGGAGAGGCGAAAAGACAGTTTTTGAAGTCTGGAAAACAAAACATTAAAGCAACCAGTTTTCTATGAAAAGTTTTAGAAATTCTTCTGTTCAGTGTACGATCTTCAGTTTATCAATCCTGCATTCTAGACTACTTGTCAAAGTCTTTCTCATGAATGTCTTTGAAGAAACACTTAATAACTGGGCATAAATGACAAAAGACATTAAAATACCAATGGTTAGAGAGCTGGTGAGAGTTCATTATGATGTATTTGACAAGGAAATTGGTTATTTCTGTGACACACAACATCTCAAGATAGTAATTAGAATTATGACTGATAACATTATACCAGGACATAACAGAATTTTAGACATTTTTTTTTTTTGGTAATTCCTAGAATACTTATAATGTATACCCATACCATACAAATACAACACAAAGCATAGTACTACTTTGCATTTCACAGTGCTTCCCATGTAATTTAACATATCAACTAATCCTAATTAGTAAAACCTCTCTCCCTTTTTATAAGGAAAGGGAACAAATCTTTTGAAAAATGTCAGAGACCCTTTGAAATTTATGAGTTATGTTTAGGTCAAAAAGACTATTTAGAATTTGGTTTTTGGAAATTTGTAAGCAAAAATAGGTTTTGGACACTTGACCAAACAGGATCACAGATCATTATGAAACAACAGTTAATTGTCTACTCAAACAAAGTAACAATCAAGGATGTCAAGGGCCGATACAACAAAGGTCAGGACACCTGAGTGGCTTCAGGTTGTTAAGCATCTGCCTTCCTATCAGGTCATGATCTCGGGCTCCTGGGTATTGGGGCTTCCTGCTAAGCAGGGAGCCTGCTTCTCTTACTCTTCCCCTGTTCTCTTTCTCTCAAATAAAGTCTTCAAAAAAAAAAAAAAAGTACAAAGGGTCATGTGGTTGTAAGCAAAACTTAGTTTTCTTAATCTCCAGAAGACTCCGTTTACTTGATGAGAAAAGCATGAAGTACAGGAAATTATTTTGAGAAAACATAAAATCTTTGCTCTCCAAGTAGGTTCCTTTAAAAGACAAAGAAAATCATTCACACTAGCTTTTCAAAAGCAGACCAACAGTCCAAGAAAACTTTGCCCTTTTAATGTGTAGGAGAGTTTTTACAAAAGTACATTATTGGTATTAAAGGTCAGTTTTTAAATCCTTATAATAACAATTCAATTTTCAGCCAGCTTAACCATACATAAAATTTCTTTTCCATGAAACTTCAAGGAACCTACTTGGAGTAGACTCAGAAAAAAAGTTGTTTATCTGCATTATATTTAATGCTGAGAACTCTGAAGACATGCCTTTTTTTTTCTTTTTTTTTAAAGATTTTCTTTATTTATTTGACAGAGAGAGAGATCACAAGTAGGCAGAGAGGAGGAAGCAGGCTCCCCGCTGAGCAGAAAGCCCTATGTGGGGCTCAATCCCAGGACCCTGGCATCATGACCCAAGCCGAAGGCAGAGGCTTTAACCCACTGAGCCACCCAGGCACCCCATGACATGCCTTTTTTAAACATTAAACCAACAGGGGGTGCCTGGGTGACTCAGTCATTAAGCCTTTGGCTCAGGTCAGGGTCCTGGGATCAAGCCTCTCATCCAGTTCCCTGCTCTGCGATGAGCCTGCTTCTCTAGCTGCCTTTCTCCTGGCTTGTGCTCTTTCTCTCTCATATACATAAATTGAAAAAAAAAAAAAAAAAAGTTAAAGCGATAAATTTAAACTGCCAATTTATCAGAAATTATCTGAGATCATATGAATTTAGAAAATTTGAGATAGTTTGTATGTTTCTGAAAGTATATTTGATTTATATAAATGCTTTGTTTTCTTTAAGCCAATTAAATCAAGGTCTTTACTAATTAACCTTGGTAATACCATCTGGAGGTAGAAAAATATCCCCTATCTGTAATGTATATGTTACAGATAGACATACATAACCTATAGATTCAGATATAGTGTAGCTTTTTTTTTTTTAAAGATTTTATTTATTTATTTGACAGACAGAGATCACAAGTAGGCAGAGAGGCAGGCAGAGAGAGAGGAGGAAGCAGGTTCCCTGCTGAGCAGAGAGCCCGACATGGGGCTGGATCCCAGGACTCTGGGATCATGACCTGAGCCGAAGGCAGAGGCTTCAACCCACTGAGCCACCCAGGCGCCCCGAGTGTAGCTTTTGTTTAGAAATTTAATCCTGTCGCAGGTAGGAAACTCTAGAGAAAATAAAGTTGTCCTTGAACAATGTGGGTTGGAACTGTGCAGGTTCCCTTACATGTGGATTTTGTTCCCCCCAATAAATACAATACAGTACTGATGTGGTTTTAGAATATAGGTGAGGTTCCCTGGTTAGGTCCAGAGCCCGGGGCCAAGAAAGAATTCTTGAGAACTTTTTGGTGCAAACAGGTGGTTTTATTAAAGCACGGGCAGAAAGAGCTGCCCTGGGGTTGTGAGGAGCAATTGATTACATACTGTAGGGTTGGGGGAGATAAGGAAAAAAAGAAGGCTTTCAAATAGAACTTTCATACGCTAAAGAGCACCTAGGAGATAAGAGAGGCTTTACCTCTGTCTAGTTAAGTTTGTTTTTCCCCTCTAGAAAGGCATTAAGATAGTTGGGAGCTTCTTGGAAGATTGTCTCACTGGACCCACCCAGGAGGGTCCACCAGAAGGGACAGGGGAGTTGTAGGGTGTTCGCTTATGCTTTGTCTTCAGCTGGCCTTCTGCTCTCTCATCAGTAATGTAAGCGTATTTTCTTCTTTTTTTTTCTTTTTTCTTTTCTTTCTTTTGTTCTTTCCTTTTTTTTTTTTTTTTTTTTTTTTTTAAGATTTTACTTATTTGACAGAGTGTGCACAAGCAGGGGGAGCGCTAGGGAGAGGGAGAAGCAGGCTTCCCGCTGAGCAGGGAGCACAACTCAGGGCTTGATCCCATGACCCTGATCATGACAGAAGCTGAAGGGAGACCTTAACTGATACTTTCTTTTCTCTGACTTTTTGTGAGAATACAGTGTATAACACATATACAAAATTTGTTAATTGACTGCTTATGTTATTGGTAAGGCTTATTGTCAGTGATGTGGGAAACAAAGGCAGAAGAAAAATTAACTTCCCTTTCTACTTAAAACCCACTGACAGGTCCTTGAAACAGGACAAGTGACATTCTTCTAGGAACTCAGCTGCCTTTTAAACTTTGCTGAGGGCAAAAGACAGTCTTAGCCCAATCCCCAGGATTCTGTGAGTCTACTTTAACATATAAAAGTTCCTTTGGAAATGTCCTTTATCTCTACCCCCCAAGGTACATGTTGGCAATCATCCCCCAAGCATACGACCCACTGATGTACATCTGAAGGGTCTCATGACTCAGGTTTTATTAGATAGTAATAAGTGACCTTTTCCTAACAACAGCACACCCCCCAAGATCCTGGAAATCTTGCTTCCAAAATTCTTTAGAAACAAAGCTATCCCCAACAACCTCCCAACTTGAGAGTATATAATCAGTCACTCTTCATGACCTCAGTGCAGTTCTTTCCGCTCCGGGTCCTGTCCCCTTGCTTTAGTAAAACCACCTTTTGCACCAAAGATGTCTCAAGAATTCTTTCTTGGCCTTGGGCTCCAAACACCAACATCTTTCCTTCATCATTAACAGTAGGCTATTAATAGTTAAGTTTTGGGGGAGTCAAATGTCATACATGCCTTTTTGACTGTGTGGGGTTGGGGTCCCTAACCCCTGCTTTATTCAAGGGTTCACCTTAATGAGATCCAAATTGTGCAAGTGGACTAAGTTAATGTCTCTTGCTGAGATGACCAAAGTCTTTTATTAAAGTTTATTTATTTGCATGCTGTAAGGATCCATTCAGAACTTTTAAAAAGTCATTTTGTCTTTAGAAGATTCTGCACATCAAAGAATGCATTTCATTGTCCTCATGAAGTTTGTAATCCTCTTTTAAGGAGGCTCCTTAAGGTGGATTTATCTAAAAGTTTTGAGAAGATGGCCATTACAATTCCAAATTCTTCAAAAGTTTATGCATTTTTCAAGAAAGGCAAAAGATGTTGATTAAAGAGCCAGGTGGAAGCTAACTTGCCTTTGGATTCCCTAAGATGTCTTAACTGGGAGAGGCCTTATTTTTTAATAATTCTTCTAAAACACTGTGAATCATGTGTTTTCCTCCCTTTTGAATACAATGAGTAACGTACCAGGAAGCTCCAAACAACAAACAAAAGCATCCTCACCAGGAAGGGTGATGCCTTCATAAAAACAAAAACCAATCCCAAATAAACCCAGAGAGCTCACAATACAAAGAGCGCACAAAACCCAAGGGGACTCAAAGCCAGTTGTTTTATTAGCAAAATGAGTTTCTCCGGGAATAGCAGAGGAATTGCAATTTGGGACAAGCAAACTATGGCAAACCATTGGTGAGTACAGAGAGTCAGAGGGAGGGTCAGCTTTTATTAAATTTTAGGAGAAAAGTGGGGAGGGTTGTTTTGAACAAAAGTTCATTGTAGAAGAATAAGAACTTGAGGTTGTGACAACTTCTCACTGGCTGCAAGCAATGGTCCGTTTTTGTTGCTGGGGCTGAACAAGATCTTCCTTCTTTCTCTGAAAAGCAGGAGATAAAATTCCTGTAAAGATATCTCACACTGTCAAGATAAGAATTCCGTTCCTTCTGCGGGTTATGCGGGCTGCAAGGAGTGGTAAGTGCGTGAGTGCTCCCTCTTCCAGAGCTTCCTGACTCCATTTATTTATTTCAATTTTATTTGAGAGAGGAGGAGAGAGAGCGGGTGCATGAGAGAGAGAAAGAGAGAACACGCATGAGCAGGGGGGAGGGGCAGAGGGAAAATGAGAAACAGACTCTCTGCTGAGCAGGAAGCCCGATGTAGGACTCCATCCCAGCACTCTGGGATCATGACCTGGGCCAAAGGCAGATGCTTAACAGACTGAGCCACGCAGGCACACCCGACTCCATTTTAAATGAAGTTTCGTTTACTCATTTTCACAGGGAAAGGTATAGGAGGACCCACAAGCCCTAGCCTACCCAATGGGCAATAACCCCTTTGAAGGCAGAGCTCTAGGTGACTTGGACAGTTTTGGCAAGGCAGGGCTGGGAGGGTTGGCCAGGGTATCCTCTAATAAGAGACTCCTGGGAGACCCGTTATCTGGGAAAGCTCTGGACATCATAGGCAGCAAGTCCAAATGGCAAGGGACTGTCTCCAATTTGCAGTTACTGCCCCAGGGTGATGTTTGCTGAGGGTAACTTCCACACTGAATCTATGCAGGTATTTGGGGGTCAAGATTCAGCTACCCTGGACTGCTGGGCCCTGGCTTTTGGAGGTTGGCTAAAGGGCTTCCAACTCTAGGTGCCTTGACAGCACAGTTCAGGGGAGCTGGGAATCTGGAACTTGGTGAGAGTCAGGAGAGGCTGGGTTGTAGGAGTGGGCTACTGGAGGTTCAAGGCATCTGCCTAAATCCAAGTCCTAATGTCCACAAATGCACTTGTGGCGTCAAGGCCAGGCTACCACAAAACACGCCACCTCAGCGTATTGATTATTTTGAGTTAAAGTTCCTTATAGAATGCCCAGTGCATGTATAATACCCAGACTTCACTTTGTCTCCACAAAGCAAAAAATAAGTCTCCCCCGTAAAATGTACCTTCCCTTTACCAGGTGGTAGAGACATCAGTATCACCAGAGATCTAGAATTCAGAGTTAGGAAGTCTGGGTAAACCCCTTGCTAATTTTACCAATTTTACTACCCCAGCTCAAATTCTGTTATATTTGCAAGCTTCAGTTTTAAAGAAATTCTAAGTTTTCTTTGTACTATCAATTCATCACTGATGTGTTATTTCTGTGTCTAAGAAAAGTCTCGTAGCTGCCCACCTTGGTGGTTTCCTTGGATCTCAGTGTTAATATCAGGCCTCTCTGTGCACAGAATTAAACTTTGTTTTTCTCCTGTGAATCTGTGTCTTGTCAATTTAAATCTTAGATCACCTGGAAGAATCTTCCAGGGTAGAGCATACTTTTCCTCCTCAACAGCTGGCAGAGTTGGCAGGATACACGCTAACTGGCAGGACACTGCTGCGGCTGAGAGATGATGGGGCATCTGACAAAAGCTGGTGGAAGTCAAGAATCCCCACCACCACATCCCCTCCTGGATCTCTGCCTGCACGGGCTAAATTTAGATGAGCAGAAGGAAATATTTGTGAAACTGGTTTCTTGGCTTTAAGGATTCTGGTGACGTTAGTAGAGTTCTCTTGGCTTAGAGATCCATTTCCATCCAGAGATGGCCATAGTTTTTCCTTTTGTCTTTTTTATGTCCTAAGAGCTTGCCTTTGTGACCAGTGAGAATATGGTCTCTGGTCTCCACACCAAAAAGGGTTCACTTATCAGGGTGCACCTTGGTGTCCTGTCAAATAGAGTGGTGTTCTGAGACTCAGAGTTATAAACAGTATTTTCATTGTCTGCTCATGCCTGGTCACAAGGGATTGTGTTCTAAGAGGTCCCAGCTGATAAAGAACACTTGTCATCTTAACCTTTGTTAGTTCTGGAAAAGTGTCATTACAGGAGTGCCTGTCCCGTGTCACAGATTTGTGAGAAGGTATCTCACATTTTTCTGAGAGACTTGAAGGTACCATTTTCTCTACACTATCTTTGCTGCCTGTGCAATGAAGGCCTTTGCTGTCTTAGACTATTTTGGTGAGTAAAATTTTGGGTAACGGAGTTGCATTATTTTTTCCCTCTTCAGGCGTTGCCTCCTGGGTCAATGGTCTAAGCCTGGAAAGTTGCTTCTGTGTCTTCCCATAAAAAGGATTATTGGTTGAGTCACTGTTGAGATTAATAAGATCGTACTCGGGGTGCCTGCATGGCTCAATGGGTTAAGCCTCTGCCTTCAGCTCAGGTCATGATCCCAGGGTCCTTCCATGAAGCCCTACATCGGGCTCTCTGCTCGGCAGGGAGCCTGCTTCCCCACTCTCTCTGTGTGCCTCTCTGCCTACTTGTGATCTCTGTCAAATAAATAAATTCTTAAAAAAAACAAGATTCTACTTATCATTGCCAGATGATGGAGCCTTTAAATTATATTTTAATGAAAAAATATATAGAGTGTTCTTAATTATTAGTATAGTGGTTAGCTTTTGGGACTCTCTTGAAAAGACTTAAAGAAAAAGAAAAAACAAAAATTAGACTTAAGACAAAAATGAATGTCCACATCCAATGTAAATTCCCCTTCTCAGAATCTGGCCCCATTTGCCTATTTTAATTTTCCTTTCCCGACAAGATTTTTTTTTTTTTATAGTGTTCTTTTTTTTTTTTTCCAATTTATTTATTTTCATTTTTTTTTATAGTGTTCTTTTTTTTTTTTTTTTTCTTTCCCGACAAGATTATAGAGAACACTGTGGTCTAATCTCAAGGTTTGAAGTATGCAGGTGTGAACCTTAAAAATAAATTACAAAAAAAATTTTTTAAATAAAAATTAAATTGCCAGTTATTTTACCATCAAAAGATGGGTTTATTGGGAGTAGCAAAAAATTCCAACCTGGGGCAAGCATATGGCAAGTCCTTGGAACAAAGGAAAAGAATTATCCTTGTAGAGCAAAGTGGGGAATTGGGATAGCTGTTGAAAACCAAAAGTCCACCAGAGTAAACTTGGTGCTGGAAGTATAATGGCTTTTCATCGGCTGAGTTGTGACTGTCTCTTGTTTGCTGGGCTGTTGCTGGGGGGAAGGAGGAAGCCTTCCTTCCTCCTGTTGAAGTGTAAAGTCCTCTCCCTGAGCAAGGTTTAGTCAATTCTGTTGATTCTGCCACTGACGACCAGGAGTGGTAGAACGTGAGAGCTCTTCTTTTCAAACCTCTTAGTTCCACTCTGAGGTTTCCCTTTATTAATTTTAACACTGGTTACTTAAATAAATGCTGAAAGGCAGGGAATGAATTTTTTAAAAGTCCCCAAAGACTGGCAGTAAAACTTGTTTTGCTCCTACTTTTCATGGCTCTGTCATCACGCTCTGGCAGCTTCAGGCATTTCTTTCTTTTTTCTTTTTCTTTTTCTTTTTTTTTTTTAAATTTTATTTGACAGACAGAGATCACAAGTAGGCAGAGAGGCAGGCAGAGAGACAGGAGAGAGAAGAGGAAGAAGGCTGCCTGCCGAGCAGAGAGCCCGATGCAGGGCTAGATCCCAGGACCCTGGGATCATGACCTGAGCCGAAGGCAGAGGGTTTAACCCACTGAGTCACCCAGGTGCCCTGCTTCAGGCATTTCTATGCAATGTCTTCTGTAGGTGTATCCCAGGACACCCCCCAACACCCTCCCCAAGACAGACACATAAATACAATTTGTGTCCCCTGAACAGCAGCAGATATTTTAAATTATAAAATAATTTACCTTTACCTCAATTTTCAGAAGTTCCTACCAAATTTAGGGAAGAACTAGAAAGATGAGTGGCCATTCACTATACCCTTCTTCACAGAGAAAACTGATGGCCAAAATGTTCCGAGGCCCTCTTGCAAACAATCAGTGGAAAGTCAGCGTTCAGGGACTAACAGAAACCATGGTTGAATTGTGTAATCAGAGGCTTTTGTTAAGATGCTTTGTACAGGGGCGCCTGGGTGGCTCAGTGGGTTAAGCCGCTGCCTTCGGCTCAGGTCATGATCTCAGAGTCCTGGGATTGAGCCCCACATCGGGCTCTCTGCTCAGCGGGGAGCCTGCTTCCTCCCCTCTCTCTGCCTGCCTCTCTGCCTGCTTGTAATCTCTGTCTGTCACATAAATAAATAAAATCTTTAAAAAAAAAAAAAAAGATGCTTTGTACAGACTTTACTAAGGCATATTTCCCACCAGGTGCGGGAAATAAAGCATATTTCCTGTTTTAGTTAAAAAATCTCCCTGATATAAAGAAGCAAGTTTAAAAAGGTGGTCAGTCCCTTGATATTTAGGTTATAATGCCATTCTTTACAGGAATTAAAAATAACTGTCTTTGTCTTGCAAATCTCCACAAAACCAGAAATATAACTATGGCAACAAGTCAAAGTCCACCTATTTTACCAATCCCTAAAGTGTGCCTTGTCCTTTCAAATGCTTGTAGGTATAGTTTTTTTTAAGATTTACTTATTTTTGATGGGGGTGGGGTACAGAGGGAGAGAACTGATAGCTGATTTTGTTTACTATCTCCTGAAGTTTCTTCGGATAATCTAAACATAATTCTTGGGAACAAATTATTAGGTAAGTAGAATAAGAGTTTATAAACTTTTTTTTAAAAGATTTTATTTATTTATTTCACAGAGAGCGAGAGATCACAAGTAAGCAGAGAGGCAGGAAGAGAGAGGAGGAAGCAGGGTCCCCGCTGAGCAGAGAGCCCGATGCGGGGCTCAATCCCAGGATGCTGAGATCATGACCTGAGTCGAAGGCAGAAGCTTAACCCACTGAGCCACCCAGGCACTCCGTTTATAAACTTTTTAGCAACAATGATATTTAATGGTATCTTTAAAAAAAAAAAAAAGACTTGCAAAACTTTTTGGTAATCTTAACTCATCAATTTAGTAAAATTTTAAGTTGAATTTATTGAATATCCACATCATTTCCAAATAACATAATAGAACATTAATTACTAAACATAGGTTTGTCTACTTTTGACTTCCCTGTTACGGAGTAATATATTTTGTGCTTACTGAGAGATTGTCCTATGAAGAAGTATGTGTTTCTAGAAGTTACAAAAGTATTCATAAATTTGCCAAACTAAAAAAAAAAAAAATGACTAACAGTTCACAATAGCTTGCCACTTGATTTTCATGAAGGTTTCTAAGAGTTGAGTAGTAATATATATATAGTTTAATCTGCTAGACATAATAAGGGAATCATGTCCATATGCAGGAAAAGCAGGATATATGCTTTTGGTAAAAGAGAGTATGAGGAAGACAAATGCCTTTTTGTTGAGGGAGAGGAAAGTAATTTTGTCCTAAAGAAGGCTAAAAAAAAAAATAAGACAAAATCTGAATATAAAAAATTAAGTTGTAAGAGGTTTATCACAATGAATCTTAAAGGAATTGTACATGTGGTCAGCACTGAATAAGATTAGATTAAAGTTAAGTGAGTTTTCATGTCAAAAGTACACGTGTGCAAAACTCAAATTTGGGTTTCTCTTTGTGAAAAGGATGACGTGTTCTTGAATGATTGATCTGCTTTTGATAAGAGATTATAAAACTTGTTTTTAACCTTTTAAAATTATCTGCTTAGAAAATAAGGATGCTATGTTTTATCAAAATAATTTCCTATGCTGCATATCTTTATCATCAGGTCTGTAATGATCAAGGAATGCTTTTCTTACTAAAAACTAAGTTTTGCTCACAGCTATACAACCTTCTGTTTTTGCCTCTGAGATATTTTCTTGTCACTTTCTAAAGATAGTTATGTATGGTTCCATACTGGTCTGTGAGGCTATTGAAACACATTTTCAGACTTTCTGATACATGTTTTTATTATTGAAGTGTACCTGACATACAACATTGTATGAGTTTCAGGAGCACAACAGTGTGATCAATAACCGTATGTTATGTGATGCTCAGCACGGTTATAGCTACCATCTGTCACCATCTGTCCTTATGACGGTACCATTGACTTCATTCTCTGTGTTGTACTTTAGTGTCTGTGACAAAACTGGAAGTCTGTATCTCCCACTCCCTTCCCCTCTGGCCTCCACCAGTTTGTTCTTCAGTTTTATGGATCTGATTTTGTTTGTTCATTTCTTTTGTTTTTTAAGCTTCCACATATTAGTGAAATCCTGTGGTATTAGTCTTTCTCTGCTGTCTTATTTTACATAGCATTATACCTTCCAGAACTATTCCAGCTGTTGCAAATTG
Source organism: Neogale vison (assembly GCF_020171115.1). Lineage (NCBI taxonomy): Eukaryota > Metazoa > Chordata > Mammalia > Carnivora > Mustelidae > Neogale > Neogale vison. The sequence goes on along the minus strand of NC_058096.1, from coordinate 82,531,115 downwards.
CAATTGAAATTTTTTTTCATATGGCCTTTTCTCTCTACTTAAAGAGTTCCCCTTAACATTTCTTATAAGGCTGGTAGAGTGGTGATGAACTCCTTTAACTTTTGTTTGTCTGGGAAACTTTTTATCTCTCCTTTATTTCTGAATGACGCACTTGCTGGATAGAGTATTCTTGATTGTGGTTTCTTCCTTTCAGTATTTTGAACATATCCTGCCCCCTCCCTTCAGGCCTGCAAAGATTCTGGTGAAAAATAGTCTTCTGTGTTTTCACTTGTATGTTACTATTTGCTTTTCTCTTGCTGCTTTTATGATTCTCTCATCAGTAATTTTTTTTTTTTTATGGTGCACAGCTTTATTTATTTATTTTTTTATTTATTGGGATTATATACTTTTTTTTAATTTTCAGCATAACAGTATTCATTATTTTTGCACCACACCCAGTGCTCCATGCAATCCGTGCCCTCTCTAATACCCATCACCCGGTTCCCCCAACCTCCCACCCCCGCCACCACTCCATACCCCTCAGATTATTTTTCAGAGTCCATAGTCTCATGGTTCACCTACCCTTCCAATTTCCCCCAACTCCCTTCTCCTCTCTAACTCCCCATGTCCTCCATGCTATTTGTTATGCTCCACAAATAAGTGAAATCTCATCAGTAATTTTTGCCATTTCAGTTACTATATGTCTTTGTGTGGACCTCCTTGGGTTTATCTTCTTAGGGGCTTTTTCTGCTTCCTGGAGCTGGATATTTGTTTCCTTCCCCAGATTAGGAAAGTTTTCCATTATTATTCCTTCAAATAAGTTTTTTGCCTGCCTCTCTCATTCTTTTCCTTCTGGGATCCCTATAATGTGAATGTTATTATACTTTATGATACAGCAAAAGTCCCTAAGCCTGCTCTCATTTATTATTTACTGTTTTTCTTTTTACTGTTCAGCTTGCTTATTTTCCATTACCCTGTCTTCCAGATTAATGATCTGTTCTTCTGCATAATCTAAACTGTTCGATTTTTAGATTTTTATTTATATTTTTTCAGTTATTCTTCAGCTCTCATTTTTTAATATATTTTTTTCTCTCTTAATTGACATTCTGAGTTCATTCGCTTTTCTTGAGTCCAGTGAGTATCTTTATGAACATGACTTTAATCTCTTTATCAGGCATATTTCTTATCTCCACTTCGTTTTGCTCTTTTTCTGCAGTATTGTTTTGTTCTTTAATTTGTGAGACCTTTGTTTCCTCCTTTTCTCTTTTTGTTCATATGTATTAGGTAGATCGTTATGTCTCCTGGTCTTGATAGTCATGAGCACGTGTAGAACACGTTCTTTGGCGCCCTGTAGTGCAGTTCCCCTAGTCACCAGAATAAGGTGCCCCAGGGGTATTCCCTGCATGGACTGCCTGCACCCTTTTGTGTGGCTGTGTTGTGATTGCTGTGGGCATGCTAGTGGGTGGGGCTTGGCTGCAGCCCAGCTTGCTGTAATGACCCAATTTATTTACTCCAGGTGCTGTGGGCAGGGTTTGCTCCCTGTGCTGATGAGAGGCCAGCTGCAGCCCCTGTGGGATTGCCGGCAGGTGGGGCTGGCATTCAGCCTAGCTGTCTGCAGTTAGCCTCTGTGATCCTTGCAGGTGCACCAACGAGCGCCTCTTGCTTCCCCCGAGGCCAGCTAACCTGTGGGATTTGTGGGTGTAAGGGTAGGTGTGGTTATCTTCCCTTTGCCTGAGGGCAGGAGTCCCTTTAGAGGGTCGCTGGCCCCAGCCAGTGTTGCCTGTCAGGTGGGGCAGGGCAGAAGCCACTTTGGAAGGGTGTCTACCAAAACTGATGAATTGGATGGGGCAGAGCTGCAGGGGAATGCTGAATTGGGGAAGGGTGTTAGAACTGGCTCTTGTAGGAGCCCAGCTGTCTAGGCTGAAGGAGGGCAAGAAAAATGGAGCCCACCCACATATTTGTTCCCAGAGAAATCTACTACAGTTCCTGCCCCTCCAGCACATGTTCTAAGATGAGTGAATGAGTCTCCCTCATATATACTCCAGGCACTTTTCAAAAACTGCTACTTTGTTGCTGTCTCAGGCCAAGTTATTTATTGTCCTGGTTCTTTAAGGGGAGGGACTGTGTTTCCTGTCATTCTCCACCTCTCCCAGAATTAAGCACCACCGATTTTTAAAGCTCCTGGAGTTAGCCCCATAGATTTTCCAAGCCAGAAATTATAGGGAGTCCTCTTGCCAGGGCAGGTCCCAGGGGGTGGGGATGCCCAGTGTGGCCTCTGATATCCTCACTCCTCTGTGCTTGGGCTGTCTCTCCCATTTGTGCTTAGTCCTGCTGGGTTTTGGTTCCTGATCTTGTCTTTACCCCTCTTCCTCTTTCTGATGTGGTCCTCTCTTCCCTCGCTGGGGAAGATCCTCTCTGCCCGTTTTTGGGTCATTTTCAGAGTTAGTAGTAGTAGATGCAGTTGCTGCCTCAGTGTGTCCATGGCACAAGGTGAGCTCAGGATCTTCCTACTTGGCCATATTCCCCCACTCTCCCAAACCTTTTGATATGTTTTGACAAACTTCCCCAAATCAAATTCTAAAATGAAGTGACTGATCACAGACGAATTGAACTTCAGTTCAGTTTGGAGGGTCCATGAAACAAATCTGTCCTCAGAAAAGAGGTATGAAACTGAATAGGCTTCTTTGGTTTACTAAATTACATGGGACACATTATCAAATAAATAATGGTAAACCTGCTTTGATTACATTTGTGTAGATGTATGTTGTTAAAACAAGTGTTGTAGAAATTGTATAAAATTCCTAAAAATCTCTAGAATACAGATTTCTGATAACCTTAAGATCATAAAACTGAACTGGTTAAAAAAAATTTCCAGAATTAATAAAACCCCACATTCAAGCCAAAAATTTAATTATATGGGGCTGAATAAACTGAGGAGGACTCTAACTTATACGACTTTTGGTTCAAAACATTGCTGACCTTTTTAATGTTTTGTTTTTCCAGATTTAAAGAAACTTTCTCTTAGGCTGATTTACACCTTTGCAAGCAGAATTCAAACACTTCTCCCTACCTAATCCCTTCAGAATTTGGAAACTCGGTGAGTATTTATATTTTCATGGCAATATATTTACTTGTGTAAATTTAAGGAACTGAGGTTGGCTTTATGGAACCATAAGACCCCTTGGAAATATCAGCCTGAAGCATTGCTTACTGGGTTCCCAGCAGCCTTACCAGGTATGTAAAGAAGGTCACTTCCTGAGAGGTGCAAAAACCTAGGATATTTTGGGGACTTTGGGAAAAGAGGAAGTAACCCTAATCTGTGGGTATTGCAAGTGAAGTCTGATGACAAGAACTTAGCTTGGCCTCTTTGCCTTAAGAGGCTGTTAAAGTTCGATCTGCAGATCCTAGTGAAAAGTTCTAGCACAGAAGAGCCTGTAGGATCCATCTCTATTTTTGGTGTCTATTTTGGTGTCCTTATGTAAAGAATCATTAATCATTATTATTATTATATAATTAATAATTATTAATGTAATTAATTATTAAAAGCAAATCTATAAGTAAATCAGTCTTAATTTGGCTAACTTTGAAAATGAGGGTGACTTTAGAACGAAAAATTATGTCAGTAACACTTTTGTGTTTATTAGATTTTAGGTCCATTGATTGTCTTTGAGATTTTGTTTTCTACCTGTAAACTAAACTAGACTCTGAATTCTAATTTCCTCTAATGTCTGACTGCAACTCTCCAAACTAACATTTCCAGTATTTTCCCCCTCGTTTTGACTTGGAGTCATTGAGAACCAAAGCTGACCTTTTTCCTGAGGCCCTGCAAACTAAATATAGATGACTTGATACAACCTTCAGAGAAATCACAATAACTCATAATAGACAATCTTTGTGCCTATTACTCTATGGGCCACTCAAAAAATCACCAGGGGAGATGAACCATGAGAGACTATGGACTCTGAAAAACAATCTGAGGGGTTTGAAGTGGTGGGGGGGTGGGAGGTTGGGGTACCAGGTGGTGGGTATTATAGAGGGCACAGCTTGCATGGAGCACTGGGTGTGGTGAAAAAATAATGAATACTGTTTTTCTGAAAATAAATAAATTGGAAAAAATAAAAAATAAAAAAAAAAAATCACCAGAGACATTCAAACAACAAGGCAGAAAAATCTGTCATCCACAGCCTATCTTGATGCCATTTGAAAATACTTTGAGCCTGACATCTATGCAGGGGGCTGCTGGTGGCCTGGGTTCCACAGCCCGTGAGAGCCTAGCTGTACAAGGCCACCTCACCAGGCATTGTCTGCATGTGTTTGGGCGATGCAGGTCAGGGTAGCCAGGGACCTGGGACAGAACACATTTTTTGAGAGGTCTGCTCATGGGAGGGGCCTGTTGGAGAAACAAGGTGTCTGCCTACTTCCAAGCCCTTACCAAAACAAACGTGTGTATACCCCATGAAGGTGTAGCTTGAAGAATCTGGACTGCCTTGACAGAGCAGGGCTGGGAATACTGGCTGCAGTATTCCTCAAATAACACATACCACCCTGGATGCCTTGGTTCCTGGAGAAGTTCTAGACCTCATCAGATGGTCCAAATGGGGACTTCTATCACCAGTTTAAAGCTGCTGCCTCAGAAGTATTTTTGAAGGGATGGCTCTGTCCACTCTGAGGTCTTTCAGAAAGTTGGGGCACAGCAGGATCTTCACAGGACCAGTGTGCCCCAGCAGCCCAAGGGTGGCAGACACTGAGTGGACGGTACATGCATAGGCCAGCACAGGTTGAGGTAGCTCCTGGCCTAGAACCAGACAATGTCGTGCAAGGCTAGCTCACAGGAGTACGCTGTTGGATGTACCTGGCATCCCTCTACTTCTAGGGCTTAATCTGCACAAGTGCACATAGTCCTGCCAAAGCAGAACTGGAGAAATCTGGACTGCCTTGCCGGGATGGGGCAGGGAGGGCTGGCTAGGGTCTTCTCCACTAACAACTCCTGAACCTTTTTGGCTGGAGAAGCCCAGACTCCATCCAAATGAGGATTGACAGTCACCAGTTTAAGGCTGCCTCCTTAGAATGATTTCAGTGGGTAGGCTCCCCATCCTGGAAGCTAGGTAGGTGGTCTGGTACTGCTTGAGCTCTGCAGGTCTGTAGGGCACTGAGGCTAGTGGCCAGCTGACAGGGTATGGACTGTCCATGCTTGGGAGGTGCAGGTCAGGGAGGCCAGGGACCTAGGAGAAGGACAATGTCAGACCAGACTGGGTCACAGGAGGGGGTTTTGGGGGGTACCTGGAATCCACCCAATTCTAAGCCCTGGCCTACAAAAATGCACACATTCCACTTGAAGGCAGAGCAAGAGGAATCTGGCCTGCCCTCCCAGGGCTGAATTGGGTGGATGGGCTGAGGTAGCTTCCAGTAAGATATACCTGGGAGCCTGGACAGCTGCAGAAGCTTGAGACCCCAGCAAACCGTAAATACAATGGCAACTGATTTTTGGTGATTTCGGTGGATGCCTGCGAGCTATTGTTGGGGAGGAAGGGGGCAATACTAGTGGCTGGGGATGAGCCCTGACTCCAAGGCCTGGGAGGATCCGGCTGCCAAGCATGGTGGATAGCATGCAGACTGCCCCCGCAGGGAGCCAGGTCAGGGGAGTCGGAATTCAGGGATTGGGCAGTGTCGGGCAAGACTGGATCACAGGAGTAGGCTATTGGTGGTACTTTGCCTCTGCCTAAGTTCTAAGCCCTAACCACACAAATGCACATACTCCCACTGAAGGCTGTTTTGTGGTGGGACACAAATAATGCTCACAGACTGACCTTGTCTTTGCACAGTGTATTTAACATGGGTCCACTGCAAATTTCACAAGCCAATAGTGCACAGTATAATGTCTTCTGGTAGCCAGTAAATTCATAATCTACTCTAGCCCAGCGTTAGATGGGTGACATTGTTTGTTCCAGGCAAGGTGAGGTGAATAAAGTCCAATTTAAATTGAGGTGAATTGAGGTGTAGGGCGCCTGAGTGGCTCAGTCCATTAAACGTTTGCCTTCAGCTCAGGTTATGATCCCAGAGTCCAGGGATAGAGCCCCACGTTGGGCTCTTGCTCAGTGGAGAGCCTGCTTCTCCCCCACTCATGAATAAATAAAATCTTTTAAATAAATAAATAAACTGAGGTGTACCTTTTAGAGGAACTGGAAGAGAGCACTTAACCAACCAAGGGCAGACATGCCAGCGCCCAGCGCAAAAGTAAGAGGCCTTTGCTGATAGAACACATCACTAGAGAACAAGGCCACTGGTGATCACCACACAATGGATGACCTTCTCGTCCCTGGGTAGCTTTTGTTGCTGTTGGTAAGAGTTCCATTATCTCAGGAGGAGCTAATGTAAGAGTTCCATTATCTCAGGAGGAGCTAATTACCCTGCTTCAGACCTGTCTAGATCAGCAAAGTGTAGTCTTGCCCAGATGGAACACTCTGGATAGTCCTCACTCTTAGTTACAGTCTAAACGTCCCCTTGCCATAGTTTCTTCTTATGTTTTTATTCTGAAGCCCCCCCATGGAGCTGAGGTACCAAGTTCTTAAGGGTGGGAACAGAGAAGAAGATGCCATCCTGACCCAACTTTCTTCATTGTTCTGTCAAAACAACTTTACTTCTAAAAACAACTGTTGCTAGTCCTTGTCATAAACTAGGGGATTTGAAATCAAGTCAAGCCAATATACAGTAATCCATCCAGTGATTCTAAATCACTCACATGCTTATTTATGCTCAGGGCCTAATGTCCTATGCAAATCTAAGTTCACAAAAATATCCATCCACCTTGTGACTCGACATTCTCTTTCTTTTTTTTTTTTTAAGATTTTATTCATTTATTTGACAGACAGAGATCACAAGTAGGCAGAAAGGCAGGCAGAGAGCCCTATGCGGGGCTCGATCCCAGAACCCCGGGGTTACGACCCGAGCCAAAGGCAGAGGCTTTAACCCACTGAGCCACCCAGGACCCCTGTGACTCGACATTCTTAATCACAAAAAAACATATTTGGGGAGTATTTTTCCTTTGATACAGATGCACTTACACCATAGTTTAATGACCAGTTTTAGCAACCATATTCCTTTTTTTTTTTTTTTTAATTCAACAGAGAGCACAAGAAGGGGGAATGGAAGGCAGAGGGAGAAGCAGGCTCCCCTCAGAGAAGGGGGAGCTCAATGTGAGACTTGATCCCAGGACCCCAGGACCATGACCCAATCCGAAGGCAGTTGCCCAACCAGCTGAACCACTCAGGTGCCCTAAGCAACCATATTTCTAATTATAACAATATAAGCCTAACAAGGAACCCTTTACCATATCCAATCTCCAAACAACCAAAAGATAAGTTTCTTAAATGGGCAGTTTAACTTTTTTGACAATGACATTTCCAAGGAAAGATCATTTTTACCAAGCTCCAGGAAGTACGCGTGTGCATGGCCCCATTAGGCACGTATCTGACTGCATAACATCAGAATTTAAGGCTAGGATTATTCTAGGGGAAGCATGCGTTTGTTCTGTTTCCAGTTCTGCAAAATTATTTTCACTGTATTAGTCCCATCTTCCCCGTGTTCCTTTACTTAAGTTTTCTAATGCATGATATACATTTATTTTAAGAGGTTCAATGTGAACTATTTCTCCAGTTATTTTTATGGGCTTTTTCTCTTCTCTTGGCCTCAAATAATATTTTTCCTTCTGTTGTCACATTTATTACCTGTTCTGTTTTTATACATGGAATCATGTTGTGTCCTATATTTTTCCCTGGACTCCCAGTAGGTGAGGGTGAGGTTTGGCTTAGAGCACACTATCCTGGTCCAGTTTTCCATATTATATGTAACTAGGGGAGGAGGCATTAAGGCCATAGTCTTCCATACTTGTACTATACATACGTCCAAATGTCTCACATTAATGAAGTTATTTTGGATCCATTCTACCAGCATATCCAGTACATGTTTTCCTGCTATCATAAGGTGGCTTTCTGGGCATTCTAATATCAAGAAGCCACAAAACTGTAGTACCCCAATGTCCCCTTCCTCCTTTAAGAGCCAATATTGTGTTTTCACAGTCGCCCCTTGAATCACAGCTCCTAGAATGTATGGTATCTGCTTTACTTCTGGTTGGGTTGTCTGTTATCTCAGGTAACCACTATTGCCCCGAGACTGTAGTCGTTCTAAGAATATTCCACATAGCAACCAATCTTAATGGCAACAATTCACAATGTACATTCAAAGAAAGATCTCTTGGTACACCTGGATGGCTCAGTCAATTAAGAGTCTGCCTTTGGCTCAGGTCACGATTCCAGGGTCCGGGGATTGAGCCCTGCCTCCAGGTGGGGTGGGGGGGGTGGACGAGGAGGTGTCCCTGCTCAGCAGGGAGCCTGCTTCTCTTGCTCTGTCTCCCCCCTCCCCAGTTCATGTTCTCTCTCACTCTCTCTCAGATAAATAATCTTTAAAAAAAAATCTCTTATGTCCTTTTAAGTTTTATGTTAGTTTTAGTATTTCTGCTTTATGTCAAATTTCCATTGCTATATTTCTGTGTAAAATTTGTTCTTTAATATATTGCTAATTTTATCCAGTTATGTACACAACCAGGACAAAGCTGGCATTGCCAGTGTTAAATTCAGATTGTTTGCTTTCAGAATTTCTGAAACAATGTGAGTTGATCAATTTGGAATTGAGAAAAAGCAGCTACTGTTGTTCCTCAGGTAAACTTCTTGCCAGTCCAATAAGGAATTATAAAGGTTTCTTTCCTTTTAGTGAGCCTGTTGTTGGCACAGTTGTAATACTTGTAAATCTCACAGTAACAAAGATGCACAATTTGGGGATCTGCATCTGGTTCAAAGTCCTGAATATAAAATTTCAGGGTTTATGCAATTATGTCAGTTCTAGTATGACCATGAGAGGTCTTATTAACATGGTTTCCCAAGTTCTTGGAATAGAAATCTGCAGTGTAAGATAGAAGCCTGCTGGTGTACCACCAAGGATAATGATATGTTATATGGTAAGTTCCCTATATATCCTTTATGTACCTTACAAGTTGACTCTTTTCAAAGTCTGGAAACAGTGCCCATGGATCTATTGCTAATTTTCTAACAGGTGACAATGGATTAAATAGTGTAAGTTGAGATTGTTGTAAATGATCTTTTTTGGCCTATTTGTATTTAAATATATAATAGCCCATTCAGTATATTCAGCTGCTGCTTTTTTTAGAATAAACCACTGCCACACAAAGTAAATCAGGAATTAAACTGGGGCCACTTTCAGAGTCTCTGCCATGTATCCAATGTTGCGGTCAATTCAGTAAGGTAAGGGGAGAGTCTGTACTAACGAGACTTGGCTTATATGCTGCATTGTATTACCACGAGACAATCCATAATTCACGTCAATCTTTACAATCCAAGTCAATGTCAAAACTTTAGGAAGTGTTGATCAGGATCCTCACTGATTCTTGTGGAGATTAAAGTGGAGATTATCACTGCCTCATCAGCTTTTCTTAGTATTTGGTTTCTCCCCAATTGAAGTTTTCCCAATAAGTAGATGGTGCTTACAGTGAAGGGAGGGGAGGAAAGGCTGAGCCTGGTGATGCCAGTGATGCAGTTATGTCCTTAGTCATAATAAGGTGACCAAAATGGCAATCCATGGAGGAAGAAGAGGATGTCATAGACTTAAGGCATATCTGGAGCAGATGTTGCATTTTGGAACAGTGCTATTGCTGGAGATACCAGAGAAGTATCCATAGCTTTACTGAGTATGGTATACAGAGTGAGTGTCAGGGCGCAAGAATTCCTGGCCCCTCAAAAGTCCTTCTAACTGGACTAAGAAACAAATTGACATAAAACAGACGACCAGGAGAAAATAGAATCCAATAGCATACATATGGGAATCCACATAGACATGGAAATTCCAAAGACCAGCACAATGGAGTATATATGTCATTCAGAACTGAGGAGAAGGGGGCAGGAGTCCGGGATTTCAGAGGAAAGGAACGCACTTCACAGGGCAATATGAAGTGTGTGTGTTTGGTCATTAGATGTTCGCCCTTCCATGCAAATGAGGCACTCAGATAAAATTTGCTTCTGTTACTAACCCTTATTCTAGGAAAGAGCACCAATTTAGATTCTTCAGGGTGGTTAAGGGAAGGACCAAAGTTTCTCTTGAGCCCACATGATCTCAAGTGCCTTCAGAACAAAATAAGAGGTTTATGCCAAAGTGGTATCTTCTGGGGTGACTATCCTGAACAACAGGCAAAAGAGGATCGCCAGCAGGCAGCGTGCTACACTAGCCTCTTTAGTATTTATAGGGTTAGAGATGCATAGCAGAGTCATGATTGCAAAATGTAGTGTCCTACAAATTTGTAATTCTTTTGTTGTTCTTGCCATCTAAGGAAATCTATTGTCGTCTTGGTCATTATTGACCATCTTTGTGCAAGCATAATCGCTCATCATTATATCATGCTAAATATTTCTGGTTTTGATAAAATATAGAATGGTGTTCTACATGGCCGAACTTTTGAAGAGGCATATTATGGTCTTTATTTTGCTGTAATATGCCTTTTCCTTTGGTCACTGAGTAGGTGTCATTATGGCAGGAGGTATGTCCCCAGTACCATATGTTTTTATGTTTTTCAGTTAATACTTCTAATTGAGATTCTGGAGTGTTGTTAATGCTAATTCCTATCTCTGTAGGTGCCTGCAATATTAATTCACTGGAAGTTTTTCCACCCATTCTAGATCTGTGCCTCTTAGATTGTTTTAGTCTAAGCTTTCCTATTCTGGATTGTAAGTAATTTAAGCTTTTTCTTAAGGAAGCCATGACACCTCTCAATTGATCCAGAGGTGATTGGGTTATAGGGTAAGGGCAAATTCCATATTATGTCTTGTTTCTTAGCCCATTCTTGTATTAGCTTTCTTGTGAAGTAGGTGCCCTGATCTGATTTTACGATGGTTGGAAAACCAGAGCAAGCAATCCAGATTTCTAAGGCTTAGATTGTGAATTTTTTATCATTTCTCCTGCAAAGATAGGGTAATCGTCTTCCTATGTGCCTACAGTGGCCATGCAAATAGTTTATTCTCTGATTTAGGCCATGTAATTACTTTGTGTCATTTTTTTTTCATACTTTGTGTCATTTGGAAATATTATCTTTGATCTTATGCAGATGACCCATTAATGTAATAAGGAATGAATGAAAAGCTTCAAAATGTTGATATTTCTCACATTTCCTAATTTCAAACTGAGGCTATTCAGTAGTTATATATATGTTTTCTTTTCTCCAACAGCATTCTTGTGCTATGTATGCCAGCATGACTATTTGGTGATGTCCCCATGCAGTGATCCGCTCAGTTGGTATATCTGTGAGTCTGTGTTTTATGTTTCATTGTCCTTCTTGTTTAGATATGCTACATGGTTATTAAAATTTGTTACTTCAGAGTTGTCCTTCTGATGCACGGAGACTTCTATAATCACTATAGAGATGTCATCCAGGGCTATTTTCTGCCATATGTCCTTACCCCATATGTTCTTATATCCTGTTTCCCATTTTCCTGCCATGACCTGACCAAAGAGCTATTCATTTACTATTGGCTTTAGGTCCAAATATACACACAGACACACACACACACATACATATATATGTATACACACACACACATATCATTATGATTTTCCTTAACAGACTGCTCAGTTACCAATTTTATGATAACTAATTCAGTCTATTGTCCTGATTACCATCAGCCTGATTTTGATAGGCCATTCTTAGTTCTCAAGGCCACAGACTGCCAGCATACTCTGAGTGATGGCAGGGAGCCTGATCCATCTGAAACTATATATCATTGACTGCTGTGGACCAGAGTGGTCCCTATTGTCCAACTGCTCCAGCTGATGCCTTGAAACCCAGCACGTCTACTATTGGCATTGTCGACGTTCTTTTCAGTTAATACAGAGGTCAACCTTTCATCTGCATGCTCCACTCCGATAAGTACTATTTTTATCTTAGGATGTTATGCTCATAACTACTTGTCATCTATTTGTCAGGGGTCTACTTTACGTACCCCAGAAGGTGGTTGGAATTTAAGTATAATTGGTTTATTTTCTGTCAGTGGTTCTGTATTTCATAGGGCCTCACAGAATGTTTAGACAAGACTTTCAGTTGGTTGGTATATATTCCCAGACAGTGGGAACTCCAAAGGGTAAATAAAGCCCAGTCAGGTGAAATTGGGGTTCAGTGGTGTTTCAGTCCACAGTGCTGCTGCTGCAAACTCTCCTGGGTGTAGGCACTCTAGTTTATATTCAGAGTCCTCATTAGCTGGTCCCAATGTTTAAACATTCTGACAGCATTTTTCAAAGAAATAAAGGCTGTGTCTTGAGTCTCTATCCATCTAAACTCCCTGCTCTTCCTCTTTATTTCACAAATGTGTTTCAGTATTATCCCCATAGGTGGTATGGCATGTAGCCAATATCCAAATAGTTCCTATCAGTGTGAGCTGCTGCTTTTGTGGTAGGAGTTGATACACTATCTTTATTGTTCATGACTGGGTGTGGTGTTTTTATGCCTTCAGAGGACCACATTTTGCCTAGAACTTTTACTGTAGCCTGGGGTCTTTGGACCTTACCTGGGTCAGTTTTCCATTTTCTGAGTGGAAGGGATTCAGTTCACTCTATTTTGGCTCTGGTTATCGCCATAAATAAGGATGCCCTCAATCTATAGGAAATACTGGGTTTTGTGTGTGTTTTCATCAAAGGTCTGGATGTCTCGTGTTGGAAGGTTGTGGGCCATTCCTGGACTGCTAAGGTATCCTTGTGGCACCCCAGCAAACTGATCTCCTCTGCCTTCTCATGGAAATGCAGTCATGGGTTGGCTCTCCTCATCCACTGGGATAGCCAAGAACATGCCACCTAAGTGTCTCACCATGTCATGGGGTCTGGATTCAGTGTGCTATTGGTTATGATAATTCCGATATCCTGGAGTGCTCCCTGAGTTTGGGGAGAGTGTTTGAGAGTGTTTCAGGCCCTATCATCTAATGTGAAACAATATGGCTTGTCTGGCTTTTTAACAGTCCAGACTGGGTTAGTATGTAGTAGGCCATGAATTTGTTCCCCTCAGAGTTCTGAAGGTTTTCCTGATTTTGAGTATGTTCTGTTACATAGAGTATGATCTGTACATTCATGCCAGGAATGTCTTCTGTATTGGGAAACTAAGTCATTTAACCTCCATAGGTAGTCTGTTCATCTCATGTTAGGAATCTGCATATCCGTGTAGCTGGGTTTTATTTTCCTCCTAATGCTTCCATTGGTCCCTTTAAGTTTTATTTTTTTAGATTAGTGGACTAGCCTTGTATCATTGTTATGAACCCTCTATCTAACAACACGGTAGTCTTTGTAGTATTTTTCTTTACAACGGTGTTTCTAGTGATAGGGCCAACATAACCTATGCACCACTGCCTCCATAGGCTAGGAGGGCTCTGGGTGTGTTCTACTGTAGTTATCAGTGACTCCTCTGGTAATGGGATTAGATTTTATAAAGGGGTTGGTATTGACAGTAACTGGGTTAATGGGTCTATTGTGTTCCATGTGGCCTGCCTTACCAGAACTAAACTGAGTGAACTGGCTGAAGGACCTACCAGTAAGAGACATCTGGGAGCCTTGGCAGGTACAGAAGCCTAGGAACCCTACAAACAGGGCTGTGGTTCAAGTAACCAAAAATTAAATACATCATTTCCATAGAGATAAAAGGAAAATACTGGTTAATAATTGGAGCAAATCATAAATCAGTTTCTCAGTTCTGAGGGTAGCCACTTGAGAAGATTTCTAAAAGTCCATTTCAAAGCATCCTTAGATAGAGTGAAGCCAAGGAGTCACAATCAGATTTTTCTGGTTTGCAGTTTACATGCCCCTGGTGAACTTTGTACTGGTTGCTATGTGGTTACCTGTAGGTTATCCATACATAAACTGTTATGATTTCTCTGGTCCTGTAAAGTCATTCATATTCAGTTTTCAGTGCTTCAAGAAAAGGGGCAATTTTATTTTTCAGTGATTTCAAGTCAAAAGAATGGGAGAGATTATCAGAAATGTTACTTTGGAAAGATGTAACCAGATGTTTGAGGAAACTAGAAGGAATCAGGATCTAGTTTACAGGAAGAAAACAAAACCTCAAAGACACGTAACAGAACCAGAATCCATCTAAAAGTTCACATAGTTTCAGTTAAGACAATTTTTCTCTCTATAATTACTCCCATTTCTATCAATTATAACCAGAGTAAGACAGTTTGTTTCGGTGAGCTTGATTACATGCATAAGTGCAAGGAGAATAGTGATTGATCATGTAGACTCTTTTAAATCTGCTTTGCTGGAACTTTTCATAAGGTAGCAGAGACTGAATTTTTAATAGTCTCTTGAGCCTAAGAAATAAGGCCATCATGCTTTGCTTGCAATACCTACTGACTTGAGTTACTTCCTTTATTATCAGGGTCCCCAAAATATCCTGAGGTTCTTGCACCTGGCCTTCTTTACTTAACCTGGTAAGGATGTTGAAAACCCTGTCATCAAGGTATCGCACTGACATTTTCAAAGCATGTTGTTGGCTACATGGCTAACCTTAGTTCCTTAAAGCTGTCTGATCTGAGCCTATCCAGCTCTCTCTTAAATATGACATTCCAGTCAAAACCTTAATAATAAAACCAGTGTTCCCAGCTATGTCCTAAGGAAGACAGATTATAGTTGAACATAAAGAAATGTATTTCCATAAGTATGTAAGACTGCTCACTGAGAGTTTCCAATTCCTGGGGGGAATCAGGTAGGCAGAAGATAAATGTTTCAGTTTTGCTTACAAAGGTATAATTTACCAAATTGCTGAGGAAAGGTTTTCCTACAGCAGGGGGGAAAAAAAGTTAAAAAAAATTCAAAAAGTATAAAGTATTTGAAATACTTTTCAAACAAAAAGTCAGAAAAATTATAATCCTCCATTTATTCAGTCCCATTTGTAATTAACTTCTGTTGATCTTGATCTTGTTAGTTTTATGAAGCTATAAATTTCTCTCCATTAGAGTTCTCTAAATTCTTACAATCAGTTTAGTGGTATGATCTTAACTTATTAGAGGCCTGTAGTTTAGAGATTCATCAGTCTTTTCCTGAATCTCTTTGAACATGAAGCACTTTTGCAAAAGCATCAAGGTAAAACAATATCTGTAAGTAACAAAAGTGACAAAAAGACTTAGAAATGGTAATCAGAAAAGATCTGATTACGATTGGGTTATTTCTGTGATGCTCAGCACGTCAGGATAATAACTAGGACTGTATAACATAGAATTATCTATTATATAATATACCCAGACATATTAGATTTCTAGGAGTTTAATACAATTTCTAGAACACTTATTCTAATTATATTTATGGATATATAATCTAAGAAGGTTTAGCATCACTTATTTGACAGTGATTCTCATGTAATTTAACATACCAAATAAATATAATTAACATCTTTCTTTTATGAGGAGAACAAAGCTTTGAAATCTTCCAGGGTGGGGTGCCTGGGTGGCTCCGTCGGTTAAGCATCTGCCTTCAGCTCAGATCATAATCACAGGGTCCTGGGATCAAGCCCAGTGCAGGCTCCCTGCTCAGTGGAACCTGCTTCTCACTCTATCAAATAAATAAAATCTTCCAGAGATCCTTTGGGAAATTTCAAACTCAAAAAGACTTCATTTTAGAATTAAGACTTTTCATTAAACAGGATCACAGATCATTATATAACAATACTTAGTTATCCATTTAACTAAAGTGGCAAAGACTTCACAGGCAAATACAGATACTTAGTTTTTCTAAGTAATCAAAGACTTGAAAAGATAAAACAGACTTTTTCTAGATTGATTATATTCAAGTGAAACCTTTGTTTATAATTAAAAGCAGAATAATAATCTAAGAAAATGTTGGTCTTTTAATAGAGAAAAAATGAATTTTTAAAATTTTGTACTAGCTTTTTATATTAAAATTCAAATAAATCATTTTAATCTTATCCAGCATGACCATACATTAAAATTCATTTTTTTTAAAGATTTTATTTATTTATTTGACAGAGACAGATCACAAGTAGGCAGAGAGGCAGGCAGAGAGAGAGAGGAGGAAGCAGGCTCCCTGCTGAGCAGAGAGCCTGATGCGGGACTCGATCCCAGGACCCTGAGATCATGACCTGAGCTGAAGGCAGCGGCTTAACCCACTGAGCCACCCAGGCGCCCCATTAAAATTCATTTTAAAGATTTGTTGTTCAAAAATGTTTTAAGATTTTTTTACATATATATTTTTTTGTTTTTTTCCTCTTTATATGGTCTCAGTTCAAGATATCTTTATCAAAAACACATGTCCTACTTTTCTTGCATATAGAGAGGTTCCCTTTATTTTTACCACACATATTAGAATTTTTAATCCTTAGAAACTTTATAGTGAAAAATAAGTCATAAGCAATTGTAAACTGTTACACTTACCTAGTACATCTTTAGACTGGCAAATTATGAAAGTATTCATACATTTCTAGAAATATGTGCTTCTTTATAATAATCTTCCAATAAAAGTTTTTTTTTTTTTAAAGCTATTTACTAGAGACTCAAGTTTCTGATAGGGAAGCCAAAAGAACAGATTAGCATATGGTCAAGTCATTAATGTTTTATTATTCTCTTATTGGGAAATAAGTTAATTCATTGAATATCTAGATGAATTCATTATTAGCAAAACTTTAAGCTTTCAGGCTACCAAAAAGACTTCGTGGAGAAACTATTTTACAAGTTTATAGTCTACAAACTTTTAGATTACCCACAAAAACTTCACAAGACATCAAATCAGCCAGTCCTTCAAGTTTTTTTTTTTTTTTTTGGTTGTAGAAAAATTCTATAACCTAATCAAGCTTCCGGGCAAGATGTCAGAGTAAGAGGATCTTTGGCTTACCTCATCCCCTGGATACACGGAGATTACACCCATATCACTGTAAATACCCCCAGAAAACCACACAAGTCCTGACAGAACAACAGACTTTTCATAGTTAATCTTAGCCAAGAAGCCACATCAAGAATGCCTAGAGACATGGACATCTATGGGGACAACGCCAAACCTCATCCCCACTTTCTCCTATGAATTTACCCCATTCAACCAGCCACACTGGACAAGAGTTCCTCCAGAATGCTCTAGGCATTTTCCCTCAGCAGGGCTCTTCCCACAAGCAGATGGGTGCAAACTTTGCCTACACTGTGCATCCCACCCTTGTGTTTTCCTGTAGACTATCCCATCTGATCCAACCCACCCCACTAGGCAAGAGTCCATCCAATGTGGCACCATAAGCAGGGTAGTATACAAACAGCCCTGAGAGGGGCCAGTACCATTCCCAAGTGACTGATGCCTAGGACTGATACAAGTGGAAGATAATGACACACACTAGTTTGCAGCCCCAGCAGTGGGCTTGGGGCAGACATCTGGTCCAACCACAGGTCCTGCCCACCAACAAAAGCCTCTCAGGGGACAATCCTGGGAGAGCACCCTGCAGCCACAGTTGTGGCAAATGAGCTGAGGGCAGGCATCTGGTCTATCCCAACTCAAGCCCATGGTGGTCCCAGACTGGCCCCTTAATAACACAGGGACCCAAACCCTGCCCATAACAGTCAAAGAGCCACTGCAGACAACTAGACTGAAGTCGAGTGCATCTCAATCACAACAGTAAGGTATACACAATATACATAACAGATAACCCTGAAACATTAGGTTCTGCTGACCAGGAGACATCACATTGCAGGGCACCATAGGACCTCTTCTCCATAAGATCACTGATTTCAAAAGCAGGAGACATAGCTGACTGTCCTAACACATAGAAAGACACAAAGTTAGACAAAATGAGGAGACAGAGGAATATGGTACAAATGAAAGCACAGGACAAACTCAGAGCAAGAGAACTTAACAAAATGGAGTTAAGCAATATGCAGATAGAGAATTCATAGTAATAGTCATAGATACCCACTGGGCTTGAGAAAAGAGTGGAGGATCTCAGTAAATATTAAAAATAACCACTCAGAGATGAACTCAATAAGTGAAATTAGAAATACACTATCTAGAATAAATAGTGGACTAGAAGAAGCAAAAGAATGGACCAGTGACCTGGAGGCCAGAGTAATGGAAAACAACTAAATGGAATGGGGAAAAGAAAAAAGACATTAGAAAATGAGAATAGGTTAAGGGAATACAGCAATACCATCAAGTATAGTAATATTCACATTATAGGGGTTGCAAAAGAAGAAAGAGAAAGGGGGGAGAAAATTTAAGAAATAATAGCTGAAATCTTCCCTCATCTGGGAAAGAAAACATCCAGATCCAGAAATACACAGAAAGCCCCCAACAAAATCAACCCAAGGAGGTCCACACCAAGACACATAATAGTTAAAATGACCCAAAAAAATTGATAAAAAAAATTTAAAAGTATCAAGAGGGACTCCTGAGTGGCTCAGTTGGTTAAGTGTCTGCCTTTGGCTCTGGTCATGATCTCGGGATCCCAGGATTGAGCCCTGCATCAGTGTCCCTGCTCAGCAGGGAATCTGCTGCTGCTTCTCCCTCTCCCCCTGCTCATACCCCTGCTCACTCTCTCATAAATGAATAAAATCTTTATTAAAAAAAATAGTAGCAAGAGAAAATAGTTACATACAAGGGAGACCCCACAAGACTATCAGCTGATTTTTGGCATGATATATTCAAAGCGCTGAAAGGGAAAATCTGCAGCCAATAATACTCTACCCAACAAAGCTGTCATTAAGACTTGAAAGAGAGAAAAGGAGTATCACAGCTCCCCACCAACAAAAAAAAAAAAAAGAAAGAAAGAAAAAAGAAAAAAATTCATGAACACTAAACCTAAACCAGCCCTACAAGAAATGTTAAAGAGGATTCTTTGAAAAGGAAAGAACATAAGCAGAAGTAAGAAAAGTAGGAAAGGGAAAATTTTCACAGGTATATATAAACATGACAAAAATAGCCTATTAATCCCTTGTAAACCCAGTATGGAGATTGAAGCACAACAGCAGTAAAATCAAATATATCTAGGAAAATCAGTTAAGACATTCATAAATAAAAGGTTGTAAAGTATGAAAACATATCTAAAATGTGGGGTGGAGGGAATAAAAATTTAGTGCTTTTAGAATGAGTTTAAACTTCAGTTCAAACCATCAATTTAATATAGACAGCCATACACATAGGATATTATATATAAACCTAATGGCAAACCACAAATCAAACCACAGATCAATGATAACCTCTCATAGATAGATATGCTTGGATTTCTTTCTTTTTAGTTTTTGTATATCATTAAAGAAAGCCAGCAAACCACAAGATAGCAAGAAAGGAACAGAGAAAACTACAAGAACAACCATAAAACAAGTATGAAAATGACGACTTATTGATAATTACTTTGACTATAAATGGACTAAACTACCTAATCAAAAAATAGCCTGACAAATAGATAAAATAGCAAGACCCCTCTATATGCCACCTGCAAGAGACTCATTTCAGACCTAAAGACACACCCAGACTGGAAGGGAACGAATGGAAAACATTTATCATGCAAATGGAAGTGAAAAGAAAGCTGGAGTAATAATACTTATATCAAACAAAATAGACTTTAAAACAAAGACCAGTAATAAGAGACAAAGAAGTACATTACATAATCGTAACCATTTCAACAAGAAGGTATAACAATTTTAGGAGTGCCTGGATGGCCCAGTCAGATAGGTGGCTGACTCTTGAGATTTTGGCTCTAGTCATGATCTCAGGGTCCTTGGATCAAGCCCCACAGCAGGCTGTGTTCAGTGGGGAGTCTGCTTGAGGATTCTCTCTTTGCCTCCCCCTCCTCCACTCTAAAACAAATAAAATCTTCCCCAAAGGGAGGGGTGGGTAATAATAATTGGAAATATTTATGTATGCAACATGGAAGCACCCAAATACATAAAGCAGCTAATAACAAACACAAAGGAAGAAATCAATAGTAATGTAAAAATACTGGTGGGTTTTAACACACACTCACATCAATGGACAGATTACCTAGACAGAAAATCAACAAAGGAACAGTTGCTTTGAATGACACATTTCCCGATGGATTAAACAAATATATGCAGAACATTCGACAACAACAGAGCAAAATCCACATGCTTTTCAAGTGAACATGGAAAATTCTCCAGAATAGATCACAGTAAGTCACAAAACAAATCTCAAGAAATTTGAAAAGATTGAAATCACAACATTCATCTTTTCTAACCACAATGCTATGAAACTAGAAAGCAGCCATGAGAAAAAAAATCTAGAAAAAGCACAAATACATGGAGATTAAATAACATGCTACTAAACAACAGATGGGTCAATGAAGAAATCAAATAAGAAATAAAAAACATAGTGGCTCAGTTAACTGTCTGCCTCAGGTCAAGCCTGGAATTGGGCTCCCTGCTCAGCGGGGATCTGCATTTCCCTCCGCCCCTCCCTACCACTCATGTTCTCTCTCCCTTGCAAAAATAAATAAAATCTTTTTAAAAATCTTAAAAAAAAAAAAAAAGAAAGAAAGAAACGTGAAAACAAATGAACATGAACACAAAATGGTCCAAAATATTTGGGATGCATTAGAAGGTATTCTAAGAGGGGAGTCCATAGCAATAAAGGCCTACCTCAAGAAACAAGAAAAAATCTCAAACAACACAACTTTATACCTAAAGAAGCTAAAAAAAGAGGAAAAAACAAAGCCTAAAACTAGCAGAAGGAAGGAAATAATAGGGATTGAAATAGAAATAAATGAAAGAGTTTAAAAAACAATACAACAGATCAATGAATCCAAAAGCTAGTTCTTTGAAAAGATCAACAAAATTGATAAAACTTTACCCACACTCATAAAAAAGAGAGAGAGAGAGAGAGAGGACTCAAAATCAAAAAAGAAAAAAAAAATCTCAGAAATACAAAGGAATATAAGAGAATGTTATGGAAAGTGATATGCTAATAAACTGGACATCCTAGAAGAAACAAAGTCCTAGAAACAAATAACCTCCCTAAACTGAATGAGGAAGAAATAGAGCATTTGAACAGACTGATTACTAACAATGAAATCAAATCAGTCATCCAAAAATTCCCAATAAGCAAAATTCCAGGATGAGGTGGCTTCACAAGTGAATTCTACCAAACACCAAATTATACCAAACATTTAAAGAAGATAATCAAACTCTTCCAGAATATAGAAGAAGAAGGGAAAGCTTCCAGATTAAAAACTAGATAAAGATACTACAAAAAAAAGAAAACTACAGGCTAATATCTCTGATGAACATATATGGAAAATCCTCAACAAAATATTAGCAAACCAAATCCAACAATACATTAAAAAAAAAAATCATTCACGTGATCAAGTGAAATTTATTCCTGGACTGCAAGGTAGTTCAGTATTTGCAAACTGATCAGTGTGGTACATCATGCTAAGAAGAGGAAGGATAAGAAATGATATTGATCATTTCAATAAATGCAGAGAATGCATTTGACAAGGCACAACATCCATCCATTAAAAAAAAAAAAACCTCTTAACAAAGTAGGTTTCTAGTGAAAATACCTCAAAATAATAATGGCTATCTATAAAAAACTCACAGCAAACATCATTCTCAATGGTGAAACACTGAGAGCTTTTTCTCTAAGATCAAGAAAAGAATGTCCACTTTCATCACTTTTATTTAACATAGTCCTGCAAATCCTAACCACAGCAATCAGACAAGAGGAAGGTATAAAAGGCATCAAATTAGTAAGGAAGAAGTAAAATTTTCATATTTGCAAATGACATGGTATTATATATAGAAAACCCTAAAGACTCCACCAAAAAACTACTAGAACTGATAAATAAAATCAGTAAGTTTGCAGGATGCAAAATCAATGTGCAGAAATCTGTTGCATTTCTACACGCCAATCATGAATGAGCAGAA
This sequence comes from Neogale vison, assembly GCF_020171115.1. Lineage (NCBI taxonomy): Eukaryota > Metazoa > Chordata > Mammalia > Carnivora > Mustelidae > Neogale > Neogale vison. Next base: position 82,509,177 of record NC_058096.1, on the reverse strand, counting down.
GAAATTAAGAAAATAATTCCGTTTACAATTGCACCAGTACACACACACATAAAAAGGGTAAAAGACCTGTAAAAACTATAAGACACAGATGAAAGAAATTAGAGACAACACAAACAAATAGAAAGATCTTCCAAGCTCATGTTCTGAAAGAATATTATTAATATATCCATACTACCCAAACAATCTACAGGTTTGATCTAATCCTTATCAAAATACCAACAGCATTTTTCATAGAACTAGAACAAATAATCCTAAAATTTGTATGGAACCATGAAAGACCCCAAATAGCTAAAATTGTCTTGAAAAAGAAAAACAAAACTGGAAATTCAGAATTCTAGAATTCAAGTTATATTACAAAGCTGTAGTGATTAAAACACTCTGGTACTGGCATAAAAATAGACACATAGATCAATAGAACAGAATAGAAAACCCAGAAATAAACCCAAAATTATATGGTCAATTAATCTTTGATAAAAGAGGCAAGAATATGCAAGGGGAAAAAGACAGCCTCTTCAACAAATGATGCTGGGAAAACTGGACAGCTATATGCAAAAGAATAAAATTGGACCACTTTCTTACAACATACACAAAAATAAACTCACGATGGATTAAGGACCTACATGTGAGACCTGAAATCATAAAAGTCCTAGAATAGAGGACAGGCAGTAATATCTCTGTCATCAGCCATAACAGTGTCTTTCTAGATAGGTCTCATGAAGTGAGGGAAACAAAAGCAAAAATAAACTACTGGGACTACATCAAAATAAAAAGCTTCTGCACAGCAAAAGAAACAATCAACAAATCTAGGAGACGGCCTACTGAATGGGAGACCTACAGAGGGCAAACCAATACGTAAACAGACGCTCAATATCACTCACCACTAGGGAAATACAAATCAGAACTACAGTGAGATCTCACCTCACACCTGTCAGAATGGCTAAAATAAACAATAGGTTTTGGCAAGGATGTGGAGAAAAAGGATTGGAATATTAGTCATAAGAAAGAATGAAATCTGGCCATTTACAACAACATAGAGGGAGTGAGAGTATAATGCCAAGGGAAATAAGGCAGTCAAATACCATATGATTTCACTCATATGTGGAATTTAAGAAATAAAACAAGCAAAGTGAAAAGAGGAGAGACAAATCAAGAAACAGACTTAACTACAGAGAACAAAGAGATGGTACTGGAAGGGAGGTGAGGGGCCTGGGTTAAGCAGGTGATGGGGATTAAGGAGGGCACTTGTAGATGAGCACTGGGTGATATAAGGAAGTGCTGAATCAGTATACTATACTCCTGAAACTCACACTGTATGTTAGCTGGAAGTAAAATAAAAACTTAAAGAATTAAAAGAATTTTAAGTTTTAAAAGCATTTAAAATTTTAAGAATTTAAAAAAATAAAAACTGAAGAGAAAGTAATTTGTAATTTTTGTCCCAAGAGTTTTGGGTATTTGTTATGTATTTTTCCCCCCAAAGTATAGGTTAATTTTAGTCCTATATCATGGTCTTCTATACTATCTAGAAACATTTGAAAGGAATAGGCAAGCTTTGGGGATTGATAAAGACAGGTAGGCTTTGAATGGTTTCTAGAGTAACATTTCTGGTTTGTAAGGCTTTGCAAGACAAAGTCATTCTTTCTGTTTTCTCCAAAGAACTGGATTACATCCTGAAAATCAATGGACTGACCCACTTTTCTAATTTAGTTTGCTACTTTATATCTGGGAAATTTTTAACTAAAATTGGAATCAAAAGATTTATGCATTTGTAAAGTCTATATAAAGCATTTTAATAAAAGCCTTCTTCCTGAGTTTAAAATTCAGTCTCGGGTTGGATCAGCCCCTGAATATTGGCCTTTAGCTGATTAATGTAGGAGGGCCAAGGAGAAATTTTGGTCATCCGTTTCCTTTGTGAGGGAGGGGTTGTAAATGGTTAGTAATCTAATTTCTCTCTAAATTTGGTGGAATCTTCTTAAAGAGGAGGTAAGGGGCCTTATAATTTTAAAGATCTGTTGCTGTTCAGGGGACAGGGGTTTTTTGTTGTTGGTGGTGGTGGTGTTTTTTTGTTTTGTTTTGTTTTTTTTCAGTGAGGGGTATAGGATACATCTGCAAAAGACATTGCATAAAAATGTCTGAAGCTGACAGAGTCCGATTACAGAGCCCTGAAAAATAGGAAAAAGTGTAAACAGCCTCTCCTAAATTTTCTTCCTGGCTTTTAAGGATTTACAGGAGTAACCTGTGTATTGGGGGCCTATAGATTAGGCCAGACTGCTCTGTGTAGGATAGGAACACAAGTTGAAACAGTTGGTTGGGAGCCAGATTTTGAGAAGGAGAATTTGTTTTGGATATGGACGTTAATTTTGTTTTAAGTCTAACTAATTTCTATTTTTCCATCTTGTCAAGAAAGTCTCCAAGGCTAGCCATTATACTAATAATAAAACTGGTAAGCAAGGAGTTAACCAAGCAAAGATCTGCTTGTTCTTGGAATGCCATCTGCCCCCATGTTCCTATAAGACAATATGCTTGCCTGATGCCATGACAACTAACTGTTAATTTAGTTGTTTCTGCAGGAACTCAAGTTTTCATCACGAAGCCAGCCAGAGCCAGTCAGGACCACTGACCTCCTCTTTGAGCACAACAAAATGGAATTAAACCTCCCTGACTTGGTTACTTCTTTTATCTGATTTTGAGTAGCATAGCTCCTCTCCTATTCACCAGACTCTTTTCTGCCTGCCTTTAAAAAAAAAAAAAAAAAAAAAAAAAAATCCCTGAGTCTCCCTCTCAGAGAGATGGATTTGAAGCTTTTCTCCCATCTCCTCATTTGGCAACCTTTCAAACGAATTGTTGCCACATGCTCAATGCCTCAGTGATCAACTTTGATGGAGTAGGCCCATGAACTTACGTTCATTTGTAACCAAACGTAACTTTGGTTACAAGTTTGGTTACAAACTTAAGTTTGGTTACAATAAGACAATTAAGAACACTCCATAAAGAAGGGTGCCTGTGTGGCTCATTCAGTTAAGTGTCTGCCTTCAGCTCAGGTCATGATCCCAGTCCTGGGATCAAGTCCTACACTGAGGCTCCCTGCTGAGCAGGGAGCCTGCTTCTCCCTCTCCCTTGCTCCTCCCCCATGCATAGGTGTGCACACATGCCTATGCGTTCTCTCTCTCTTACTCTTTCAAATAAATAAATAAAATCTTAAAAAAAAAAACTCCATAAAGAATTTTTTCCTTCAAATATAGCTAATTTATTTTTTTTAAGATTTTTATTTATTTATTTGACAGAGAGATCATAAGTAGGTAGGGAGGCAGGCAGAGAGAGAGAGGAAGCAGGCTCCCCACTGAGCAGAGAGCCCAATGCGGGGCTCCATCCCAGGTTCCTGAGATCATGACCTGAGCTGAAGGCAGAGGCTTAACCCCCTGAGCCACCCAGGCATCCCAAATATAGCTAATTTAAAGGATCCATCATTTGGCCATTCATGAGTAGAATCTTAAATCTCAATAGCAACTCAAATAAGCTTTCTTTCTTTCTTATTAACATATAATATGTTATTTGTTTCAGGGGTACAGGTCTAGGATTCCTCAGTCTTATATAATACACAGCACCCACCACAAAACATACCTTCCCCAAATACGACTTTTTATAACAAGACCCAGTGGAAACTTTCCAGGCTTAGACCATGGACAAAAGAGGTGTTTCTGGAGAGGACGAAGGTGATCAGCCTTAATGATCCAAAAGCTTTCTCCCCAAAAATAAGACAGCAACAGCCCTCATTGCATGGGTTGTAAGACTAGGCTAGTGTAAGTCTAGCCTCCCATAAATATGTGAGATGCCTCCAGTCACAGACTCACTGATCTGTGACACCAGGCAGGCACCACTGGAGCAATGAAGTTGGGACCACAAAGTTCCCTTATGTGCTGAGACCTCTTATGAGAAACTCCCCTGAGCACAGCTGGACCAGGAGAGTGCTGCTTGTAACTTCATGCCGCAGAAACCATCCATTTGGGACGCCTGGGTGGCTCGGTTGGTTAAGCAGCTGCCTTCAGCTCAGGTCATGATCCCAGCGTCCTGGGATCGAGTCCCACATCGGGCTCCTTGCTCTGCAGGGAGCCTGCTTCTCCCTCTGACTCTGCCTGCCAGTCTGTCTGCCTGTGCTTGCTCTTGCTCTCTCTCTCTCTCTCTCTGACAAATAAATAAAATCTTTAAAAAAAAAAAAAAGAAACCATCCATTTGACTACCATGATATACCACGGTGAGGGAACCCTCCAGATGGCAGTGACCAGAGAGAATGTTTCTCACTCGTCACAAAGCCAAGTTCTCAGGACATTAAAAATTCGAATGGAAAAACCCTTTTCTTTTGTCTTAATATAGAGGACTCAAAGCAAAGTTCATCTAAACAGATGTCAGTCGGACGAGAGCCAGTAACTCATCAGTCTGTTCGGCTGTCTTCAACAATAGGCGGATAAAGGCCTACCCCTGCATTCTTTCCCTATGGTAGTTCCTATTTAGATCAATATAAAAGATGGAGACAAAGAAAAAGTGACCCTATCTGGGACGAAATAGATCAGTTAAATGAAAAGCACTCCACCAAATTTACCAGAATCGTGATGCCTAAAGAAAGACCTAATATAAATTTAGAAAACTTATACATATAAATATAAATTTAGAAAAGGGGCTCTCACTCCATTGGACTCTGCAGACAGAGACCCGGGAAGCTCATCAATGAGCAGTGTCCAGCCGGGGAAGTTGATCTTGCTCACGACATAAACTGCTGGAAAAGAAAAAGAGCTCTCGGATGCCTGGATGGCTCAGACGGTTGAGCGTCTGCCTTCAGTTCACATCATGATCCCAAGGTCCTGAAAGTGAGTCCCACATCGGGCTCCCTGCTCAGTGGGGAGCCTGCTTCTGCCTCTGTCTGCTGTCCTCCCTGCTTGTGCTCACTCTCTTGTTCTCTCTCTTTGACAAATAAAATCTTAAAAAAAAAAAAAAAAAAGGTTCTCTACCTCCCAGTGCAGCAATGGTACCTTTCACACAGGGGATTTATTTCACACAGGAGACTACTTACTACCCCATTTCTTAAGTAACTTTAATTAAAATAACTAATATGCTATCATGGAAAATTGGGGGTGCAGCATTCCCTGGGACCCCTCTGCTGGTAAACCTGGGACTCTTATCAGGCGGTTAGACCAAATGGGGATTGACTATCACCAGGTTAAAGCTTCTGCCTCAGAAAAGTTTTCAAGGGGTTGGCGTCCCATCCTGAAGGCTATGCAGGCTCACAGGGATGGCCTAAGCTTCCTAACCCTGGAGGGTGCAGGTGCCCAAGGCCAGCTGACAGGCACATACCACGTGCATTGGCCACGCACCTCAAGGAGACCAGGGTCCGACTGTATACAGAGCAAGTGTTGGGACAGCCCAGGTCACAGGAGTGGGCCTGTGGGCCTGTTAACTCCTCTAGTTCCAAGTCCTAACCTACACAAATAGACATGACCTTCCTGATGGTAAAGCTGTAGGACTATGGACTGCCTTGCTATGACTGCACTGGGTGTGCTAGCCTAGATACTCTCCACTGACAGACACCTCAGAGCCTTCAGTACTGGTAATCCTGGAACCCCAAAAGGCAGCCTCTCCAAATGGGGACTGTCACCAGTTTAAAAACGTTGCTTCAGAAAGCTATGGTCCGGGCCCGGGGGTGGGGTGAGTTCTCGTGGCCCTGGAGTCTATGCAGGTGGTTTCAAACAACCTGAGCTTATAAGCCTGGAGGTCCTTGGCTGCCCCAGGGTGTCTGAAAGGGTGGATATGCCAGGTGCAAAGCTCAGGGTAGCCAGAGACCTGTTAAAGCACAAGTGTCAAGAGAGGCTGGGGCACAGGAACAGGCCCTTCGGGGTACACGGAGGCTACTTCAGTCCAAGATTTAACATACAAAAATGTGATGTCACTGGACTGCCTTACCAGGGTGGGGCCTGGGACACTGATGAGGCATCCTCCAATAAGAAACACCTGGGAGCCTTGATTACTGGCTCTGTTTCAGAGGGAAGTCCAGTTTTCTTCAGTGATTGCCTTTAAGGTTAGTATGCTCATTTGTTTAAGGAAGGGCTTGGAATTAGGCAAAAGCTATGGACCCCTAAAAGCCCACTCTTGAGACCTGTATTCTGCTGACATCATCCAGTTCCAGGGCCCTGGCTTCCTGGACACGCATGACTAGTGCATGCCCAGTACACACCTGTTCAGCCAGGCTAGGGGAGCCGAGGCCCTCCAGGACTGTAGAGCTACACTAGTCCCAACCACTAGCATAGCCTCCAGAGCAAAGGAAACCTACTCCTGAAAATCTTTCTGTGGCAGCAACTTTAAGCTGGTGGCAGGCCTGTTTGAACTGGGTGCCAGTGGGGTCCTCGGCTTCTCAGCAATCAAGACTCTTGGATATGTCTTAGTGGAGGACACCCTGGCCAGCCAGACTAGACCCATTCTGGTAAGGCAGTCCAGATCCCTCCACGTTTGCCTGTGTTGTTTATTAGTCTGATCTAATTTTAAGTGTACTTGTTTACAAAAAGAAAAAAAATGTTTTTCAAAGTAGAGTTATTTTCATAGAAGAATGAAGTTAAGTTGGTCAGGAATCATCTTGTCCATTCTAACAACAACTCATAGCTCAGCTGCTGAGGGGCCCCCTTCATAGCTGAAGAAGCAATTATGGCAAGGAGACACGCAGACTGTAACTACTGAGAGTATGTGAGGGCTAACCCAGAGTGTTCAGTCTGGGCACGGCTTCGCTTTGCCGATCTTAATAGCTCTCTGAAGACCTTGGGACAATCAGCTCTTGCAAAAGTAAGGGCAACCCTTTCGCCAGCAGAGTTGACAACCATGCAGAGCTTGCCCATCACCATCAGCACTGGTGTTCCCTAGCACTGTGCACTAGCTACAGGGGACATTTTCTTGTCCCCTGGCCACTGGACATAGCTTTCAACTGGCTAAGCCACCTCTCCCAGGTACCATTTCCTGTAAAGGTACATCTCAATTAAATTGGACTTTATTCCGCCTTGCCTGGAATGGTAGTTGGCTTGGAGTCTGTAATTTCCTCATTGGCCTATTGAAAGACATTATCTTACTTGCTTTTAGCTTGCAAAGTTCCAGAGTGAACCTGTGTTAAATAAATTGTTGGGAAAGACAAACTCAGTCTCTGAGCATCAGTTAGCCTACCAAAAAACAAAACAACAGAATTGGCAACCCACTCCCCAAGATGATAATTAAAAATGGTGGGTCCTCTAGGCCAGATCCTACTCTGTGCCAAATTTGAAATACAGGTTGACAAATTACACTACATGTATAGTTGATCGAACTACAGTACGGCCCAAACTGGACTGATGAACTTTTAATACCCTGTTTACCACCTATGGCATTCTACTGAAATTACAAACAGCCTTTGAATAGACAAAATTTATGGAACTGTTACAGTTTGTATACTAATACTGGCCACAACAACTAATATTGCTTTACCATATTATAAACCACTTGGAATGCTCTATGATGTCTCTGTATAATAAAATATGTCATTGAACACTAAACAGAAATATAGGAAGGCAGTAGCAAATGTGCCTCACTAACTCTACCAAAATTGCCCAAGAGGTTGTGTAGGAGTACAATGCACTATACATTATCTTCTGAGGATCTGGGGAGACCTACTGAAGACTTAATTCAGACAAAACTTATAATTAAGGAAACTCCAGATGTTGGCCTGATCACCAATGAAGTGAGTTATAGCCTGTATTTTTAAAAAGCAATAAAAAAATTTTTTTGGTGAACTTATTAGAAGGCCGAAGTAACATGCCAATAGACAAAAAAGTACTAGGACAAAAAGGAATTTCCAGAGAAAGAAGAAACTCAGATCCTTTTGTTCCTAAAAGCACCAACCCACGCCTTAAGGACAATGAATACTTTAACCCTTTTCACCCTGGTAACTAACTTACTAGAGGCTAGGCCCAGGAAAATAGACAAAACTACAACAAATGGTACTTTACATCACCAGAGTGATAGAAAGGAGAGAATGTAATAGGTAAGAAATGACAAAAACTAAAATGGAATTCCAACAAACAGATCTGGACCCATAAATCCGGTTGTATGAAAGTTAGGGTCCAAAGGAAGACAAAACCTTATCCTTACAGAGATCATGCAGCTTGGGTCCATTGTTGCTGATGCTAAATTTAATCAAAACCCTCAAGCATTTGAAGAATATATTACCAATTTACAGGGATTTTTTTGGGGGGGGGGCTGGGTAGCAGCTGCCTAAAGATTACAATGATTACAATGGCCCATATGTAATATATTTTTCTTTCAAACCTTTCTTTGGGAAACAGCATGGGAAGCTAAGACAATAATGAAATAGGGCTACTGACTATGATTTATAATAGAAGACAGACACCTTCACCACTCTATGCAGAAGCCGCAGAACAAATTTAAAGAAAGTCGTCCTAAAAGTCATACCCCCGCAGGCAAGAAAGCATTGTTTACAGTATTTGCAGGTGCCAGAAACACTGGGAACTGATTGACTTGATAAAAACCGCTGAGGAACTAAGTCAAGATAAAAGCTTTATCTTTAACACTCACGTATAGAAATAAAACAGGTCTACACCTAACATAAACAGACCCCATCAAAGAAGACTCTGTAGACCTAAATCTCCAAGGCCCTTTTGGCCATATAAACCATTTAGACCACCCCACTTAAACAAAATTATAAAGATAGAAACCAATAGACACACCAGAAACCAAAACAGTGTCAGAGAAATGGAAACAACCAGTTTTTTAGAGCATAGACCCATTAACCCATTTACTGTCAATACCAACCCCTTTATAAAACCTAATTCCGTTACTAGATGAGACACCTGTAACTACAGTAGAACACACCGCTGAGCCCTCCTGGCCCATGGAGGCAGTGCTGCATAGGTTATGTTGGCCTTATCACTATAAACCCTTTATAAATAAAAATACTACATAGACTACATACTGTGACTATGACTTATAGTTTCCCATTACAGAAAACATTCCTGGCATGGATGTAACAGATCATACTCTATGTAACAGAACATACTCAAAATCAGGAAAACCTTCAGGAACTCTGACGGGAACAAATTCATGTGCCTACTACATTCTAACCCAGTCTCAACTGTTAAGAAGCCAGACAAGCCATATCATTTCACATTAGATGATAAGGCCTGAAACACTCTCAAACACTCTCCCCAAACTCAGGGAGCACTCCAGGATATAGGAATTATCATAACCAATAGCACACTGAATCCAGACCCCATGACATGGTGAGACACTTAGGTGGCATGTTCTTGGCTATCCCAGTGGATGAGGAGAGCCAACCCATGACTGCATTTCCATGAGAAGGCAGAGGAGATCAGTTTGCTGGGGTGCCACAGGGATACCTTAGCAGTCCAGGAATGGCCCACAACCTTCCAACACGAGACATCCAGACCTTTGATGAAAACACACACAAAACCCAGTATTTCCTATAGATTGAGGGCATCCTTATTTATGGCGATAACCAGAGCCAAAATAGAGTGAACTGAATCCCTTCCACTCAGAAAATGGAAAACTGACCCAGGTAAGGTCCAAAGACCCCAGGCTACAGTAAAAGTTCTAGGCAAAATGTGGTCCTCTGAAGGCATAAAAACACCACACCCAGTCATGAACAATAAAGATAGTGTATCAACTCCTACCACAAAAGCAGCAGCTCACACTGATAGGAACTATTTGGATATTGGCTACATGCCATACCACCTATGGGGATAATACTGAAACACATTTGTGAAATAAAGAGGAAGAGCAGGGAGTTTAGATGGATAGAGACTCAAGACACAGCCTTTATTTCTTTGAAAAATGCTGTCAGAATGTTTAAACATTGGGACCAGCTAATGAGGACTCTGAATATAAACTAGAGTGCCTACACCCAGGAGAGTTTGCAGCAGCAGCACTGTGGACTGAAACACCACTGAACCCCAATTTCACCTGACTGGGCTTTACCCTTTGGAGTTCCCACTGTCTGGGAATATATACCAACCAATTGAAAGTCTCGAGTAAACATTCTGTGAGGCCCTAGAAAATACACCTCTCCAAAGGCCACACCTGGCAGGTATCTCTGGCTGGGATGAGGGCCCTTCAAAGGGATTCTGCTCTGAGGCAGAAGAGATAACCCCACATACCAGCACACTTGCAGTTCCAACAGCTGGGGCTCTTTGTTTGTACAGAGATGAAGCCTGCTCATTGATGTATCTGCAGTGTTGTAGAGGCTAATTACAGACAGGCTGAGTACCAGCCCCACCCACCAGCAATCCCACAGGGACTACAGCGGGGCTTCTCATCAGCACAGGGAGCAAACCCTGCCCCAGCACCTGAAGTAAAGAAATTGGGTCATTACAGCAAGCTGGGCTGCAGCTAAGCCCCACCCACTAGCATGTCTACAGCAATCACAGTACAGACACACAAAAGGGTGCAGGCAGTCCATGCAAGGAATACCCTTGGGGCACCTGATTCTGGTGACGAGGGGAACTGCACTACAGGGTACCACAGAACCTGTTCTACACGTCCTCGTGACTGTCAAGACCAGGAGACATAGCTGATCTATCTAATACATATGAAAAACACAAACAAACACAGAGAAAAGGAGAAAACAAAGATCTCCCAAAGAAAGAACAAAACAATACTGCAGAAAAAGAGCAAAACAAAATGGAGATAATCAATAGGCCTGATAGATTAAAGTCCTATCCATAAAGATACTCACTGGACTTGAGAAAATAGTGGATGGGGGCGCCTGGGTGGCCAGTGGGCTAAAGCCTCTGCCTTGGCTCAGGTCATGATCCCAGGGTCTCTGCTCAGCGGGGAGCCTGCTTCCTCCTCTCTCTCTCTCTGCCTGCTTCTTTGCCTACTTGTGATCTCTGTCTGTCAAATAAATAAATAAAATCTTAAAAAAAAAAAAAAAGAGTGGATGAGCTCTGAGAACTTCAAAGAGATAAAAAAATTTTTTTAATGACCAGTTAGAGCTAAAGAATAAATGAAATAAAATTTAACTAGAGAGAATCAACCACAGATTAGAAGATGCAGAAGAATGGATCATTAATCCAGAAGACAATTATGGAAACAACCAAGCTGAACAGCATAAAGAAAAATTATAGTAAATGAAACTAGGTTGAGGGACCTCTGTTAACATCATCAAGCATAACAGCACTCATGTTATAGAGATCCCAAAAGGAGAAGAGAGAAGTGGGCAGAAAATTTATTTGAAGAAATCATAACTGTAACACCTTGGTGGCTTAGTCACCTAAGCATCTGCCTTTGGCTCAGGTCATCCCAGGGTCCTGGGATCAAGCCCCGCATGGGGCTCCCTGCTCAGCGGGAAGCCTGCTTCTTCCTCTCCCACTCCCCCTGCTTGTGTTCCTTCTCTCACTGTGTCTCTGTCAAATAAATATATAAAATCTTAAGAAAAAAAGAGAAGAAAAGAAAAGAAAGAAAGAAAGAAAATCTTAACTGAAAATTTTCCTAATCTGGTAAAGGAAACAAACATCCAGACCCAGGAAACAGAGAAAGTCCCAAACGAGATGAACCCAAGGATGTCCACAGCAAGATGCATAATTAAAATGTCAACAATTAATGACAACAAGAGAATCTTAAAAACAGCAAGAGAAAAGCAAACATTAACATACAAGTGATACAACAGAAAACCCATAACCTCTTTTCTGGCCTTTGTAGACCAGAAAGGAGTGGCATAATATATTCAAAGTGCTGAAAGAAAAACAAACTACAAATAAGAATACTGTATCCCTGCAAGGTTATCATTCAGAATTGAAGGAAAGATGAGGTGTTTCTCAGACAAACAAAAGTTAAAGGCATTCATCACCACTGAATAAGGCTTATAAGAAACATTAAAGAAATTCTTAAAGTGGAAAGAAAGGACCATAATAGAAGAATGAGAATTATGAAAGAAAAAAAAAATCACTAGTGAAAACAAATATATAGTAAAGGTGGTAGATTAATTAGGTATAAAGCAAGTATGGAGGTTAAAACAAAAGTAGTAAAATCAATTAGATGTACTAAAATTAGACAAGGAGTACACAAAATAAAAGGATGTAAAATATGACCTCATTTACATGAAACGTTGAAGGGTAGTAAAAATTTAGTGCTTTTTTTGTGTTTGAACTTAAGCAACATCAACTTAATATAGACTGCCATATGCATGAAATGTTATTTATGGTAACTACAAATCAAAAGCCTAGAATAGATACGCAAAAAAAAAAAAGAAAGAAAGGAATCAAAGCATAACACTAAAGCCATCAAACCACAAAAAGGAGAGCAAGAAAAGGAACAGAAAAGAACTACAAAACATTCAGAAAATAATTACTAAAATGGTAATAAGTACATGCCTATCCATAATTACATTAAAAATAAATGGACTAAATGTTCCAATCAAAAGAAATAAGGTAACTGAATGGATAAAAAAAAAGAAAAAGAAAAAAAAAAAGACCCATCTATATGCAATCTACAAGGGAATCACTTTAAACCTGAAAACCCATACAGTCTGAAGGTGAAGGCACCAAAAACAATATTTCATGCAAATGGAAGGGAAAAAATCTAGGCTAACAATACTGGATTGGACAAAATATTTCATTGGACAAAATAGACATTAAAACAGACTGTAGCAGGGGCGCCTGGGTGGCTCAGTGGGTTAAGCCGCTGCCTTCGGCTCAGGTCATGATCTCAGGGTCCTGGGATCGAGTCCCGCATCGGGCTCTCTGCTCAGCAGGGAGCCTGCTTCCCTCTCTCTCTCTCTCTCTCTCTCTCTGCCTGCCTCTCTGTCTACTTGTAATCTCTCTCTGTCAAATAAATAAATAAAATCTTAAAAAAAAAAAACAGACTGTAGCAAAAGACAGAGAAGGGCATTGCATAATGATAAAATGATCAATAAAATAAGAGAACCTAAAAATTATAAATATATATAAGGCCAACATAGAAGCACCTGAAAACTTAAAGCAATATTAAAAGACATAATGGGAGAAACTGACAGTAATATAATAACAGTAGGGGACTTTAACACTAAACAAAGGATAGATAATCCAGACAGAAAAGCCAACAGAAATTAAGCCAACTGTGGCTCGGAAAAACACATTATACTACAAAGAGTTAACAGGTATATTCAGAACATTCCATCCAAATACAATAGATGACATATTTTTTCAAGTGCACATGATACATTCCCCAGCATAGATGACATATTAGGCCACAAACAAGCCTCAAAAATTTAAGAAGACTGAAATCCTATCACGCATCTTTTTTGATGATAGCAGTATGACTACAAATGAATTACAAGAAAACTACATAAAATACTAACACATGTAGGTTAAATATGATACTAAAAAAAAAAGATGGGTCAATGAAGAAATCAAAAGAAGAAATTAAAAATTACATGGAGACTAATGAAAATGGAAACAAAATGATACAAATATTTTCAACAAAGCAAAACTTTTTTTTTTATTTTTTTTTTTTATTTGACAGGGAGAGATCACAAGTAGGCAGAGAGGCAGGCGGAGAGAGAGAGAGAGGAGTTAGCAGACTCCCTGCCAAGCAGAGAGCCCGATGCGGGACTTGATCCCAGGACCCTGAGATCATGACCCGAGCAGAAGGCAGAGGCTTAACCCACTGAGCCACCCAGGTGTCCATTTTTATTTTTTAAAGATTGTATTTATTTATTTGACACAAGGAGAAAAAGAGTACAAGCAGGGAGCACAGCAGGCAGAGGGAGAGGGAGAAGCAGACAATGCAGAACTCGATCCCAGGACCCTGAGATCATGACCTGAGCTGAAGGCAGAGGCTTAACAGACTGACACCAGTCTTCCAGCCAGGCACCCTTGTTTTTGTTTTGTTTTGTTTGTTTGTTTGTTTTTTCCTTAAGATTTTATGTATTTCTTTGTCAGAGAGAGAGAGAAAGCACAAACAGAGGGAGCGGCAGACAGAGGGAGAAGCAGGCTTCATGCTGAGCAAGGAGCCCAAGGCAGGACTTGATCCCAGGACCCCAGGATCATGACCTGAGCGAAGGCAGACACCCAACCAACTGAGCCACCCAGGCATCCTCAAAAGTAGTTCTAAGGGGAAAGTTAATAGCAATACAAGCCTTCTTCAAGAAACAGAAAAATCTCAGAACTGAACCATGCACCTAACAGAACTTGAAAAACAAAAGGTCCCCAAATTAGTGGAAAAAAGAAAACAATAAAAACTAAAGCAGAAACAAAAAGATGCTTAAAAAAACAAAAGTTTAATAAAAAGGGGAGCTGTTTGAAAAGATAAAATTGATAAATCTTTAACAGAAATCACAAGGAAGGAAGGAAGGACAGAGGGAAGGGACGAGGGAAGGAAAGGGAGAAACATCACCAGACAACACAGAGAATAAAGGATTTGTAAGAAAATAGGAAAAATTAAATCTCAGAAATATTGACAACTTAGAAGAAATAGATAAATACCTAGAAACACATAAATCTTCCAAAATTAAACTGGGAAGAAATAGAAAATTTAACAAATTACAAAAAAAGGAAATACAATCAGTAGAGAAAAAACAAAACCAAAAAACCTCCCAGAAGCAAAAGTCCAGGACAGATCACTTCACAGTTGAATTTTCCCAACATCTGAAGAAGAGTTAATGCATACTTTGATCAAGTTAGTAAAAAAAATTAAAAAAAAAAAAAAAAAGAGGAAGCAAAGTTTTAAATTCATTCTGCAAGGTGAGCAATGCCCTAATATCTAAACAAGACAAATACACAGTAGAAAAAGAGAACAGCAGGTTAATGCCCTTAATGACCACAGATGCAAATATATTACCAAATAATTATTATTACCAAATTGAATTCCAAATCATATTAAAGAAATGATTCCCAACGATCAAATGGCGTTTATTACCAGGACAAAAAAAGATTCAATATTCCAAATTAATCAATCTAATACAACACATTAACACAAAAGCAAGGATAAAAACCATATGATCATCTCACAAAATGCACAAAAATATTTGACAAAATTCAACATTTGTTCAAGATAAAAATTCTCAAAATAGTGGGTATAGAGAAACATAACATAATAAAGGCCATATAAGAAAAACACACAACAAAACATAATACCAAAGGAAGAAAAGCTGAAAGTTTTTTCTCTATAATCAGAAACAAGACAAGTATATCCACACTCATCACTTTAATTCAGAAGAGTACTGGAACTCTTATAAACAGCAATCGTACAATAATTTTTTAAAAAATCCAGCCTTATAAGAAAGAAGCTGTCATAGTTGCAGGAGACACAATTTATATATATATATATATATATATATATTCCACCAAAAAACAATGAGAATGAACAAATGCATAAGTAAAGTTGTGGGATACAAAATTAATATGCATAAGTCTGTTGTGTTTCAAAATACACTGAGAACAAAGTAGGGGAGACAGAAATTGCACACACACAAAAATTAACAGTTCCTCCAGAAAGACAAAATTACCTAGAAATGAACTTAACCACAAAGGTTTCTACTCTGAAAACTATAAAACACTGATGAAAGAAACTAAAGAGAGCACAACTAATGGAAATAGATATAATATACCCCTAGTTGACAAGTACTAATAATTTTAAAATTCCGCACTACAAAAAGCAAACTATGGATTCAATGTAATCTCCATTAAAATTATAATAGTATTTTTCAAAGAACTGGAATAAATGAATTACAAATGTGTATGGAAATTGCCAAACATGCTAAAGAGCCAAAACAAAGCTGGAAGTAACACAATCACTGTTTTCAAAATCTATGACAAATGTATAGCCATCAGAAGAGTGCAATACAGGAACACAGACACATGAAACAATGGAACAGGAGAGGAAGCGCCCATAACTCTAAGATAAATTAACGTACAACAAAGGAGGCATGAATAGTCAATGGGAAAGACAGTCTCCTCAGTAAACTGCACAAGGAAGAATGGAACAAATGGAACCATTTTTTATATCATAAACAAACATAAGCACAAAATGGATTAAAGGACTAAATATGAGACCTGGAGTCATTAAACTCCTAAAAGAAAACATGGATAGTAATCCATGGCCATTAGCCTTAGCTGCATTTTTCTACATATGCCTTTTTAGGCAGAAGAAATAAGAAAAAAACAAACAAATACTATTCGGAATATGCTCCAAAACAAAACAAAACAAACAATACCATCAACAATCCAAAAGGCAACCTACTAAATGGCAAAATATATTTACAAATGATTTCTCAGAGAAGCTTATATTCAAAATCTGTAAAGAAAGTATAGAACTCAACACAAAAAACCAAATACATCAATTAAAAAATGGGCTGAAGACCTGAATAGGCATTATTCCAAAGAACTCATCCAACTGGACAACAAAAACATGCAAATGCAAAGATGTTCAACATCATTAATCATTAAGGGAATACAAAGTGATGTTCAACATCATTAATCATTAAGGGAATACAAAGTGAAACCAGAATCAGGTATAATCCCATACCAGTCACACTAGCTAGGATCAAGAAGCAATAACAAGGGCTGGCCAGGATGTGTAAAAAGGGAAGCCTCATGCACACTTGATAGAAGTGTACATTATAAAACTGTGAAAAATGTATGGTGGTCCCCCCAAAACATTAAAAAGAGAAATAGCATATTTTAGCAACTCCACTCCTAGGTATTTACACAAAGAAAACAAAAATACACATTCCAAAAGATTTAGGTATATCTATGTTTATTGCCACATTACTTACAATAGATAACATATGGAAGTGATATAAGTGTCCATCCATAAATAAATGGATAAGGAAGATGTTTTATGTGTATATCTATACACACACACACACACACACACACACACACATACACATACATAAATACACATACATACACACAGGAATGTAACTCAGCCATAAAAGAAAATGAGAATGTCCCATTTGCGACATGGATGGAACTATAGGGTATTATGTTAAGTGAAATAAATCAGACAAAGACTAATACCATGTGGTTTTACTTATACATGGAATCTCAACATCAAAAAAATGAACAAGAAAGCAAACAAACAGAAGGAAATTCATAAACACAAAAAACTGGTGATGGACGGAAATGAGGAGAGTGAGAAGGGAAAAATGGGTGAAGAAAATGTGAGGTTAAAACTTTCATTATGATATAAAAAGTCATGAAAACTAAAGTATAGCATAGGCAATATAGTCAATGGTACTGAAATAGCATTCTGTGATAACAGATGAGAGATGCACTTATGAACACTGTGTAATGTCAAGAGCTGTTACATCAGTATGTTCCTCACTTGAAGCTAATTTAACATTAATGCTAACCAAATGCAAATAAAAACACTGGGTGTTATACGCAACTAATGAATCATTGACCATTATGTCAAAAACTAATGATGTAAAACAATTTTTTAAAATAAAATTACTATAAAGCAAACAAAACATTAAATTTTAAAATACCTAAATTTTAATACCTAACTTTCATTTAAGATTTTATTTATTTATTTGGTAGATAGTGAGAGAGAGAGAGACAGCATGGGTGGGGGGAGGGTCAAAGAGAGAAGCAGACTCCCCACTGAGCAAGGAGCCCAATGTGGGACTATAGTCCTGGAACACCAGCATCATGACTTGAGCTGAAGGGAGTCACTTAACTGACTGAGCCACCCAGAGCACAATGTCTAACTTTTAAATCAGTATATTACATAGAAACCAAAGGACAAATTCTGGAATCACTCTAGAGATCAAAATCACTCTTGACCAAAATTTGACCAAGATTTTGTCTACAAAGACCAAAAACCCCCCCCAACCAAAACATACACACACACACACACACACACACACACACACAGAGTTTTCTATTTCTATTTCTATACAGAAACGGAAAACTTCAGACCAATATCCCTGATGAACATAGATGGAAAAATCCATACCAAAACAAATTCGACAATACACTGAAAGAACCATTAAAAAGAACAAAGGGAATTTATTAAAGGGATGCAAAGAGAGTACAATATTGCAAAGCATTCAGTGTGATACAACACATAAAAGGGGAAGGATAAAATACACAGGATCACTACAACTGATGCAAAAAAAAAATTAACAAAATTCAATACTTGTTTGTGATAAAAACTCTAAACAGAGTAAGTTTAGAAGAAACATACTTCACCATACTGAAGGAAACATATGCAAAACCACACATGATATTGCCCTCAGTAGAAAAGAACTAAAATAATCAGAAATGGACAATGATGTTCACACTGATCTATTTTCTTCTCAGCAGATTGCTGGAAGTTCTTTTGGAAGTTCTGGCAATGGCAATCAGACAAGAAAAAGAAAAGCCATAGGAAGTAAAAGTGAGTAGAACTATATTTAAAAAGACATGATATCAAATACAGAAAATCTAAAGACTATCAAAGAACTCTTTAAACTGATAAATAAATTCAGTAAAAATGCAGAATATAAAATTAATACCCACAAATTCACTGAGTTTCTACCTAAGAATAAGGAGGTAAGAAAGAGATAAAGAAAACAATCCCATTTCATTAGAACCTAAAAACCCAAAAACACTAAAAAAGGCAGAAATGTAACCAAGAAAGGGAAAGAACTCTACTCTGAAAACCATAAAACACAGATGAAAGAAATTGAACATAGCACAAATCAACAGAGAGAGAACACCCATGGTGGAAGAATCAATAGTGTCAAGATGTCTGCTCCACCCAAAGCAATCAACAGACTTAATGTGATCCCTATTAAAAAAGCAATCATATTTTTCACAGAACTACAATAAGTAATTCTAAAATGAGTATAAAATCACCAAAGACCCCAAAGAGCCAAAGCAATCTTGAGGAAGATGAACAGAGGGGGAGCTATCACCATCCCTGATTTCCTGATATGCTCAAAATCTGTACATAATCAGAAGAATATGGTCCTGGCACAAACAAGGGAACACATGGATACAAGGAACCACCTACGGAACCCAGAAACAAACCCACCATTATATCGTCCATTAGTCTAGGACAAAATTGACAAGAATAGACAAGGGGGGAAAGACAGCATGTTCATCATGTGGCAACTGGACAGCAGCGTGCAAAAGGACAGTGGACAATATTCTACCACCATGTGCAAGAACAAACCCAAAGTGGAAAAAGACCCCAAGGTGACCCCTGAAACCATCAAGCTTGCTCAAGTAGAGGTAGGCAGTAATCTCTTGCACACAGCCAGAGCAGTTTTCTAGATAGGTCTCCCCAAGTAAGAGAAAACAAAGCAAACATAAACGGGTAAGAGCACACTGGCATGAAAAGCTTTTGTCCAACAAAGGGAAACATCAATGAAATGAAAGGTACCCTGCTGAACGGCAGAAGTGCTTTGCAACTGATACACACCGTAGGGGATTAATATCCAAACTGTAGGACATGCTAGTACAACCCAACACCAAAAAACCCCAAAATACTTTGTGAATAATTGGACCTAGTGTTCTTTTTTTTTTTCTCCCCAAGGGAGAGAGTCAGCTAGCCAACAGACCTAGGAAGAGATGTTCAACATCAGATATCATTAAGAAGACCCACTAGGAAACCCCATGAAATACCACCTCACACCAAGCACACAGGATAGGATCAAACATACAACAAATAGAAAGTGTTTGCAATGATATACACAAGGGAACCCCTGTTCTCTCCTGGCGGGTATGTAAATTGGTGCAAGGGCAGTGGAAAAGACTATGGTGACTCTGCACAAAGTGAGTAAATACATACCCCAGGATCCAGGGATTCCACTCCTGGGTATTTACTCATAGGGATGCAAAAGATGACTTCAAGAAGATATACACACTCCTAAGTTTATTGCCACTTCATTTTCTTTTGCAATATCCAAGATACGGAAGCAATTTAAGAATCCATCGATAGAGGAATAGATAGGAAGATGTGGTATATACTTATAATGGCATATTACTCTGCCACAAAAAAGAATAAGATCGTGCCACTAATGATGGCATGATTGGTCAAGAGGCTCTTCTGCTAAGTGAAGTAAATCTCACAGTGGAAGACTAACGCCATATGATTTCACTTACATCTGGCGTTACATAAGCAAAAAAGAAATAAATAAAAATAAAAATAAATTACAGAGCCCTTTAAAGTAGGAGCAAAGCCAGTCATGGTTGCTTTTGTTAATTTTATTCCTTGCTTTCCAGCATTTACATGAATAACCTATATACTTTGACTTTGAGATTAGGTCAGAGTGCTCTTTGTACAACTTGTTAGGAAAGGGAAATTAAAATAGGCAAATGGGGCCAGAGTCTGAGAAGGGGAATTTATATTAATATAAACATTAATATTTGTCATCAGTCTAATTTTTGTTTATTCATATCTTCAACAGAGTCCCAAAAGCTAACCATTATATGAATAAGACAACTGGAAATTTCCTGTACAGATTTTTTTTTTCTTCCAAATATAGCCAATATAAAGCATCCAACATCTGGCAATGAATAGGATCTTATTAATCTCGACAGTAACTCAAACCAATAAGCACTTTTATGGGAAGACATGGAGGCAACTTTCCAGGCTTAGACCACTGACACATCCCTACAGAGGGAATAAATGATGCATCCCCCGTAACCCAGAATTTTACTCCCCCAAATCGTCTAACACAGCAAAGGCCTTCATTGCACAGGCAGTAAAGATGGTGGGAGAAAACAGTGTGTTCAGTCTCCTACAAAAATGTGAGACATCTCTAGTCATGGACCCACTAATCTGCAACATAGGACAGACACTACGTAATGAGATTTTTCCATCACTAAGGGAGGTTATGTTGACAAATGTCCTTTATGGGCTGGGACCTCTTAGAACACACTCCCCTGATTGCTGGCATGGCCAGACAATGAGTACTGCTTGGTAACTGAGTCTCAGAACCCTATACGACTTGATAGACCACAAAGATGCACTCTGGTAATTACATCTTTTTGAGAATATTACCAGAGGTAATATTCTCACTAGTCACAAACCAAAGCTCTTAGGACGTAAAACAAGACAAAAGGAAAACCTCTTCCGGCTTTTACACAGAGCACCCATGGCAAAGTTGGTCTAAACAGACACAGGTACGATGATAATTGTGGACTCACCAGTCTGTGAGGCCAATTCCAACAGCAGGCTGATTGGACTTCTGCCTGTGTTATTTTCTGTGGTAATTCTTTTTATGACAAATGACACAAAAGACAAGGACAATGAAAAACCATGGCCATCTCTCATTGGAAAAGGATCTCTCAAGCCAAATGAACTGTACCAACGTCACCAGAGTCCTTAAAGCCAAGGAACTAGGTCCACAAATATTTCCTCCTGCTTATCTAAATTTAGCCCGTGCCGGCAGAGATCCAGGAGATGATGTGGTGGTGGAGATTCTTACCTTCCGCCAGCTTTTGTCAGATGCCCCATCATCTCTCAGCCATAGCAGTGTCCAGCCAATTAGCGTGTATCCTGCCAACTCTGCCAGCTGTTGAGGAGAAAAAGTATGCTCTACCCTGGAAGATTCTTCCAGGTGATCTAAGAATTAAATTGACAAGACCCAGATTAAAAAGAGAAAAAGTTTAATTCTGTGCACAGAGAGGCCTAATATTAACACTGAGATCCAAGGAAACCACCAAGGTGGGCAGCTACGAGACTTTTCTTAGACACAGAAATAACACATCAGTGATGAGTTGATAGTACAAAGAAAACTTAGAATTTCTTTAAAACTGAAGCTTGCAAATATAACAGAATTTGAGCTGGGGTAGTAAAATTAGTAAAAGTAACAAGGGGTTTACCCAGACTTCCTAACTCTGAATTCCAGATCTCTGGTGATACTGATGTCTCTACCACCTGGTAAAGGGAAGGTACATTTTACGTGGGAGACTTGTTTTTTGCTTTGTGGAGACAAAGTGAAGTCTGGGTATTATACTTGCAATGGGTATTTTTAACTCAATTTAACTTTAACTCAAAATTATCAATATACTCAGTCGGCGTGTTAGTGGTAGCCTGGACTTGACACCACAAGTGCATTTGTGGACATTAGGACTTGGATTTAGGCAAATGCCTTGAACCTCCAGTAGCCTACTCCTATAACCCAGCCTCTCCTGACTCTCGCCAAGTTACAGATTCCCAGCTCCCCTGAACTGTGCTGTCAAGGCACCTGGAGTTGGAAGCCCTTCAGCCAACCTCCAGAAGCCAGGGCCCAGCAGGCCAGGGCAGCTGGATCTTGACCCCAAATACCTGCATAGGTTCACTGTGGAAGATACCCTCAGCAAACATCACCCTGGGGCAGTAACTGCAAATTGGAGACAGTCCCTTGCCATTTGGACTTGCTGCCTGTGGGGTCCAGAGCTTTCCCAGATAACGGGTCTCCCAGGAGTCTCTTATTAGAGAATACCCTGGCCAGCCCTCCCAGCCCTGCCTTGCCAAGGCTGTCCAGTCACCTATCTCTGCCTTCAAAGGGGTTATTGCCCATTGGGTAGGCTAGGGCTTGTGGGTCCTCATATACCTTTTCCCTGTGAAAATGAATAAAGTAAACCTCATTTAAAATGGAGTCAGGGAGTGCCTGGATGGCTCAGGCTGTTAAGCATCTGTCTTTGGCCCAGGTTGTGATCCCAGAGTCCTGGGATCGAGTCCTACATCAGTTTCCCTACTCAGTGGATAGTCTGTTTCTCATTCTCCCTCTGTCCTCCCCTGCTCCTCCTATATGTTCTCTCACTCATGCACTCGCTGTCTCTCCCTCTCTCTGAAGGAAGGAAGGAAGGAAGCCAGCAAGCCCTGGAAGGGGGAGCGCTCACGCTTTTACCATTCCTTGCAGCCCGCATAACAAGCAGAAGGAAGAGTATTCTTACCTTGACAATATGAGACATCTTCACAGGAATTTTATCACCTGCTTTTAAGAAAAAGAAGATCTCATTCAGCCCCAGCAACAAGAACTAACCATTGCTTGCAGCCAGTGAGAAATTGTCACAACCTCAAGTTCTTATCCTTCTTCAATGAACTTTTGTTCAAAACAACCCTCCCCACATTTCTCCTAAAACTTAATAAAAGCTGATCTTCCTTTTGTCTCTTTGGACTCACCATTGGTTTGCCATAGTTTGCTTGTCCCAAATTGCAATTCCTCTGCTATTCCTGGAGAAACTCATTTTGCTGGTAAAACAACTGGCTATTTTAAGGTTGACATTAAAATGGTGTCAAAGAAGAGGTCTCCAGAGAAGACCCCCACAACTCAGAGGTTGGTGACAAACAGGTGCCAATATCTACAAAAGCCATTGAGCTAATTGCTTTCTTGCTGACCCTGGAGTTTGAGGGTGTATCTTTCCTGGATATTGAAATCCACTTTTTATTGTGAGCTCTCTGGGCTTATTTAAGATCTCTTTTTGTTTTTATGAAGGCATCACGCTTCCCAGTGATTACTCCTTTTGTTTTTGGTCTTTGAAGCTTCCTGGTAAGTCACCCATCCTGTTCAAAAGGTTGGAAAACACATGATTCCTGGTATTTTAGAATAGCTATTGGAAAACAGGGCCCCGTAAGGACATCTTAAGGAATCCAAAGGCAAGATAGGCTCTACCTGGTCCCTTTGAACCAACACCTTGTGCGTTTCTTGAAAAACAGGCAAAGGGTACCTGGGTAGCTCAGTTGGTTAAGCATTGGACGCTTGATTTGGGCTCAGGTCATCATCTCAGATCTGGAGTCCTGAGATCCAGTCTCACCAAGCTCCAAGCTCAAGGGAGAGTCTGCTTTTCTCCCTCTCATTCTGCCACTCCCCCACTCATGGGTACACACTCTCTCCAATAAATAAATAAATATTAAGAAAAAAAAGAGAAAAGAAAAGAAACATAGATGAGCTTTTGTATAATTTGAATTGTAATGGTCATTCTGGCAAAATGTTGTTTTAGATAAGTCCACCTTAAGGGGCACCCTTAAAAGAGAGGATTACAACTCTCTGGGAGATGAAGGCTTGCATTTGTTGATTGATATGCAGAATCTTCTAAAGACAAAAGGACTTGAAAAACAGCTCTGAAAGGATCCTTAGAGCCAGCAAATAAAAACTGTCTTTAGTAAACATCTGCACAGTTTGGATCTAATTACAGTTGAGCCTTGAACAGGGCAGGGGTTAGGGATGCCACCCCCTGCCATGCAGTCAAAAACCCAGATATAAACTTTGACTTCCCCAAAACCTAATACCCTACTGTTGACCTTATGGATAACGCTAAGTAGTTGACACATATTTTGTATGTTATATATACTAAATATTGTATTCTTACAAAAAAACCCTGGAAAATGTCAATTCCTTAAAAAAAAATACATTTGCAGTGCTGTATTATATTTATCCATAAGAAGAAAAAATGCATATACATGAACTTGTAGTTCCAACCTGCATTGTTCAAGGGCAACTATATTTTCTCTTGAGTTTTTTTCCCTGAAGTGTGGCTAAAATTTCTAAACAAACGCTATAAAATCTCTGTATAGCTAAGTGGAATGTATGTCTATGTTACATGTGTTATAGATATGTGATATCTTTCTACCTCCAGAAGGTATTGTTAAAAATAATTTGAGCAAAAATAATGAATACTGTTATGCTGAAAATAAAAAATAAATTAAAAAAATAATTTGAAAAGAGCTCTATTTAATTGGCTTAAGGAAAATTAAGCATTTATAGAAGTCAAATAAGCTCTCAGAAATTTGGAAACATTTTTCAAGTTCATATGATGTGAGATGAACTAAATGCTAGTTTAAGTTTTTTGGTTTAATGATAAGGCAGATCTTCAGAGTCATAGCATAAAATGTTCTATGTTCAATCAAATAGCTCATCTCATCTTATCAATGAGAGAAATAACCTATGATTATGGTTGGTTAGCTGTTTATACTTGATCTTAGCTAAAAGGCTGAGAAGCGATGATGGTTAGCTGTTTAAGGTCTAATGCAAGAATAAGTGTTAATGGGCACCTGGATGGCTCAGTTGTTTAGGCCTCTGCTTTTGGCTCCAGTTGTCCTGGAGTCCGGGCATCAAGTCCCACATCTGGCTCCCAGCTCTGTGGGGAGCCTGCTTCTCCCTCTGACCTTCTGCCCTCTCTCATATAAATAAATAAAGTCTTAAAAAAAAAATAAGTGTTCAATGCAAATAATATTTATTTATATTTACAAATATAAATAAGATCAAAATTTATATTAAATTAAATTGAAAAATGGGTATTAAATACCTAAATCATTTCCAAATAAGATAAACATTAAATGCTAAACAGAAGTTTATCTACTTTGACTTTTAGCTTTTTACAGAGAAAAAGAAAATATTTGGCTCTATTAATAAACATGTTTTATGCCACACTGAAAAATAATTTCAAATGTATTTGTAAGTTTGTTAAACTACTTACTACAGGATGCTAATATAGATAATTCACAGTTGCCTGTATCCTAGTTTTCACTGCAAAGATTACAATTTTTTTTAAATGGAAGAAGAGCTAAGAATACGGTATGAAACCCCCCAAAAATGCCAGAACACTTTGAGTGCTAAGTGTAAATTAATTCTGCACAAACTGTGTGCATTAATGCTCAAAGGATGGAAGCAATTATGTAAGCCATTCTTTGGAAGATGAGAAATACTGAAATTCCCATGGAAGCTCCTACTATGGGAGGATTTACTATTTTTTTTTTCCCAAACTATGGTCACAGACCTCAGATGAATTGTGATTAACATTTAAATAGAAAATATATGTATTATCTTTATCTATATAACTGGATAATACAGATCTTCAATTTTATCTATGATTTATAAATGGATTACAGATTATTTATATATAAATGAAACAAGTAATTTCATAAAATACATAAGAGTAATGCATGGCATATAATAAACTGACATGTCTTTCCCATTTCTAGTAAAGTTTTATTTCAACTGCTTATATGGTTAGAGAGGTATGTTCTGGTCCATAAAATACCCTCTTACTGTAGAATGACCCAGCATGTTTGACAGCCACTGCTCTTATATCACAGTAAATTGTGCACCAAAAAGGTCTGTGCAGCCAACTGAAAAGGCCAGTGGAAGAACAACCACTTTTTCTGTTTTGTACATACACAGTGAGAACTCCTTAAGATCAAGCTGTGATCACTGCTCGGTAGGCTCATGCTTCATTGCCAGGCAGCAATCTATTTGAAAGAACTTCCTCCATTTCTTATAACTATTTACGAAGCTGTTAATTCTGGTGGGGGCTTCCCAGGTATGGATAATTCTGCCTTCAGTTTAGATGTTGTTTTTCAAATCTTTATTCTCCCTACTTAGCGTAACCTTCTTCTTCAATAATGAGGGGATACTGTTGCCCCTGCCTATTCTGTTTGCCCCAGTGTAGCAGAGATAGGTCAGGATGGGTCCACAGACCTGGGTAAACCTTGTACTGTCACGTCCAAAAAAGTCTGGTTTGGTTTAGCGATATTGTAGAGGAGTTTATATTCATTAAATGTACTGCATAAGCAATTTCACGGTCTTCTAAGAGTGAATCTGAAATTATTTTGTGACAACTGCCTTACATTTCTTTTTAGAAAAGCTTTATAAGTTTTTGAAATTGAGAAAATAACATTTAAACATTTAAACTAATAAAGATAAAATTGTCAGGAAAAGGGTTTTTTCCCCACAAAAATTCTGTAAGAATGAAAGAAAATGACTATATGAAAAATAAGTAAGGAAAAGAGAGTGTGGGTTTGTTTTATTTTGATAAGAAAAGATATAAAAGACATTGGGTGTTGGGGAGGCAGATTTTGTCCTCAAGTAAAATGATTATTCCAGAATAAGAAAAATACAGGATGAAACCTAAATAGATACAGAAAATTGTTGAAGGCTTAAGGAATCTCGAGAAAGAAATTTTATATATGGTCAAGTTGGCAAAATATTGAATCGTTCTTATAAGGGTTTTAAAATTAAGCCCTAGGACCAAAAATGTAATAACACTTACCTCTAATGTGTTAAAAGCACAAAGTTTTCTTGGACTATTGGTCTGCTATTGAAAAGATATAGTGAATGATTTTCTTTACCTTTTAAAATAATCTACATGGAAAGCAAAGGTTCTGTGCTTTATCAAAATAATTTCCTATACTTCATGTTATTTTTATCAACAGGTCTTTGCTTACTCACATAAACAGAGTCTTCTGGATTATTAAGAGGCTAAGTTTTGCTTACAACCATGTGACCCTTTGTTTTGCCTTTGACATTTTTTATTTACACTTTGCTCAAATAGACAATTAACTACTGTTTCATAATGATCTGTGGCCTTATTTGGTCAAGGGTCGAAAAACTTCTGAGATTTTTTTTTTTTTTATAAACTCCCTAAAATCAAATTCTAAATATCAAAGTTACATTTAGGTCAAAAAGACTAATTTCCAGAGGATACCTGGAATTTTTCAAAAGACTTGTTTCCTCTCCTTATAAAAAGGGAGATATTTCCTTAATTAGGATTAGTTAATATGTACAGGAGTGTTGACAATACTGACCCCATCTTTGGCTCTCCAACTTGTTCAAGTCTGCTTGATGACCTCCTTTGAGGTTATGTGTTTCAAGACTCTTGGAGATTAATGTATGAACCTTAGAAATGTCCATCTAAGCTGGGGTGGGGGAGACTTACTTTGGTCTCCCACGAATCTGTTAGAGCTAACAGTCTTTCCCCTTTCCAACAGACAGTTGGCACCACACGAGCTAATTAAATGTTAGCTATCAGGTGCACTTGAACACTTTGATCTTCCTATACTGCCCTTCTATGCACCATTCACTCTATAAAATCTGTAGACTAAAGTCTGGACTTGGAGAAGAGCTGTACAGCTTCAGTTCATTCTCTGTCCCATCCTTTCTATCAGTAACTTCCCCTGAATAAACCAGAGGGGGAGACAAACCATAAGAAATTCTTAATCTCAGGAAACAAACGGAAGGGGGTGGAAGGATGGGGTGTCTGGGTTATGGACATTGGGGAGGGTATGTGCTATGGTGAGTGTTGTGAATTGTCTAAGACTGATCAGTCACAGACCTGTACCTCCAAAACAAATAATACATTATATGTTAAAAAACAAAACAAAACAAAATCTCAGTGGCTTAAAATAGTTAGCTATACCAGACTTTTCAAGAGCACATCCATGGTGTTAAAAGGAAAATACACCCAGAACCTTACTGTACTTCTGCTCAAATAAATACCTGTAATCTTTCTACTTAAGATATTGCTGAAGCTAAGAACCAGAATAGATTACCTGAGACTACCTCGGATGTACATGAAGTTTCCTAAGGTATTCTCAGTTATTTTGCCTTTCATGTGACCTATACCATCACTTTTCTACATAAAACAAACAAAAACCAAACAATCAAAACTCTATGTAAACTATATGGAGTCACATGCTTCATTTTACTGTATCAAAATGCCTTATTAGTTTGGAGAATATTTTACAGCCCCTCCTTCACCTTCTAATAATGTTAAATTACATGGGAAGTGCTGTCAAATGAGAAGTACTACAAGCCTTGTTTATATTTTATTTATATAAGTGTTCTAGAAGTTGTAAAAAAAAAAACTCTAAAGTTCTGATATTTTCTTATAATGTAATAAGTCCTGATTCTGATTATCTTGAAACATTGTATGTCACAGAAATAACCAAATTTCCTTCTCATTTTCTTCATAATGAACTCTCATCAGCCCTCTAACCATTGCTGTTTCTAAGTCTTTCGTCATTTATGCACATTTTTCATCTTAAGTGTTTCATCTTCAAAGACATTCATGAGAAAGACATTGACAAATACTCAAGGGCACAGGTTTTGATAAATTTAAGATCATGACACTGAAAAGAATAAGAGTTCCTAAAACTTTAATGAAAACTGATTGCTTTGTTTCATTTTTCCAGACTGCAAAACCCTTTCTTCTCTCCTTCAAGCTATCTTTAATTTACAGCAATTTGGTAAACTAGGGCTTTACCACAAAAGTTGAAGTATTTATCTTTTTCTCCCTTCCTGGTCCCTCCAGAATTCCAGAACTCTTATTTTTCATGATAATGTATATATTTGCATAAGATCAATAAGAATATGTTCTCCTTGTAACAGAACTTTCAATGTACCTAGCCCCTGCCTCTTTGACCCAGAGCTGATAAAAGGCCTAATTACTAAAAAGGCCTAATTACTTCTGTTAAAATCTCCATGCTTATAGAGCATTCTTTTCAGAGTACTCCTTGGAGATGAACACTGTAAACATCATACCTCGCAACCTGGAGACTTCATCTACCAAAAAGGCATCTCTAGAAAGTCTCTACCATCCCTTTGGAAAGATCCCATCAGGTGCTGTTAACTGACTCTTATGCAGTCAAACGCCACAGACATTTGGATTCATGTGCTACATCTGAAGAAAGTACCCAACCTACTCTTTGTCAACTGTACAGCACGTTCTCCCCCATATGATTTGCCTTACCTAAATACAATCTGTTCCCCAGCAACCTAGGGAAATGCAAAGAGGTCTACACCTTTTTGAGAGGTTTTTAGAGAAGACCCCTTTAGGAAGGGATCACCTCTCACAGAATGTCATCCCAACTCTTCTGACCCATGGCTTCAAAAGTCCAGTCAGGAAACTCCAGCTAATAAATCTGTCAACTGTAAGACCTTTGCTGCATCCTCTATGCTCCACTTGGGTTTATTTTTGTTTGCAGTGGACAGCATTTCCCAGGGAAACATGAATGCTTAGATAGCTGGTAAATTGGAAGTCAATGTGTATTGGAACATTTAACTATCCCTGTTAACATCTATCACAAATCAGAAGCCTCCCATTTCTCCACCCTATTGAGCCTCCCTGTCTGCTGTAAATGGGAAGGTCAAGGAAGCATACGTAGACTCAAGGTTTGTCTCCCTAAGGAGAGCCTTTCTCCCATGGATCACAGTGCCAATGGATGCATAATCAGAAATCTCTTCCTAAATTTAGGAGAGCTAGCTGACTTCACAGCTAAAGCAGTAAGAGCTCAATGAGGATCACTTGATTCATTGGCTAAAATAATTTTGTATGATGACATAGTCTTTGATTATCTACTTGCTCTGTTAAAAAGGAGGTATTTGTGCAACAGCAAGTACCCTTTGCACATGGATAAATTCTCCTGAAAAGTAGAAATCCAAATTGTACAAAATTAGGCAATGAGTACATTGGCTACAACAAATCCTACCTAATGATCCATGGTCCTTTTATCTATTTAGTGAGTTGCCTACAGGCTTGGGTTCCTGATTTTGGACTATGACACAAACTAGAGTCATTATTCTCTTCTCCTCTTATCCTGTATAATCAATTTTAAACTTTGTCCCTATTGCCTGTCAGATCTCTGCAGAAGTGATGCACCAAATAGGGTGAAGCTGGCTCAGTGCTTTGAGATGACCTCCAATGTTTATATCCTGGAAAAGATACAGACTTCAGGTGGAAGATGCCTGAAATTTCTCCCCCCTCTCCTTAGGGAGGCCTTGATAGTTACCCAGTGTGGCCTTCATGGTTTCCAGTCAGTGCACTTCTCTTCCAACAGAGAACATGACAACCAGAGAAGGTAGTTCTGGCACCGAGGGACAAAACCAATACACGCAGAGAAACTGACTTGATCAGCAATGCTTTTGAGGAATGGTCTGAATCACAAAGGGAAAATGTGAAAATGAGCAAAAGAAATCTCATTTAAAATAGGGTCAGGAAGCCCTGAAAGAAGAACTCTCATGCACATATCACTGACTGCAGCCTATATCACCAACAGGAAGTAAGAAGATAATTCTCTCTTGACAATGGAGGACACTTCACAGAAGAATTTATCTTCTGTTTTTAAGAAAAAGAAGAAAGATCTCTCCCTGCCCCAGGAAAAGTGTACTAACTACAGACTTGCAACCAATAAGAAACCACCATAATCTCAAACTCTTGAGGTTGTCCCATGAACATTCTTTCAAGACAACTCTCCCCCATTTTCTCCTAAAACCCAATAAAGGCTGACCTTCATTCTAGCTCTTTGGTCTTTCCTGTGGTTTGCCATAGTTTGCTTTTCCTGACTAGCCTCTGCTATTCCTGAATAAATTCATTTTGCTAGTAAAATAATTGGCTATGTTATTTTAAGTTTAACATCCATAAGAGCCATTCCTCTAACCTCGCCTCTCAATACCAGTGCCCTTGTCCAGATGTCTGGTTACCATGAACTATGCTAAGCACACACACACTGCCTGAAATAGCCCAGGCAGTCCAAAGGGATGGAGCCAAAGCCAGGCTCCAATACCTGCCTGGGCTCCAGTGTGGAGGGGCACAGCCCTAAAAATCACCCTGAAGCAGAAACTGCCCAACTGGCTACCATCAGTTCTGATTTGGACATTTTTCCTGAAGGGGTCCTGGGTTTCTCCAGCAACCAAGACTCCTAGGTGTCTCTTATTAGATGATAGATGTCCCAGACAGCTTGCAGGGCCCCACCATGAGGTCAGGGACTAGGATCTTCCAACACATTCCTTCAAAGGGAATGTGTACATTTCTGTTTGTTAGATTTAAAACAAGGCAGATGCTTTGTGTTGCAAAGATTCTCCTCCCATAACATAGCCTCTCCTTATACTTGCCCTGTTCCAGATCCCTGGATTCCCTGACCTGTGGGACTTGTACAAGTACGGTATGCACCACATCATCTGGTCTTGGGCAGCCTGGCCCTCCAGGCCCTGTGGAGCTCCTGGCTGGTCCCCACTACCTACATCACCTCCTGCATAGTGAGAATCTACCCCCTGAAAACCGTTCTGAGGTGTCCGGTTTTGGACTGGCTACCTGGTGCATTCCCTGTCTTCTCCAAAATCCAGGCTCAAAGGTGACGCTCATTGGAAGATATCCAGAAGAACTGACCTGGCCCCACCCTCAAAGAACAGTACAGCTCTGCCTTCAGGGCAATACATGCATTCGTGTAGGTTAGGGCTTGGAATTAGGTAGATACCTCGTATCCCCAAAAGCTGATTCCCATGGCCAGGCTTCTTCTGACACTTGCCTTGTAATAGGTCCCTTGCAACTCTGACCAGGACAGCTTACACATGCACTGTGTGCATCCCATCATGAAGACTCTATAATGAAATGTGAAAAATGTGTAAAAGGCAGGAAGACAATAGCAAATGTGCCTGACTCACTAATCCTACCAAAATTACTCAAGAGGTAGTTTAGGGGTAAAATGGATTATATATAAACTTCCTGAGGATCCCTAGAGACCTACTGAAGACTTAGTCTGGACAAAACTTAACATTAAGCAAACTCCAGATGTTGGCCTAATTGCCAAATTCAGAAAGTTATATTCTGTATTAAAAAGAGCAACTTGGGGCGCCTGGGTGGCTCAGTCGTTAAGCCTCTGCCTTCAGCTCAGGTCATGGTCCCGGCATCCTGGGATCGAGCCCCAGATTGGGCTGCTTGCTCTGTGGGAAGCCTGCTTCTCCCTCTCTCACTACCACTGCTTGTGTTCCCTCTCTCGCTGTGCCTGTCTCTCTGACAAATAAATAACTTTAAAAAAAAAAAAATAGCAATTGGGGAGGTTAGGAAGAGGGCAGAGTAAGATAACCCTGAGCTTGCCTCATCCCATGGATTCAACAAGGTAACACTCACATCAGTGTAAATAACCCAGAAAACAATCAAAAGATTAGCAGAGCAAACCCTACAACTAAAGATAGAGAAGAGGCCACATCTAAGAAGGTAGGAAGGGCAAAAACACAGTTTGGGAGTGAAATGGACTATGGCCATCTGAGGTCCAGAGGGAGCTCAGAGAAGGGCAAGAAATAGACTGTCACACCAGGAAGCCCACAGAGGGGAAGATAAACCCCCATAACACTTGGCTCTGAAAGTGAAAGGGGCAGAATTTCATAAGTTCTTACAACCAGAAGGTCTTAAAGAAAGCCTGGAATTTTAAAAATCCAAGCAGTTGGCTCTGGGAGAGCCCAGAGCGCTTTAGGAAGCTGAGTCCCAATCCTTAAAGAGAGAGCATGACAGCCAGCCAGCTGAGATATAGTGTAGAACCAGTAGTTTGAAAAATATCTTGGACATATAGGAAAGGGAATTATTTATTCATCTCAGAGTGTGTCCTAGAGAGGGAAGAATAGTAGGGAGACTCCTCCAGGAACAAAGGAACTGGCAAGCACTATCCCCCCCTTCTACCTCCCAGCATAAACATAGGGCCCCCTCTTGGGAATCTGTACAGTGTCCCACACTCACTACCTAACTTGCTTACACCAAGCTCCACTCCTTGGCTTCTTGCACTTCCTCAGATCCACTCTTCCCAGTCACACTTGCCTCAATTTCCATGCTATAAGTCCCTCATCTAGAAGACTCATGCAAATCCCACCAACAACCTCATAGGTTTTACAGGGCCTTAGTTCTGGTGGCAGCAGGTCTCATCTCGCAAGCAGACCAGCACACACCTTTTTAAAACGTACTCCACCCACCCCAGCTGGGGCCAAATTCTGCCCACAACAAAGGGCCTCTGCAGATGATTAAAAGGAAACAACATCAAGGCATAGACAGCACACATAGGAGATACTCCCTGAAGCATCAGATCCTAGGGAATAGAGGGCACTTCACTGCAGGGCATTATAAGATCTCTTATTCACAAGGCAATTACCTTCAAGAGCAGGAGACATATCTGACTTTGCTAACACACAAAATCAGACACAAAGACACAAAATGAGGAGATAGAGGAATCTGTCCTGAATGAAAGAATAGGACAAAACCATAACAAGAGACCTAAATGAAATAGATAGAAGCAATATGCCAAATAAAGAATTTAAAGTACTGCTCATAAAGATACTCACTGGACTTAAGAAAAGAGTGGAGTACATCATTGAGACCCTTAACAAAAAGAAAAAAAGAACCAATCAAAGATAAACAACACAATAAATGAAGTTAAAAATACACTTGATGGAATAAACAGCAGGCTAAAGGATACAGAGAAATGAATTAATGACTTTGAAGACAGAGTGATGGAAATCGATCAAGCTGAGCAAGGGAGAGAAAAAAAATACGCAAGTTGAGAATAGATTTAGGGAACTCAGTGACTCTATCAAGCATAATAATATAGGCATGATAGGGATCCCAGAAGAAGAGAAAGGAAGGGAGTAAGAAAATTTATTTGAAGAAATAATAGTGGAAACTTCCCAAATCTGGGGAAGGAAACAGATCCATACCCAAAAAGTATAGAAATTCTCCAACAAAATCAACCAAATGAGGTCCATATCAAGACACAAAGTAATTAAAATGGCAAGAAGTAGTGAAAAATAAAAAATTTTATTTTTTTCTCGCTTTATATTTTTCTCACTTCCCACAGAGCAGCGAGAGAAAACAAGACAGTTATATCCAAGTGAAAGCCCATAAGGCTATCGAGGGATTTTTCAGCAGAAACTTTGCAGGCCAGAAGAAAGTAGAAGGATATATTCAAAGTGCTAAAAGAGAAAAAGCTGCACCCAAATAATACTCTATCCAGCAAGGCTATCATTCAGAATAGAAGGAGAGATAAAGAGTTTCTTAGACAAACAAAAACTAAAGGCATTCATGACCACTAAACTAGCCCTACAAGACATATTAAAGGAGATTCTTCAAGTGGAAAGAAAAGGCCATAAGTGAGAGTATGAAAATGTATGAATAACAAAAGCAATATTAATTTTTACCTGTAAAAGTCTAACTGTAAAAATCAGTCAAGAGATTTACAATATGAAAGGACGTAAAATATGACACCATATATCAAAAATTTTGGGGGGGAAGTAAAGAAAGTGTTCAAACATAAACAGCCATCAACTTAATATACACTGCTATATGCAGAAAATGTGTATACAAATGTAACTGTACCCACAAATCAAAAACCAGCAATAGATATGTAAATAATAAAGAGGGACAAAGTATTTGACTAAAGAAAACCAGCAAACCATGAAAGAAAGCAAGAGAAGGAACAGAGAAAAACTATAAAACAACCACAAAATAAGAAACAAAATGGCATTAAATATATATCTATTAATAATTACTTTGATGTAAATGGACTAAACACTCCAATGAGAAGACAAAGGTTGATAGATGTATTAAAAAAAAAAAGACCCATCTATATCTGCCTATAAGAGACTCATTTCAGACCTAAGATATATGCTGATTGAAACTGATGGGATGAGGAAACATTTATCCTGCAAATGGATGCCAAAAAAAAGCTGGAGTAGCAATAGTTAATCAGACAAAAGCAAAAAACAACAACAACAACAAAAAAAACCAGAAAACAAAAACTTTTTTTTTTAAAGATTTTTTTTTTTTAAAGATTTGTCAGAGAGATAGAGAGAGAGCACACAAGCAGGGATAGCAGCAGGCAGAGGGAGAAGGAGACTCCCCACTGAGTGAGGAGCCCAATGTGGGACCAACCCCAGGACCCTGGAATCAGGACCTGAGCAGAAGGCAGACACTTAACCAACCGAGCTACCAGGTACCCCCCCAAAAGACTTTAGAACAAAGGCTGTAACAAAGGGACAGAGAAGGACACTCTATAATCATAAATGGTAAAATTCAACAAGAAGATAGAACATTTGTAAATATTTATGGACCCAACATGGGAGCACCCAAATACATAAAGCAGCTAATAAAAAAACATAAAGGAAGTCATCAATAGTAATACAATAATAGTAGGGGACTTTAGTCCCTCACTTATATCAAGGAAGAGATCATCCTAACAGAGAAACAAGGAAACAGTGGCTTTGAAAGAAACACTGACCAGATGGATTGAACAGATATATTCAGAACATTCCAACCTAAAACAGCAGAACACACATTCTTCTCAAGTGCATATGGAACAATCTCCAGAATACATCACATATTATCAACGAATTCAAAAAGATCAAAGTCAAACCATGCATCTTTTTTGACCACAGCAATATGAAACTAGAAATCAACCACAAGAAAAAATCCAGAAAAAAACCCACAAATTCATGGAGGTTAAACAGTACTAAACAACAAATAGGTCAATAAAGGAAAAATGAATAAGTAAATAGAGACAAATGAACATGAAAACACAATGGTCCAAAATCTTTGGGATGCAGCAAAAGCTATTCTAAGAGGGAAGTCTTTAGCAATAAAGGCCTATCTCAATCAAAAAAAAATCTCAAACAACCTAACTTTAAACCTCAGAAACTAGAAAAAGAGGAACAAACAGAGCTTAAAAACTAGCAGAAGCAAGGAAATAATAAGGATTAGAACAGAAATAAATGAAATAGAGATTTTAAAAACAGTAAAACCAATTGATGAAGCCAAAAGCTAGTTCTTTGAAAATACTGATAAAATTTGAAAAAAATTTTAGCCAGACTCATTAAAAAAAAAAGAGAGAGGGAGAGGGGATTCAAATAAGCAAAATCAGAAATGAAAGAAGAAAAATAACACCTCAGAAATACAAAGGATTA
Organism: Neogale vison; assembly: GCF_020171115.1. Taxonomy (NCBI): domain Eukaryota; kingdom Metazoa; phylum Chordata; class Mammalia; order Carnivora; family Mustelidae; genus Neogale; species Neogale vison. The sequence continues at coordinate 82,472,744 of NC_058096.1, read as the reverse complement.
TAAGAGAATGTTATAGAAAATTATATGCTAACAAATTGGACAACCTAGAAGAAACAAATAAACTCCTGGAAACATATAACCTCCCTAAACTGAATGAGGAAGAAATAGAACATTTGAACAGACTGATTACTAGCAATGCAATCAAATCAGTAATTCAAAAACTCCCGATAAACAAAATTTCAAGATGAGATGGCTTCACAGGTGAATTTTACCAAACATTTAAAGAAGAGTTAATACCAATTCTTCTCAAACTATTCCAAAAATAGAAGAGGAAGGGAAAACTTCCAAATTCATTCTGTCGGCCAGCATTACCCTGATAACAAAACCAGATAAAGACACTAAAGACAAAGAAAACAATAGGCTAATATTTCTGATAAACACATATGGAAAATACTCAACAGAATATTAGAAAATCAAATCCAACAATACATTTTAAAAAGTCATTCACCACGATCAAGTGAAATTTATTTCTGGGAGGTGAGGTAGTTCAATATCTGCAAATTGATCAATGAGGTATATCATGTTAATAAGAGGAAGGATAAAAACCATATGATCACTTCAATATATTTAGAGAAAGCATTTGACAAAGTACAACATCTACTCATAATAAAAACTCTTAACATATATAAGTAAATAATAAAAGCCAAATAATAAATAATAAAGGCCAATCTATGAAATAATAAAGGCCATCTCAAAATAATAAGGCCATCTATGAAAATTTCATGCTTCACACAGTTGTGAAACACTGAGAGTTTTTCCTCTAAGATCAAAACCAAGATAAGGTTGTCCACTTTCATTGCTTTTATTCAACATAATCTTGCAAGTCCTAGCCATAGCAATCAGACAAGAAAAAGGAATAAGAGGCATCCAAATAATTAAGGAAGAAGTAAAACTTTCATTATTATTTGCAGATGACATGATGCTATATATAGAAAACCCCAAAGACCC